>NC_044303.2:182968307-183278181 GCF_007474595.2 Lynx canadensis | reverse complement strand
AAGAATACAATGATGGGTTAAACGTAGAATTTAATATGGTGGCATCTCTCTTGCACAGGAAAGAAATACCCTCCTTTTCCTGCTGCCCAAGAACAGGAAAGAAATTGTAGGGCAAATCCCATCACAGTAAATCAATTGATATCTGACACCCTACTATGTTTCCAGCCCTGCACTGGATATGCTGAGGAAGAAACACAGAAGTCCAAGCCCAGTTTCCTCCTCTCCAGAACTTGACAAATAGAGATTGGAAAATCATATATGTGGATTTTTATTATCTAAGTGAACCTCTTATTTATCTTACTTGAACCTCTTCGTTTATAATGCAGGGATGATAATGATATGTCTTTCATTTGACTGCTATGAACAATAAATACATGCATGAGGAATAGTTAGCAGAGAGAAAACTGTAAATGAAAGCAATTTATACTTTTTATTCTTTTGCTGGACTTTCATGAAGTCATGAGCCTTGTTTTCCTCACCATTTTTTTGCCCATATCCTAACATGGTTCCTGACTCCTAATAGACATCTTATATGTCTCAAGAATGAACAGAAGACATTAACTAAGAAAACAATTAATTTTTTCCTCTTGCCTTTTTGCCTAACATTGTAACTTTTTTTTTAAACATAGGATTCTCAAGGGCAAAGAGTTTATGCTAGTTGTAAGTTGCATACAGCTGGCAGTTAATGTTAAGTAATAATATTTGAGTCAATTATATATATATATTGTTCTTCAGGGATGTATCTATTGTTTATTAGCCTTTAGGGAAATGTCTTAAGTGTGAGGGAAAATAGAAGACATATGTGGCACAGGTATTTGCTGAGCTGTTCAGTGAACTACATTGTTGAAATGTTGCCAAGCTCTAAAGTTCTATTCAGAATTCTTAATCAGTCTGCATACACTCTTTTCATCTGCAAACTTATCAGCTACATACCATCATCCGTGTCTTCTGATTGCTCTAATTATAGTCTATTAAATAGCCTCCATCAACCTGAAATGTGTTCCTCTCTTGACAAGTGAAGGCTGCACCCAGGAAAGGGGACTGCATGTCTCTTCAGTCACTTACTCATTCTTCACGGAATGTGCATATCCCCATTGTGCTGGCACCATTATAACTTGGAAATAAGAAAGATGAATAAAATGTCTCCTCTCTGGTGATTAAAACACTAGTAGGGCAACACATATTTAAAAAATTTTGCTCTTGTATGATGCCCCTGGGTAGCTCTGTCAATTGAGCACCCGACTCTTGATTTCAACTCGATCCCAGGGTCATAGGATCGAGCCCTGTGTCAGGCTCTGTGCTGGGCCTGGAGCCTCTTGAGATTCTCTCTCTCCTTCATTTTTATGCTCTCTCTCTCTCTCTCTCTCTCTCTCTCTCTCTCTAAATCAAAAATCTTTAAAAATTTTGCTCTTATGGTATGCAATAAATAACAATAGATTTGCTAAATTAATCTTAAATTTACAACTTGAATTTTTACTTATTCATACATCCATGTAATCTATGACAAGAAAAATAAGGTATTACAGAAAGCTTGTTTATGTCCTTCCCCAGTCACTAAGTCCCTATCTAGAGAGAACAGTTACTCTGACTTCTAGCCTCCCAGATTAGATTTACTTGTAAAGAGACATTTAAAGAGAAAACTTTGATACTCTTTGAAAATAATAGACACAGATGGGTCTAAGAAGATGCAGATGATAATGAAGCAAAAAAGACCTAAGAAGTGTAAGAAAATAAATCTTTATAGAGGTGGTGACGCTTCAGTTCTATCTAGAAAAATGATACAAGTCAATGAAAACATGGAGAAAGAGGGACTTCCATGCAGAAAGAAATGGCAAGCACAGGGAGCATTCTGTGTTTAGCAGGAGGTAAGTAGATCATTTTGCCAGACAGTAAGTTCAGTGATAAGAGGGGTATGAGGAATAAGAAAGAAACATTTGCATCAGACATCAAACTTTTCATAGTACATTAGGAGTTTAAATATTACACTATGAGCAACAGAAGGCCAAGAATACTCTAATTTGGGATTGGGGAAGAAATTTGGGAAGGGGTAATGTGAGGATAGGTTACACAGCACTGAGGCAACATTTCCCACCAAATATGCAAATATCAGAGTCATGATGTCCAAATGCCAACCCTACGGTCTCTTTCTGATGAGTATTTTCCCAGGTCCTTTCTAAAACTCAAATTGCACAGTGTGCCATGGGAGGTATCAGAGACTTTATAAGAGAAAAGTGTCACGTGTTTAAATGATTTGGGCAGTACAGGGTTAAACATAGGAGATTTCTTTCATAAATAACTTCATAGTACCTTTAATATGTGCATTAGGAATATTCAGAGAAGGGAATATATTTTCTCTTACATTTATATTTGGCTGAAATTTTTTTTAAAAAAAATTAGAGTACCTTATGGTATGGATAGTGTTCCATAGTACTCAGGGAAATGTTGTTACAAGATAGAAACATGAAACATGGCCTATTAGAAAATTCATTTCTGTCTTGCAGATTTCTAAACTGAGAAGCTCAAGCTGTATCCACATCATTTAAAAATGTTTGATCATTGCCATAATTTTAATCAAATCATTTATCCACCCAGATGTTTTCATCCTGAGACCTAAATTCCCATAAATCTTCAAAGGTAGTACCTGAGGGTTGCTAGTGATGGAAGATAGGGAACCCCCTACTCTAATGAAAATATCTGGGAGGGTGTGAATAACACTTGTCTTCAAAATTGAAATCCTGCTCTTGAAAGTAAGATGTTAAAGGAAGGGAGAGCTTTGTGAAGGAGAACCCCTTTTAAATAACAAGCTCCTAGATGCTAACTGAGGAGCAAGCTTGAGTGACGGCTCGGTGGCCCTGAGATAGAAAGCTACACAGATATGATACGTTGTGAGGATGTGCTTGCAGAAAGTTTGTTCTGAATGGATGGGTTCACAGCCACAGTTCTGGGTTTGAATTTAAGGGCAAACTGGGTGTAAGTCCGCCTGCATGTATTGACTGAGACAAATGATGAACTCTCCACTTGAAAAAAACAATGAAGTAAATATCTGTAATGGCCCTTCCTCCTGCAGGCCCTTAGAAATAGTTATAAATTAAGAGTTTAAGGCAGAGTATCTCTATTTGCCTGGTTCAGTTTCGTTTTTCTGTTCTCAATGGAGCATTCCCCTCCTGGTGTTCAAAGCCTACAGATACTCACAAGAAGGGTGAATAGTACATACTTAACAATTTTGAGATACAAATGTCTGATTTCTTTTATATCTTGATCATTAGAATAATCCAGGATGAATGTATATCCCATTGTTGTTTGCCTATAATTATTACACGACTATTAAAAGTGCTTGGAAAAAATTAAAAAAATCTCAGCAACGATACACAAAGCATCACTTCTATTTTTCATTTAACATAATAACAACTCAGAATAAATTTTCTATGTCTGTGCACATCACTATGGCTGTAGTTTAGAAATAAAATTTAGAAAACTTTTGCTATTCCTTTTTTTGGTTTTCTCTGTATTATTATTTTTTATTGTTTTGTCTATAAAATTTATAGAATTGGCTTGGTTCGAACCATGTAACTCCAAAAGTATGCTGTTTCTAACAATCTTATCTTTACGGCAAAGGAAAATCTTCGTGCCACAAATGTCTAATTAATGTCACACTAAAGATGAAAATACTTCAAAATTAGAAGAACTAAATGCATCGATCCTAAATAGTTACCTGGAATTTTGAAAATTTGCTATCAGCTTAATATTTCTATGTCCATTTGCTAATAATCAACTTAACTATAATGATTGTCTATCTTCATTTATCATTTGTAGTGCCTTATAGTAGAAAAAGCACATTCACACCCTTTAATTCATAGAGTTTTTACAACATGCCCATGTGAATAGTCAGAATTAATATACTCCTTTTCTAGGAAAAGAAATCAAAGCTTAGAAAAGATGCCCTATGTCATCTGGTAACCAGAATTCTAACCTGATTTCATGAACAAACTATGAACTATATGTAGAACCTAATAGTTTAGAGAAATAATTAAATCTGTATGTTTTAATGCTAGGAGGAGGTCCAAATATCATCTGATCTGATCAGATGAAATGTGATGATAAAAGCTGAGACATGTCTAGTCATTCTTCAGCATTACCCCACCCCCCCCATCCCCACCATCTTAACCTCTTAGAAACAGCCTTAACATTCTAGTTCCAGATTTGTGACCCATGGGTTATGAGCTTTTCCTATTTTCTTAGGATTTACTGCCTTAATTTTGCAGTTTTCTTTCTTTTTTTTCTTTTGCTTGTCTCATCTTTTCTGTCCACATTGACCAGCCATTTTACTATCATAGGGTTTTAAATTATTTAGAAGAGTAAAGAATGCTGTTGGCCACCAAATCCAATCTAACGTCTTCAATCCTGGATAAGAGAACAAAACCCAGTGTGGTCATATAAGTTTCCAGTATGGCCTAGCCATATCGTAATATGCGTAGCAAATTCTCTTTGTGATGATCTTAGCTGCCTAACTTATTTGCAAATATAAACTCCAATTTTATAAGGGTCAGTTAAAGCATCTCTCTTGCTCCATTTCAGTTATATTGGATTAATCGCCAGCAAATACTGTTTGTGGCAGGTATTTTCAGAATCAGGAGAGAAATAAATGGTACTGAGTGATAAAATTGTCATCATTGCAGTAGATCCTAAAACTATTAATATGACTATTAGCACACGATAGAAGGGTAGTTCGTGATATTCATTATTGTTGTCTTGGAAGAGCTAGAATAAGAAGATGGATTTCAACATGAACACCAGTCTTAAGATAAATATTTCCATATTAAATATATTGAACATTTTATATACCATATAAGACGTGCAAAATAGAATCTGTGAAAATGTACACTTTCATGTATATAGTAACACACATTCACGTGTACATTGTGTGTGTGTGTGTGTGCGTGTGTGTGCGTGTGTAGCATTTAGTTCCTATCTATATACTATAGTATGGTTCGAAAGTACCTTTTCTGTTAAAACTACTGAAGCTTGATTCCCAACACCTTGCTATCTTATCTTCTTTCCCTTCAATCTCTCAGTTAATAGGATTTCTATAAACCTCTACGACAGTGGGCTTGGTAGCTCAGCAGATTAGTCTGTGGGCTTTCATCCTTGGAACCTGGTTCAAATTCAGTCCCGACCAAGATGTCCAATAATCCTCCATGGGTGGATTGCTCTCAAAGAGCATGAAGCCTAGTTTCTCTTTGAACCAGACTTGGAGCTGTTTTTATATCCATCTTCGACTTGAGGTTTCATTCATGAAACTGAGAAAAAAAATATGAAACATGGGCATTTGATTTTGGGTTCTGACTAGTTTCCCTTCTGAGGGAAAACAAAAACAAAAAAAAAAACTCAGTACACTGTCTCATGGGATGAAACAAAAAGAAGTATTCCTATTTCTCTCCATAATCATCACTGTGCTACAAATACCTGAAAGTAAAGCAATATTGTTTTTGCGTGTCTTTATAACCCCTTTTTACAAGGGTCTGACAGTAGTTTCCACTGTCCCCTCATACCATGTTCTAACTGTATTATTACTCACCAAAAGACTAATTTTAGAGAGATTTCACCATGTTACTCCATTAATTAAAAACCTGTAATGATGCCTCTTTGTTGTCTGTTCTGCAACAGATCCAAATATTCCTGAATTGCAAGTTGCAACTTACAAAACTTTTCTATTTATTTTTCTTTTCTACAGTTAGCAACTTTCTAATTAGTCAGGAAAACTTGCCATACAGCATACTTTTTAAATACCTGAGCATTTAATTCTGTTACCTCTGCCCACCCCATTCCTTTCCACCTGCTGGATTATGCCTTCAGTCTTTTTTCAGTACTACTTCTCCTTTATGGGCTGACTGACTTCATCTCCTCCCATAAGCTATGTTTCTGCCTATCACTCAACAAAAGATCAAACTCCTATAAGGTATATCAGAAAGAGCACTAAATTAGAAATTGGGAAACAGCTTTCTATTCATTTCTATTTCAGTGATTAGCTGTATACCTAGAGCAAGATATTTATGGTGTTGGTGATAATATAATAAAAATTATAGTTATTTCCTGAGTGCCTGCTAGATTCTAGGCAGGGTTCTGGGTATTCTTTCTAAGCCTTATTTCAACATGACACCATGAATATATAACCCTAATATTCAACCCTAAAAATAGCTTATATGTAAGACTCACTAGCCCTTTTAATAGAAAAAAGTAGAGAACTTTAGGCAACTTGCCAGGTAGCAATACAGCCTAGATTTCAACCCGGTTTTGTTTGATCGCTTTATGTCATTTTTAAATAGTGAAGCTGCCATTTCTCTTCTCTGAATCTGAGTTTCACCTATCAAATGAGAAAGATGATCGTGAGGTCCTTCCAGCTCAAGAATCGGAATGGTTGTATACATTCTTATTTCCACAGTGTCACAAAACATTTTTCTTTAAATATTTATTGCAGGTTAGATTTCTCCTCTTTGATGAATATATATATATATATATATATATGTGTGTGTGTGTGTGTGTGTGTGTGTGTGTACACTCACATGTACATATATATGTATATGTATAAGACAATCAATCCTGGGTAATCAGTTAAGGTATTTTTCCCCCGTCAGTGAACAAAAATTTTACAAAATATATAGCTTACAACATTTTATTTGCACTAAAACCAGAAATAAAACACTGCAGAACCACTTAATTGAAAGATTTACTTAACAAGGGCCTGAATCTTCCCTACTTGGAAAAACGTTTTATTTTAAGCAAGTGGGACATAGTGTTGAGCAGTTTCTATAAACTAAAACTTAAGAGATTTGAATATTCTTAATGTCTTTTTTTTTTACACAATCCCAATAGTATGAACTTTCAAACCCTTTAAAATGGGAAAAGATTAAGAATGGCATATAATTTTGAAAGAAACTATTGCCTATTATTAGTAATTATAATAGATTTATTCAGAATGAATAATATCTAGAAAATGTTCATGACCTTTTATTTCCAAAAAAATGGTGCAGAAGCTGGATGGCTAGAAAATTTTTCATTAGAAATCAACTGAGTCTTCAAATCTATTCTCACAAATATTTGTCAAAATACAAACTGAATGTTAAGAAAAATGTTAATCTTCTAATAAATTTATTTCTTTTATGCAGACACCCTAAGTTAATAAATATCATGTTGGATGATGAGAATATACATTTCCATTAGCAAATTATAATACTGAAATTTGTTCTTTCATGTTTCTGTTTATTTTATTCACTCATTACTTGCATAATGGAGAACAGTAGTTAAATTTTTAGCAATTTCCTAGTTACTTATGCTTACATTTTATTGGTGCCAAATTAGATGTGAACAGCCAGTTTGATTTGCTGGAGTTGTCATTAGTGTATCAAACCAGAAAACATTTAGTAGTTGGTCAGTCTGCCTAGAGTCTTTCAAGTCCCCACCTTAGCCTCAAGAAAACTAGGATATTTTCTTCCTTAAGAAAAGCATTTCTCAACTTATCAATATCATTACCACTATTCATTTAATCAACAATTTAAATGAAATACTGTGACACAATAATCATTTTGGAATCACTCAAAATTAGATTTCAAATCTTGGTGTCACTAGGTATTGGTCACTACAATAATCCTTTCATAACTCTCTATTTCCTTATTCTAGAATATAAACAGTAAAAGCAATATTTCTATGGTGTTAATGTAAGGATTGAAGGAAGTCCTACATTCTGAGTTTGTCAGAATGCCTTGCACATAATACATGTTCACTTAATATTTGGCAAATTAGGCATAGTTAATGTGATCTCAATGGCATGGTTGAGGAAAATTTCAATAGTTTTCAAGAAGAAAGACATAGTTGGGTGAGTGGAGATAATGAACTATTTAAGTGCATACTAGGTTTGCACCTTCTCATTGCATGTGCTTCAATCTATATTAAAAAAAATAGTCTGGAATGAATGTATTCTAGGATTCAGGGTATTGTATACTATTCTTTTTCATCCTATACAGTTCATGCATTTATTCATATCTCTTCTATAGAAATAGAAGAAATAGGGTAACAAAAAGTTTATATAAAGATGCATCTAGACATAATGGCTAAGACTCACCCATAGTATGGGGGGGGGGCTATAATCTGGAATTTGGTGATATTCTAAATAGTTTATCAGCCTGCAGTAGAGAAACTTAACCAACACCCACTTTTGTGCTGACTGATCTTAGCATACCTCACTCATTTATTTTTTTTAAGAAAAATTTCATTACCATGTACCAAGAACTCTCTTAATGAAAGGTATATCATCATAAATGAAAAATGCATCTTACATCTGTGGATTTAATAGTCTAGAGAAGTGGTTGGAAAACTGTAGGCCACAGATTAAATCTGTGTAGCCCATTACCTAGTTTTGGACCACAGCCACAGTAACTATTTAAAATATTGCCATGACAGCTTTTGCCCTGGAAAGGGAGACTTCAGTAGTTCCCACAGAGACCTGGGTGCTGCGAAACCTAAAATATTTTCTGTCTGTCCCTTTGCCAAAAGTATTTGCTAACCCCTGGTCTACAGGTAGAAATAGACATTGAATAAAGAAATGGATGCACATTTAATTTTAATGAAATCATGGCAAGTGCTAGTAAAGAAAATAATATGGCAGACCTAATTTGAGTGGTGTTGTTAGGCTTCCATTACAATAACATAGATAAAACCCCCAATCTCAGTGTCCTAACACAATAGAAGTTTGTTTTTTGTTCACATAAAACCAGTTGTCGTCCAGCCAACTCCCTAGGGCATCTGTCCTTGTGGTACTTCAGTGATCCCTAGGTCCTCTGGCTCCACTGTTTCCACAAGTTCACTGTTAAAAAGGAAGAAAGTCTGAAAGAATCATGTAATAGGTTTTCACTGACCCAGCCTAGAAGTGACATTTGTCATTTGTTCACATGTCATTGGCCAGTACTTGTCATATGGTTGTGTTTAACTTCAGAGAACTGGAAAGTATCTCCCAGGTGAGTCAGAAGGAATGGAAGTCCAGAAATTGTTGAGGACTGATAATATTCGCTCCATCAGAGAAGTATTTCTGAGAAAGTTATATTTAATCTGAAACATGAAGATAGAGAATGAGGCAGGCACGTAATGAGGAAACAGGATCTGACAGAGGAAGCAGGATTTGAGAAGATGAAAAAAACAAAAAAAGTAAAGCTTTGATGTGTTCCAAGAATCAAAGAAGACCAATAAGTTATAGGAAAAGTGGAGTAAGATGCGATTAAGGCAGAATTCAGGAGAAAGATCAGGCAGGGACTTCTAAGCTCTGTGTATGTTTGAATATTATTCAATTGGCAGTCAGTGAAAGGTTTGAAACACAGGACATCGTTTCATTTATGTTGTAAAAGAACCACATTACCTTCTGAGCAGAGAATGGATTGGAGAATTTGTCTATGTCAGGTAAGCCCAGATGAAATTCTTTCTTTTTTTATTATGGATTTCTTTGCCATCTCATTTATGGGTATGGAAAAAAATAATTAATTATTTTTCCACTGAAGGTCATAAAACAGTTATAAGAATTAATAAAAAGAGAATTATTCTATTAAAGAGATTAAGTCATACACATAAGCCGAAAAGTTATTTCCTTGAGAAATTCAACCTAATACTTGCCACAAATCCCCCAGACCCATCCCTGTTCATATAGATTATGCACTAGCAAGGAGACAGAGATTAATGATGAAGAACTGTATCAGGAGGCTCTTTTGTTTTCCTTGCTATAAAATTTAGCTTATGGAACCATTCTGTCCTGAAAGAAAGCCCATGTTTGTTCTCTTGTTTTCATTCCCTTTTTCTCTTCAGGTGCCATAGAGCTTTTATATGTTAAAGAGATGGATTTTTACGAAACAGGAAAATAACATTTTTTGGTTGACTCTTAGGTGTAAATTTTGTAAATACTAGGTAATAAATCATGGAGGTCCAAATAATATATGTGAAATTATAAATGTGATTTTGATGTTTTCATGACTAGCTAAACAACATAACTCATCCACAGTGCAATCACACCTTTTATAACAATTCTTATATACATATATCAGGTTAATTATAGCCTGCATATCTGACAAGAATTTTATGACAGCTGAAAACAGTTTTCATTTCTCTTTGTAAGTAGGTGATATCTTTTCTTATTTGGAGATCATTTTATTATTTGTATTCAGCATGAGCTATAAAGAATGTTCTAAAATCCACAGTTCAAGTTTATGAGATTGCTAAGATTCTAAATGCAATTCTATGGATTCTTTTCCCAACTAAAGTTAATCCTAAGTTTTGCCCACACAACACCTTCTTACAAACACTTCCTATAAGGACCCAAGTAAGAACCGGCTCCTTTGATGACTGTTGGCTATAGAACAATTTGCCTGGAATGAGAAACAATTTGCATCTTGTCTCTTCAACAAGGAATTTTCTGTAGAGTCCTCTTGCCTCTAACACTCACTATAATTAAAGGAGTAAAACCTCCTTTGGAGGCACAGTAGTATTCAAAAAATAAAGTGTTCTGATTTTGTAGGTATCTTTGTGTATCACCAGAGGAGTGAGGGATAAATTCACAAGAAATGACACTTGCCAGGGCATTTGGGTGGCTGAGTCTTTTATGTGTCCAGTTTTGGCTCAGGTCATGATCTCATGGTTCATGAATTCAAGCTCCACATGGAGCTCTGTGCTGTCTGCACAGAGCCAGCTTTGGATCCTCTGTCCTTCTCTCTCTTTGTCCCTCCCCCATTTTCTCTCTCTTTCTCTCAAAAGTAAGTAAATATTAAAAAAAATTTTTAAAAAATAAAAAAAGAAATGACACTTCCCTTCTCAATAATATTTGAGTTGGGAAGTGGGATGAACACAAATCTATATTTTAAAAATATAAACTGTGGTTCTATTGGTTCTGTGACAGCATGAGAATCACACATTTAATCAGGAAAAAAAGAATAAAGCACAAATTACGAGTGTCTTTTCCACGTAGAACATTGCCATATCAGTTTGCCAATGGCTCCTCAATGATAGTTTTTCATGTTCTATATATGAGAACTAGCACACTTTTATTTTGATAACTTCAAAAATTATATGATTAAAACAAATGATACCAGAAAAATAGGTGGAATTAAAAAGAACTGTTAGAATTACAGTAGTTAATTTGGGGTGCTTCATATGTGCCTGACACTGTGCTAAGTACTTTTCATGTATCTTCTATGAGGTAGAGATATTATTATTCCCATTTTACAGGATAGGAAATTAAATCTTAAGCATTTGTTTGATGTTTTGGGGCAAAAACACGTGGAAGATCAGAGATTTAAAAGAATCTAGTTAGGGGCACCTGGGTGGCTCAATCGGTTAAGCATCGACTTCAGCTCAGGTCATGATCTCGCGGTCCGTGAGTTCGAGCCCCACATCGGGCTTTGTGCTGACAGCTCAGAGCCTGGATCCTGTTTCCGATTCTGTGTCTCCCTATCTCTCTGACCTTCCCCCCATTCATGCTGTTTCCCTCTGTCTCAAAAATAAATAAACGTTAAAAAAAATTTAAAAAAATCTAGTTATTTTCTTCAGACCCAATTTTTAATTTTAGTTTTCCCTAATTTACATTCTATTAATAAACAAAACAAAAATTATTTTTGCATATTCCCAAAAGGCACCAAGTTTGGGTAGTAGTTTGGCACAGGGATGAAATGGATTACTGATACTTCAATGATCATAAGCATAGAGCAGTCTTTAATGGAATGCTATAAATCTCTAAGCCACTTGACAACTTTTTTTTTTTTTTTTAATGAAACAGGTAGGTGTTTACACGGCTGTTTACAAAAAAAAAAAGAAAAAAGTGTATATCTCTATATAGATGATTATGAGGAGATAACAAACACCAGGATGGCTGTCACACAACTTAAAACAGTAAACATATTCTAGCATATTTTATCTTAATTAAAATAAGTTTTTAACTTGGGTCAGAAAAATTATAAAAGTTAGCTGTTCAAAATAAACAAAATGTTTGAGTGTGCTCACATATCAGTAGGTATTTTCACTAAATGAAGTATTTAAGCTTTGCAATCAATCATTATCTATTAAAAAAAAAACAGATAAGTCTTTTAAAAAGTTAAATAACTCATCAGGGTCACAGAGCTAGTAAGTAGAGAAGGAATTCAAGAATAGATCTTTTTGTCACCAAAGTCATTATATGTACGTGTGAGTGTGGGTGTGTTTTTTACCTGTGAAACATTACTTTCGATCGGGTGTGTTGTAAATATCATGTGAAAAAACAGGTTTTAATTAAAAACTCAATTAGCAAGAGTTAACAAATCTGCATAACTAAACATCAAATACAGGATTTCCTTTTATTAATTAAACTATGGTTTCTGGAGCAAGAAAGGAGTTAGTCTGGCCGTGCTTCACTCTGAAGTGTTCATACCCCACTTGGAAACCTGGCATGCAGACGGGGTCACATACTTGAGAAACAGCACTGACAGTTGGCATAGAGCAGAGATAGACACAAAGCTGACAAACCATCTTTCAGGAGGGACAGTGAAAAGAATGGAAGCTGTTTGCTAGAGAATTAAAAGCAGAGGGGTGGGGGTAGCAATTGGTTTAGAGAAAACAACTGTCTTTATATTTTAAACTTGGTATAAAGATAATTAATATTTCCTTCTTAAGTCCAAGATAAGTAACTTCAGGAGTGGAAGTTTTTTCTTTGGGACTTGAGAGTCGGAGCTTTGGATAGTTGTGATTGCTTTAATCTGTGACTTTCTAATTTGTTCTTAAATTCTGGATAATACCAATGATTGTTTTCAAGCATGGCAATATATTTTATTTTTTTAAATATTGTCTGACATGTGCTTAGAGAGGTTGAGAGGGTTGGGAATGATTTCACATTAGTCCTCCATTTTGAAGGAAAGTTCCAAAACTGCTTCATTCATATTATCCTTCGATAGTTTTGGAAAGGTGGGAAAGCAGCTTGGCACAAGTACTAGGACCAGAAATCCGGTCCTAGGAATCTCTCACTCTTTATAACCATTAGACTACACTGTTTTGAGTTTATAAGTGAATTGTGTCATCTTCTCCAAGATATGGAGTATTCTTAAATTGTCAACTAAGATACCAACAGTAGGGGTACCTCAGTGGCTCAGTTGGTTAAGCATCTGACTTTGGCTCAGGTCGTGATCTCATGGTTTGTGAGTTTGAGCCCCACATCGGGCTCTGTGCTGACAGCATAGAGCCAGGAGCCTGCTGCGGATTCTGTGTCTCCCTCTCTCTCTGACCCTCCCCCTCTCATGCTCTGTGTGTGTGTGTGTGTGTGTGTGTGTGTGTGTCTCAAAAATAAACAAACATTTAAAAATTAAAATTAAAAAAAGAAAAGCTTCATTGTATCTCAGCACTCTCTTTCATGGCCCATGACCCTTATTCAGCAAGTTATGTTGGGGGTCTAGCCTAATTCCCATCGCGCTATGGTGTCAACCTATTGCTTCAGTCCTTTTGGATTGAAGTTAAACAAAAATTTCTTTAAAATGTAATTTTTTTGGATAGTAAGG
This sequence comes from Lynx canadensis, assembly GCF_007474595.2. NCBI lineage: Eukaryota > Metazoa > Chordata > Mammalia > Carnivora > Felidae > Lynx > Lynx canadensis. The sequence continues at coordinate 183,264,634 of NC_044303.2, read as the reverse complement.
TCTTGCATTTAGCCATAAAATTGGGCCCTGTTTCATTGGATATTGGAAACTTGAAGGACTGTTTGCAGGTATTTATTTGCATTGGGATTTTTATTTAAAAAGGTTTCCTATGAAATTCTTACAAATTAATCAACTTTATTTATGTTATTTATAATGTTTATAATATTTAATGTTTTAATTATATATATGTGTATATATGTATACACACATATGTACATATAAAGTAGTACAATGGACATGCATAGAATAAACCTGTGACCATGTGTATGCATGGCACACAATTGCTTGCATATATGTGAGAGGGGTTTTTTGTGTGTGCTTTGTTTTTTTACAAATTAATTTCTACTACAGTACCAACTAAGCCCTGTTCAATCTCTTCTAAGGGAGATTTAAACATTTTCTAGTTCAAAGTCCTGTCATTGCTCTGCACTTTGTAGCTTGCAGATTCTGGCAGTTATTTCTAATAATTTATTACTCTAAATTAAAGCCATTCAATTAATGCCATACAGTTCAACTTTGTGAGGTTTATTAATATTTTCTCTTCTTCAGTTCTCTGTTATATGGGGGCATAGACTAAGAGCCATGGGGTTTTTAAGCTGCCATATGATTAATAGTGTGGCACCTGAATTTGGCATCTGGCAAGTATATAATAATCCCCTACCTGTAAAAGATAAATGAAGCACTCTTAAGGCTGGATATTGTATTCATTTTTTTTTTCAAGAAAGAAGAATAAAAGAATAAAATTTAGGTTCTGGAGGAATTCTTATCTAAATAAGTTTAGTGACCGGTATTTTGTGTCAGGTCAATTTATCCATTTCATTCAAGCAAATATTTACCAAGAGTCTTTACTATGTTTTAGGTCCTCTTGTAGTTGATGTGAATGTGGATACAGCCGTGAACAAAACGGACAGATATCCCTGCTTTCATAACGTTTACCTTCTAGTGGGGAGAGATAAAAAGGAAAGAAAGTAACGAAGCACAATATATATCTGTGATAGACATCAATAAGTGCCATGGAGAAAAGGAGAAAGGATGGAAGTTGCCTGAAGGGACTGAGGGAGGATATAATCTTGTATGTGATGGCCAGGGAGGCCACACTGAGAAAGGGACATTTCAATAAGGAGGCAGGAGCTGAGGCAGGGAGACCTGCGCACTCAGAGGAAGAGTGTTCTGAGAGCAGAGGGCTGACTGTGATGAGGCCTTGAAGCAGCAGACTATGCGTAATGTTCAAAGCACAGAAGAGTGGTTTCTTGATGGCCCATCACCCTTGAAAAACATCCAACGGCATTCCATTTTACACAGAATAAAAACTAAAGGCTTTATAGTGGCTATAAGACCGTGTAATATTTAAGTAATATTCAGAATAGTATATTGCGTGGATTCATGTGGAAGCAGCATGGGGGAAAGGTGAGCATTTAGCAGGCGATTAAAATAACCAGGGACTGATGATAGCAGACTGGACCAGGATGGAAACATGGAAACACTGGCAGTAAAGTGTTCAAATTGTGTGTATGTTCTGAAAGTAGCAGCAACATAATTTGTTGATAAGTCTCAAAAGGGGTTGAGAGAAGGAGAGAAGCCACACAAAATTCCTAGGTATTTGTCTTGAGTAAGTGGAAAAAAAAAATAAAATGGCTATCTACAGTTGAATTCCCAAGGAGGAAACCACGAAAGAAAAGGAAAAGGAACCATTTGCTAATTGCTTTTCAGACACACGAAAAATGCTATCTCTTTCTAGAAATCAGAAAACTAACCTGACCAATAAGTGGCAGAGATCTCATGCATATGCAGGTTTTTCTGACCTCAAAGTCTCGATTTCCCTGTATGTTGAAATGGGAAGTTTTCAAGTAGATTGTTGAGAAGACACCTGCTATCAGTTTGGAAGATAAGGTGGTTTCAAGAAGATAGTCATAGTATAGGTTTTTAAGAGTCATATTCTGTGCTCTCACCTAAGGTAACTCATTGTGGCACAAGTATCTTCTTTCTACAAAGATATAGCATTCCTTGTGTGAAATTAAGTAATTTCTAACATCAGTAAATAAATTGGTGTCTAGCACTAGTCAGATGCGTAATAAGTAGAAGCTACTCTCATTATTATAACTATTATAAACTTTGTCATTTGGTTGAAATTAAAGACTACCTGTTGCATATTTGTCGAGCCCCTTTAAGGCATATTAAAATACTACACTTTGCTGAGTTTATATAATTATTTTATGGCTGCTCATGAATTTATCAACTTACTTGTTTTTTAAACGTGTAAAAGACTGGAAAAAATAGGTAATCACAATATAATTTTCCTGGTCTTCTGGTTGAAATCTAGCCCAACTGGAAACAATTTTGTTTAACATGGGGGCCTAGATATTATACATGAGTCATAAACACTACATCCCTCTTTCAGCACTAATTATATAAATCAGTAGATATTTTAGAGCATGCATCTTATCGATCAAATCCAGACATACTATGCTATCTCTAAATTATTTTATGAAAGTGATTGCCTTTATTAAAATTGATTTTCTTCTCCAGTTGAAGACTTTGTCTCCTACTTAGGATGGAAATGTTTTCCTTTCAGCCAAAGCAAGCTAGTCACAGGCTTAGAAAAATGGCCTGAGGTCTCCTGATGCAAGTCTACCATTAAGAAATATTTATAATAATAAATATGAATGATTAATATTATTGTTATTAGTATTAATACTGTTCATACATGTATTTATTTTTCTTTTTTAGCCTCCAAAATGTTTTATATGTGTCCTTGTTTCTAGGAAAACAGAATGTAATTTATTAACTTTTTCAACATTCATCCATTCAGCCTTCTTATATTCACCCCCTACACCAGGTTATGTGTGAATTATAAAGCAATACGTGAGAAATAGTCTCCTGCCCTAAAGAAGAATAACCTCTAGAGTACTACTTTCTAAACTGAGGTCAAAGGTATATTGTTTCCGAAGATGAAAATAGGTGTACTGAGGATATAAACTGGATAATCAAAGCATTAATAATACTTCCTTGCTATAAGACATCTCAAAGGCTTTATAAGCTGTAGAATATTTTGACTTTCCAAAGACTTGATAAATAAAAAAAAGCATTGTCTAAACTTATTTGATCAAGAAACATTTATTCACTTGAGAGTTTTAGAATATTATTAGTCACTAAGAAGTGCTAGTGTGATGTTACGCTACCATCTACCCAGTAAATTACAACTTCAATATCATGCTGACAGTCATTTAGCCAATGAACAAGTTAATGTAATGAAATTTTTACAATTACAATGTTGGTACTTGAGGGTCACTTAAAGATCATTTAATCACTATGCCCTTTTCCCAACCTTTGCCTCTACTTTATACACACTATTTATGAGCCAATTCAAAAAGCTATCTTCACAGTGGCATCCATCCCAGGTTGGTCTATTCGTCCTACAGTTCCATTCAATCTGAAGCTATGCTATAATGGGCATCATGGCATGCATCAGAGTCATCTGAGACTGGAAATAAGTTTATGTCTACAGCCCCTTGTGTTATGAAGTCAAGGGCCATGCTTATGTTTTCTTTGTATGCAATGCTGAATTACTTTCAGAGGCTCTAAGTACCAAACCCAGAAAGGCCCATCCCCCATATACATTCAAACATTTACATTCACTGTGCTCATCTTAAGAGCAAAGCACTTTTCTAGACACTGGGGGGTTACCAATGGCGGGGGGGACAAACAATGTGTCTACTATCATGGAGATTATGTTACAGTAGGTGAGTCAGACAATAAGCAAAGTGGTAAATAAATATGCAATATAATGGCATGGGATAATACCTTTATAAAGGAAAATAGAGCAGAATAAAAAGATTATGAGTGATTTAGTAAGGGCTCCCTCGAAGTAAAAATACTCCATTTGAAGAAATAGTTAAGTACAGAGACTCTAAGATGAGAGAGAGGGTGTATTGTGTTCAAACAATAGCAGATAAGTCTTAAAAAAAAAAAAAGAAGGATTAAAGAAGAGAACCATGAAAATAAATCAGAACAAATTAATAGGGGTCATTTGTTAATTCATATTTGAACTAAAGTTGCATATAATTTAGATGTAAGATAAATTTAAAATAACCTTAGTGGGGTTTGTTTTGTTTTGTTTTGTTTGAATTTAATATACTCGTCATCCAGTAAAGAAGCTGGTTGGCCATTCTCTCCTCTAACTCAGTGTCAGTTGTAGAGACTAATAACCTGGTAAAATGGAAGCAACTATTTTTTTTTCTCCTTAAAAAAACTTTTCACTGAGGTGAAATTTACATGACAAAAATTTAACCATTGTCAGCAAACACTTCAGTGACATTCAGGACATTCACAGTGCTGTGCAGTCACCACCTGTATCTAGTTCCAAAGCATTTTCCTCACCCAAAAGGAAGCTCTTTACACATTAAGCAGTTGCTCTCCTACCTACCACTCACTGTGGGACCTGAAAGCCACCAATTTGTTTTCTATCTCAACAAATATGATATTTTTTCAGCCTTAATGAAATCTAATTGACAAATGCAGTTGTAAGATTTTAAGCATACCACATGATGATTTGATAAATGCATATATTTTACATTGTGAAAGGATCACATTTTTATTTAAATTCCAGTCAGTTAACATAGAGTGTAATATTAATTTTAGGTGTAGAATTTAGTGATTCATCACTTAACCCCCCACCCCTTAGTAGTTTTTTTTTAATTTTAAATTTCTAGATAAGTTCATTGAGGTCTACACTATTCTATTTTACATTGTGCTCTTACTTTGCTAGGGTCTTAAGTACATAATCTGGCTTTCCTCCAAACACGTAGCAGAAGTAACTTCTTAACATAGGTTGCATAAATTTTGTCTAATCTTTTTACCCCCACTCCAACACAGACTTTAATTTTGTAGAGAAGGGCTTTAGGTAATTAACGATTAGATTACTTATTCAAGATTACTTCATGAGTTATCACAAATCTAGACCCAATACTTGGATCTCACAGTAAATCTCACTTTTTACAGTTTATGTAAGAACACTAAGCAGTGAATTTGGAAAAGGTTTGCGCCTTCTTTGTGTCACACACCTGAGAAGTTTTGGGTGAATATGAAGAAAGAACATAAATCTTTACTGGAATATCCACCTTCATACACACAGCTATTCTAACGATCTGTACTAACAACCATCTCACTTACAATTAAGGGTCTAAGAAAGCATTCAAAAAGGAATAAGAGAAAAGGAAATGCTGGAGATGAATGCAAATGCATGTGTTGCTTTCCTCCAGGGATCTAAATCAAATCCTCATTGTATAATTTGATTTGGTTACTCATTGTTTCTAATTAGAAATAATCACATTTACATGATTTCCCCCTCCTTTTTAGTTTCTCACCAAAATTGCTTTGCTCAATTATGCCACTTTATGGTTTCATATAATTTGTATCTCTTGACTCAACAGTTCCCCACATCATTTGGAATGTGTTTTATTTTTTTTAAGTGAAAGTTTAAGAGCTATTCTCAAACTGATCGTGAGACTTAAGTAGCTCCAGTAAGCACAGAAGCATGCTAAAAGCAAACTGAGGAATACTTGAAAGTTCAAAACTAGAATGATGCTTATTACTAACTATATGTGAAATTAATTAAAGATTTAATTATTTGAGGAAAAATAAATTGGCAGTTTCTACTTTTTGAGTCATTAAAAACCTGCCTATTGCTCTAGGGGTTTTGAATGCATGTGCAAAAAATAGACTACCAAGCTTTGATGTTGCAAGATTTATTTAAATAGGAATTAACTTAAGTATATGTTGCAGTCTTAGTTTTTTTAGCCCAAATATGCCAACCTATTTCTTCTCTAAAGCAGTATGTATAAATGTGTGTATTCACCCAGTTATTTAAATATTATTAAATAAGTTTTCCTTCTTTATGAAATCCCATTTTTATAAAATGGTGTTTAGAGTTAAAGAAGAATTTCAGGCTCATTTATAAATAAAGAAACCAAAACTGGTGAATGTGTGATGGCCCACGGTTACACAGCTAGCTAAACACGGAACTAATAGGAGCATGGATGTTCTGTACATTAGTGCTCATTCTGCTACTTGAGATACCAGTAATAGGAGGACATAAAGGAAAGGATGGGAATAGACATATTTTTATTTATTTTATTTTTTACTTTAATTTTTTTTAATGTTTATTTATTTTTTTTGCAAGAGAGAGAGACAGAGCATGAGTTAGGGAGTGGCAGAAAGAGAGAGACACACACCCAGAATCAGAAGCAGTCTCCAGGCTCTGACGGAGCTACCTGGGTGTCCCTATTTTTTGTGTTGTTGTTTGTTTGTTTGTTTGTTTGTTTGTTTTAGAGAGAGAGTTGGGGAGAGGGGCAGACAGGTAGAGAGCAAGAATCTTAAGCAGGCTCCTTGCTCAGCACAGAGTCTGATGCAGGGCTTGATCCCATGACCCTGGGATTATGACCTGAGCTGAAATCAAGAGTTGGATGCTTAACTGACTGAGCCACCCAAGCTCCCTTGGAATAGAAATATTAAAAGCATTTATTTTCTTTAATCCTATACATTTATGTAGTACTCTACTAGAAAAACTTAAAAAAAATGTTGATGTAACACATACCTATTGTATACTTATTATGTGTCATCATCTATTCAAAATGCTGAGGCTTTAGTGATGCACAGGATAAAAAATTTACATTTTTAGTGAAAATAAAAATATTACACAAGTATATAAACAATATAAATTCACGGATATGTGATAAAGAAACCAAAAATAATGTATTAAGAGAGTGAGCAGAGTCCATTGTTGGTGGTTTTTGGTTGATTGGGTGGTCAGAATGGTATCTCTGAAGAAGTGGAGAACTGATTAAAGAGATCAGGAACCAAACATAGGAATGAATAACTGGAGATTAGTGTTGTAAGAATTACATGTAGCAAATATATGCTAAGGCCTTGAGATGAGAGTGAATTTATCAGATTGAGGTCCATATGACACCATATGATCAGTCCAACATAGCTGAAATGTTGGTAGATGAAGGTAAAGCAGAAAGGAGTGAGATAACCTAGGGCCCTGAAGTCCATGAAAACATATCTGGACTTTAGGCTATAAGCATTTTTCCTTAAAAATCCACTGAAAGAATTCTAACTTGATAGCTGCCCATGTCTATGACCCAGTGAATTGGATTTACTTCCTTTCAGATTCAAAATTTTAAATTATATTGAACATCAGGTACAGGAAAATATCCTTATGTATTCTAACAAAGTACAGAGTAAGAATTTTTCTCTTATTTGCAATAATTTTTATTTTCAAACTGTGTATCATTTTCATGTAAAGAAACAGCATCTAGACACAGTACAAACTTCTAAAAACAGAGATAATCAGATAAAAATGTATCTAAAAAGATTATCTGTATTATTTCAGCACTAATAATGGAATTCCCCATGCAGATATTTGGGTTATTTCTTACCCTTTGAAATAATTTGTGTTTTCCAGAACCATAGGTAAAATATAACCTGTGTGTCAAAGGAAAAGATAACCAATGTAATTAATACCGTAAAGATAACCAAGTAATGTAATGTTTTCTGACTTTCTGTCTTTCCAAATTTTAAATTAATTCAGATTACCTATAAGTATAACATAAGACATAAGTGTTTTTAATTGAATTGTTATATACACATGTATAAAGTGTTGCTATTTCTGTTGAACCCCTTCCAATTCATCAATCTGCTCAGTTACCTAAGATTGTTTATTCTGCATCAGAGGTTAAGTATAAAAGCAGTGTTTGTGTGATGCCTTGCATAGGAGAGCAAAGTAATTAGGAATGCTTTTAACACCTTGAGTAAAAGGAAAACAGTAGTAAACAGAGAATCAAATAGTGATTTAAAGAGTCACTAGCCAAATCAAGTGTGGCTATTCCAGATGTAGATCTCTATAAACTGGTAATTGTTAAAAAAAAAAAAAAAAAAAAAAAGATTTATTTATTTATTTGTTTTCAAAGAGTCAGAGTGAGCAGGAGAGAGAGGGGGAGAGAGAGAGAGAGAATGAATGAGTGAATGAATGAATGAATCCCAAGAAGGCTCCACACTCAGCGAGCAGGCCTTCGCGGTGCTTCATCTCATGACTGCAAGATCATGACCTGAGCCGAAATTAGGAGTTGGACATTTAACCGACCGAGCCCCCAGGCACCCCCAAAACTGGCAATTTAATGAGAATAATAATACTTTGAAATCAAACAGCCTAGTTTTGAATCTCAGCTCTGATCCCTTGGACCTTGGATAGGTTTCCGTACCATCTTGAGCTTCTATTTTTCTCAATAGAGAAATGGGGATAATAATGCTCACTCTACATAGTTACTGTGGAATTTAACTGATGTCAAGTGTTTAGTAGAGTAACTAGGTTATAATATTTGTATTATACACATACTATGTAAGGTTAAAATACGGCTGTATCATTCATTTCCACATTTGGGATGGAAAACTGTATCAAGGCATGCGCATCTAGTTTTCTTTGAACATTTTTCATTTGTTGCCCAGTGATTTTCTTTATCTGCTGCACAGGAGCTCCCAGGTATCTGTCACTTGACAGTTGAGATGTTTACAGGATTAGTGCATTGAATGGCAGGTTGACTTACATTGCAGTTCTGTTCCTGTGTAGCTTGCCTTCATGTTCTTAAAATACAATATATCACAGACAAGATTGATGATGACAAAAAAGAAAACAGTTCTTATTGTCAAGCTGGACAAACTAACATAACTTCAAAATAAAATTTGGACTGGGGATTTCCATTTGCTTGTCTTTTCAAGATAGAGATGTTTTCTTCCTGAACTGAAAAAAGTAAAAAAAAAAAAAAAAAAACATTAATTCTCCCAAAGAACAGAAAATATAGAATACTTTTAATGGTGTTATGCTTACAAATTACTAGGTCATATTTATCTATACCTGGAATAGCCAAATGTCAACTGGCTGGTATCTTTAAATTAGTATTTGGTTCTAGGTTTACTGTTGTCTTCATTCAAGGCATCAAAAGCATCAAATTCCTTCATTAGGAAAAGTGGGATCTATGGGGAATTTGAGTACCAGATGAGTGATTGGGGGAAATGAGTGTTGGAGGCTTTTCCTTATTTTGTTTTCACTCAATGCTTAGATAAAATTATATTTATAATATTAAAAAAAACAAAATAATTATAAATAGTATATGAAACAATGGAAATGTTTCCCTCCCATTTTTTCTCCTATCTATCCATTAAAAGCCACTATTGTTTATTTTATATCCTTCCAGAGCACCTTTATGCTGCACACACAAACATGAATATAGATTCTTCATTTAACCTTCTTTTCTAGTCAAAATATAGGAAACCATATGCATTGTTTCTTTATCTTTTTTACTTATTATATACATGTATACACAAATATATTTTTTCTTTTTTATTGAAGTATAACTAACAGTGTTATATTAGTTTCAGATATGAAATATGATTCAACAGTTCTATTTATTATTCAGTGCTCTTAAAGATAAGTGTATTCTTAATCCATTTCAGCCATGCCCCTATCCACCTCCCCTCTGACAACCACAAGTTTGCTGTCTGTATTTAAGAGTTTGTTTTATTAAGTTTTTTTTCTGTGTTTGTTCCTCTGTTTTGTTTCTTAAATTCAACATATGAGTGAAATCACATGGTATTTTTCTTTCTGTGTCTGACTTATTTCATTTAGGATTATATCCTGTAGGTCTATCCATGTTGTTGCAAATGGCAAGATCTCATTGTGTTTTATGGATGGGTAATATTTTATTGTATGTATATACCATGTCTTCTTTATATATTCATCCATTCACGGATACATGGGTTGCTTTCAGATCTTGACTATTGTAAGTAATGCTGCGATAAACATAGGGGTGTATATATGCCTCTGAATTAGTGTTTTTGTTTTCTTTGAGTAGACACCAGTAATGGAAATACTGGATTATATAGTAAAAGTATTTTTTTTTTTAAAATTTTTTTTTCAACATTTTTTATTTATTTTTGGGACAGAGAGAGACAGAGCATGAACGGGGGAGGGGCCGAGAGAGAGAGAGAGACACAGAATCGGAAACAGGCTCCAGGCTCTGAGCCATCAGCCCAGAGCCTGACGCGGGGCTCGAACCCACGGACCGCGAGATCGTGACCTGGCTGAAGTCGGACGCTTAACCGACTGCGCCACCCAGGCGCCCCAATAGTAAAAGTATTTTTAATTTTCTAAGGTGGCTGTTTTCTAAGGTGGCTGCACCAATTTGCATTCCCACCAGCAGTGCACGAGGGTTCCTTTTTCTCCACATCTTCGCCAGCACTTGTTTCTTGTATTTTTTATTTTATCCATTCTGACAGGTGTGAGATGATATCACATTGTGGTTTTGATTTGCATTTCCCTGATGATGATGATGTTGACCGTATTTTCATTTGTCTGCTGGCCACCTATATGTCTTCTTTGGAAAAATGTCTATTCCGGGCATCTGCCCATTTATAAATCAGATTATTGATTGATTTTTTGGTATTGACTTGTACAGGTTCTTTGTGTATTTTGTATATTAACCCCTTATTGGATATATCATTTGCATATATTAAAACAATCTTCTATCAATGGACATTTTTCATTTCTTGCTATTAAAAATATTACTATAGTGAATAGTTATTACAGAGGACATTTGACACATAAGTATGTTTGTGGGATATGTTCACAATGGTGAAATTTCCAGGTCAGGGTTTCTAATATTGATAACTATTGCTAAATTGTCTTATACAGAGATTAAATTAACTTATATTCCTAGCAGCTATGTTTGAAAACTCATTTCCCCCATAGTCTTTTTAACAGAATTTGTTACTGAATTTCCTTTTGATTAATAGAATAGGTGAAAAAGAATAATTCAGTGTAGTAGCAACTTTGTTCTATTAATATTGTTCAGGATTATCATCTGGGCATATGTTTAAAAATGTTTTTACATTCTTTTCTGTGAGTTGAATGTTCACATTTCTTACTCATTTTTTTTTTTTTTTTTTTTGGTACTGGTTTTAGTGCTTAGCGCAACGATTTCCTAGATCTATATTTATACATTTTGGTGTATGATCACCTTGTGTTGTGGGTTGCAAAATTTTTTTCTCAGTTTGTCATTTATCCTAAAATTAGTGTTTGATATATGTATTTTTTACATTATTGTGCCAACACAATTGATTAATAATATATATATATTATTCACTGATTGAGTTATTCCTTTATCCTGCACTAATAGAATACACATTTTTTTCTTAATACAAGAAGAATGATCTTTTCTGTTTTTGTTTCTATTTTGGTTTTTAAATTCTAGATTATTATATTGACATATGATACATTTTTCAATACTTTTTTCCCTGTTTCAGCACCGATTGAAGCTTTCTTTTGTAATACACAGTAATTTTTTTGGTGAATATTCTGTAAGCACTACTGTAGGAATTCATTAATAGACTATATTATCATTATTTTTCCCACAATTAGTGTATTTCTATTTCTCCTTGTATTTTCTATTATTTATAATTTGTGAATTTAGGGTCAGTATAATTCACATACTATATCATCATAAAACACTCTTATTTGTTTCACATAATAATACTGCATTTATTTGTGTATATTGTACTGATATTAAGACCATGATGCATGCTTTAATATTTTATTTTCCTGATACAGTTTTTCACATCCATTCATTTTCATACTCCCTCAAGAAGTTTGTTTAGGGATGTCTTTTATACACAGTATAGATTTGGGTTTTGCTCTGTGATCCAATGGGAAAGTTTTGTATTTTTTGTTTCTTATAATTGGTGATTTGGACTCTGATGTTTGTGTGTATGTGTATAAATATATATATTCACATATATGTGAAATCACATATGTATATATTCATGTCTGAAACTAAACACAAGATTTCTCAATCAAAACAGACTATTATTGGTTATAGCAATAAACACACCAGTTCCCCTTGCCCTGATCTTTCTTTTTGTTCGAATTTTCCATTTTCTTATCCTTATTTACTCTAATTACTCTCTTGGTCATATTGTTTCTGTCTTGTCAGGGCATATAGTTATAATCTAACTATAATCTGTGAATCTATTTTATTTTTAATTCTGTTATTTAAAATACTCAATACTTATCACTAATCCTTTTCACTCTGATCCCCCACCCCCACAAAAAATCTCTTATTTGGCTAAAGTCATGTAATGGTTTTCTGTTTTTCTAAATAAGGGCTCAAGGGAAATCTGTCCATTGAGTCTTCCATATTCAAAAAATATTTATTTGTTGACTCTTTACATAGGGAACAGCATGGTTGGATAAATAATTCCTTAGATCACATTTCTTTTTCTAATAGGTATAATTTTATCACCTTTCATTTTATTTAATCTTTTATGTGCTTCTCTGGTTTTGAATATTGGTATTTTCAATTTGATGTCAATTTGATGTTTTAATAAAAGATTTGGTCTTCTTATTAGATCTGCTCAAAGGATTTTTTCCATATCATTAAGATCCAGTATTTCAGTAAAGTATATACCATGTTAACCATTCTGGGTCAATTTTTCTTGGCATATGGTGTGCCTTTTAACCATACAGATTCATGTTTCAATTTATTCAAGAATATGTACTTGAATGTATCTTCATGTAATTTTCCCATTCAAATATTTTATTTACCTCTATGGCAGAGTCAATTAAGAGTATTATATCTATTTTTGCCTTATATCTAAAATTATCTTTTTGTTTCTATAAATATTTTACCTTATAACTTCTTTTTTTCATTCATTTTAATTGTTCTTCGTAGTTTGCATCCACTATATCCCTTATGGTATTTCCACAGTGTCTGCTCTTTGAATTTTTTCTTCCATTTTTTTCCTTTGTTTGTAAAGGTTGTAGTTTTCCTTTCTCCCCACTCCCATGTATTCTTTGGTTTCTGTCAGTTTAATTTTTATTTTATTCTTCTGTATATTTGCTGTGTGCTTTTCCTTGAGGAGGCATTGCCTCATACATATTCTTCTAATCCTCAGAGATATGTTTAGTCAAAATTTTCATGAGTTCTTTAGCAACATTTTTCTTATCAAAACTTTTGCTAGTTTTCCTGGTTTTCTACCTTTTAGTTTTATAATATTTTTTGTATTTATCTGGTGTTAGCTTCCTTTTTATTGTTTCATGGAATTAGTTTAGTTTTCCTGGTTCAGCTTTTTACAGAATGCCTGTTGTTTTGTTTTGTTGTTTTTGTTCTTGTTGTTTTTTGTTTTTTTGTTTGTTTGTTTTTTGTTTTGTTTTTTTAGTCTGTTCTCCAAGCATCTTTTATGGTGTTGCCCCTATGGTTTCTGTTCCATAGATTATAGTACCAATAATTTCAAATCTCACAGCTTTTGTTTGATGCACAGGCTACAGGATTATGTAATTTCAGGACGAGCCCATTACATCTAGAGAGTGCTGTTTGGCTTGCATTTCTAGAAATCTACTGATATTCAGCCTCCTCATTTTCACTTTTCTCTCTATGGTTACTACTGTATTTCATCCTACATAAATGTCTATGAAGACTTTAGCTGATTTTGTAGTTCTGATGCTTTTTTCAATTCACATTTTTGGTTTTATATCTGTTCAATTACACTAGTGACTATAAATGCCGAAAGTTCAATGGCTTAACCTAGTAAAAGTTTATTTTTATCTCAAACAGTCCAAAGGTAGCACTTCTGTTTGGAAGGACTGATGGGACTGCGCTCTTCCAATCAGTGATATGGAACACAGGCATTTTTTGTTACAGCTTCACTATCTTAAATGTGATGCCTGCCATCACTTTGTGGGTGAGTCTCTAATCCATACACCTGGAAGCAAAAAGGTGAAAAGAAGTGTTAAGGGATGCGACATTGAAGGGTATACACTATTCTCATGACATTTTCATTGACTGAAATAGAGTCATATGGTCCTACCCTCATGCAGAGAGACTGGCATATAATTTAGCCATAAGTTCAGTAGGACAGGAACAGGAGAGTGATGATCAAATAACCATCTCTACCAGAGGAGAATGCTGGAAAGAAGTCACTTGGTATTTCATGCTGCCATAGACATATTAAAAAAATTTTATATAGCTCTTTCTTACTTTAATATTTTTTTTAAGATTGAGCCTAAGAATTGATAGGCAATTTAGTAAATCTTTGATGAATGATCTAAAAGACAAAATAGATAGATAATTGTTTATCTTATTGAAGCAATAATGGATGAAAAGGTGGCTGGATGGATCAGAAATGACAGGTAGATAAGGTAGGCAAATTAGTACAACTATTCATCTTATACTATAGCATATTCTTTTCTTAGTTTTCTTCTCACTAATAGTAAAGGATGAATGTGAGACTTTGGGTATAGACAAACATAAAAAAGAAAAGAAAAAATTCACTGGATTCTATTCCAACTTTAATTTCACCATTGCTCTGATTTTTTTCTTTCCTACATTTTTTTTCTTATTCTGATTGAGAGAGATTTCCACATGCAATATGATAAAGTTAATAGGAAACAGCTTCCAAGTGCATATTTGGTTGGATTTAGGCAAAGCACTTTTCAAAATATAAATGTGAAATTGTCCATAAAATCGATGATGAAATTGTAAAGGTTTGCAAAAAGTTCAAAGAATTTATTCTGCTTTTATGTCATTTGTAATGAAGAAATAAACAGGAATGTGAACCAACTGCAAGAAGACCCCAAAAATGCTCCAATGTTAAACTTCATCCAGACTTTGGATAGCTGTGGTTTGAAGTTTATGCAGAATCTTTTTAAGGTTTTTAGTATTCCTGAGTGTGGTCCACAGACATGCATGTTCAAATCCCCAGAATCTGTGAATATGTTATATCACATGTCAAAGAAGAACTAAGGCTGCAGATGAAATTAAGGTAGCTCTCAGCTGACCTTAAAATGGAGGGATTATCCTAGATTATCCAGATGGACCTGATGTAATCAAAAGTGTCCTTAAATGTGAAGAGAAAGGTAGGAATGTCAGTTACACAGTGAAGTAATGTCAGAAAGACTCAAATGGTCATTGCTGACTTTGAAGATAGAGGAAAGGAGTTATGAGCCAAACAATACGGATAACCTCCAAAAGTCGGGTGAAGTGAAAAAATAAATCCTCCCTTAGAATTTCCAGAAAGGAGTGCAGCCATGCAGACACTTTGATTTTAGCCTACTAAGACTCATTTTGGCCTTCTAATCTCCATAACGAAAAGATAATATTTTTATGTTGTTTTAAGCATAAAACACTTTTTTAAGCATAAATACTTTTATGTTGTTTTAACCATATGTTGTTTCACAGCATATTGCTGTGAATGCAGCAATAGGAAACTAAAATACTCAGTAAACCGAAAGTTTTCTAGTCTATGAAATCTACATTTTTCCCAACTCCTGTAGAACTATGGAGCTGATCAACATGAGACCAGTAGTTTGAAAGTCTAAAAGTGTATAATTGAATTGTCTGATCATAAGTGTTGTTTCATTTGCTGTTGGTTCTGACCAATTAGATTACATTTCTGCCACAATTAGCAACAGGCGTTTATTGGGACATTTGAAAAAAAAAAATCTGTTCATGTGAGATGCCAAGATAAATCTTGGTTAATGGTAAACCTGAATGGTCACACTGATGAGGTAGAGATAGCAAAAAAAAAAAAAAAAAAAACAAAAACAAAAACAAAAAAACTCACCCCAGAGGAAAAGATTCACTATTTTTTATTCTAAAATAGCTCATTTTGAAATTCAGCTTAGAAGTAATTCTCATTTCTTAAAAACAATTTAACATTCATGTAAAATCTAAATTCATATGTATTAGTTTATTTGTTTCCCTCTCAATTAAAAAAATGGTTTCTCTTCACTGAAAACATGTATTGCATTTTTATTAAGATAGGAAAGGAAGGGGGACCCTGGGTGGCTCAGTCGGTTAAGTGTCCAACTTCGGCTCAGGTCATAATCTCATGTTTCGTTGGTTCAAGCCCTGTTTTGGGCTCTGTGCTGACAGCTCAGAGCCTTGAACCTGCTTCGGATTCTGTGTCTCCCTTTCTCTCTGCCCCTCTCCTGCTTGCACTCTGTCTCTCTCTCTCAAAAATAAATAATAAACATTAATAAAAAAAATAGGAAAGGAAAATAAACCTGACTAGGGGGAAAAAAAAAGGACAGTAGGTAAGGAAAAACATATTTTTGGACAGTTTCAATGAAAGTATGCAAAAAAATGAAGAAAATTATCTTATCAGACATAACATAAAAATGACTGTGACTTTTAAGTATCTCCCTAAATAAATGAACTATTTTGCTCAGTAACTTAATCATGATCTAGATTTTCATATTTAAGTAGCCAAGTAGGGGGGTTGCTGGTTGGAAACATAAAATAGGCTGAAATATCACAATGGTATAAAGTACATTTCTGATAATTTTGCTAATTAAATTGTTACAAAAAAGTTGCAAAGCTCTGTCTGCCCCATGGGAAGGTTTATTGCTTTTCTGAAGTATTCCAACAAGAAACCAAACTATGAGCACTTATGAAACAACATAATGTGTAAGGCCCAAAGTTAGATTAACCAAATTGTTTTGAAGAGGCATCAAATAATTGATCAGGAAGTAAAACTGTGATTATAGAATAAAATCACAGTTGAATTGTAGCAAATAATTGCAAAAATAATTAAAGTCACAAATCCTCCCAGTAACAATGTGAAACAATTCTCTTTAGTGCCCCACAGGGATGGAACTTGCTAGCTTTGATTGGGATTAAACCTGGAGGTAAAAGAAAAGGAAAATTGTGGTCTGGAAGAAATCATATTGAGAACATATCATCCAAAAGAAAAAAAAAAAGTTCCTGAAAAGTGAATTTGGAAGTTAGGTAATTTCCATTTCAAAGGATGCAATTTATTATAGTTCCTTTAATGATTTTTAAAGGAGTCAACTGTAAGCTTGAGCTTTCATATGTAGACAGATTTCTAGTTCTCAGTTTATTTCTTCTTCTGCTGTGGTAAAATAGAGCCAGTGTTTTATATCTCTAACTGAAAGAATAGGAACTTAATTAAGGGGAAATTTTTGCTTTCAGAAGAATTATGTATATGATTCTTATAAGCACATGTTGACTCTGTAGGAGTAAAATAAGTGTTCTTTTGCTTTTAGTACTTATATCACTCATCTACAATGCATTATAATACTCAATACTGGATGAAACCCTAGCAGTAGAATGAATGATTTCTGAAAATATTTCTTCCATCCTTTAAAAATCTAGTAATAAAAACACAACCCGAAACACACAAATATGATGCTTGTATTCTAGTTGGCCTTCATGTTAGCTACTCAGTCTTTCTTTTGATGTATATGTTATGATCTGAGTGTAAATATCTACTGAATCCATGATGTCTCAGGTTTAATACACAGGATTGCTCAAGCAAAAGAGATACAGTAAAGAAAACCTTAAAAGATCATGATATAACCCCTTTCCCCAAATGTAAAGCACCTAGTAATAAGCAACAAACTAAACCTCAACTCTTAAAATTCCAGTGTTTTAAATCAAATTATTTTATTAATTCTACATTATTGAGCCGCTACTGTGTGTTTGGCCTTGTGTTGAACATTTTATACTTAAGGGATTTGCAATTACATAGTGATGAGAGTGCCTTCAAACAATGACATGCTAGAGTGAGACAAGGTAGTGTATGGTTGGTTACAAAAATGAATGCAATAGATAAATTACTATATTTAGTGTTTTTTAATTCCAAATTAATATATCCTCTTTAGTACACTTTACTAATAAATTTCAAATAGTCATTTTAGAAAGCAGTTAGACAGTCTCGATCTGTCTAGATTTAATACTAATTCAGCATATACTATGTACAGATACTGAGTCATGAGATCAAACTAGTATGATGAACAAAGTGAGAAAACAGACATAGATTTAGCTCTTTCAGAGCTTATACAATGGTGGGAAATACATATAAGAAAATAGGCAGTTTATAATATGTGTGATAAGTAATAATGCTGTGAAGCAAGACAGAATTTCCAGCCTGAAGAGTCAAAACTGAAGCATGAATAGAAATTCACCAGATAGAGGGACTAGAAATGTTCTGATAGAGAATGTAGCATATAGCAAATGTCCAATGTTGGAGAAACAGAAAGAAAGAGAGGGAAAGGCAGAGAGATGGCCTGCCTAATAAATGAGAGAAATTAATTATGGATATGATGGAACCCGAGCAGAAATATGAAAAGAAATCAGGGTGAAAGAAAAATCAAAAATTACATTATAACACAGACAGAAATTATGTCATAAGTAAAGCACACATTTTTTTTATCCATCTATCCAGAACAAAAGCATTTCTAAGTGGCTTATACCCTATGTGAAATTCATGTTCACAGAAAACAACATAATATTTTTTTTGAGACAGAGATAGTCCATTAGAAAAATACTGGAGGAACAATGGAGGGATGTTGTAATAAAGGCAGTGAGCATTGTCTTCTGGTCATATTTACTGAAAAATAAGAGCTCTTTGTGGAACAGCACAGAGTAGGGAGTCAGTCTTCAGAATGGGTACACCACCCCCCTTTTCCACACCTCACTTTTTATACTTATTTGTACAACAGGAGTTCCATAGTTGTGACTATGAACAACTCACCATTTATAAGATGCTTAGAGGTGCATTTGGTTTTAACCCCACACTGATACATTTATTTTTCAGCCATCATTTAAAAGTCTTGAAATTATCATGAAAAAAAATCTCAATTCCTAGTTTTCTGTAAGAAATCTGAAGTGCTGGCAACACTGGTCATCCATTTCTTTATGAAAGAGATTGGCTGGAGCAGGATAAGGGAAGCATGTGCAGGTAGGGCAAGCAAACATTTAGTTTGCTGCAGTCCTCAACACTCTCATATACCCGGCCTCTGAAGAACTTTGAAACTTTAAATCAGAGCTTAACTTTTATGGCTGTTCACCTTATTCCTAAGTTATTTTAGGTTTGTACCTTGTCTCCTGTAGCTGCCTAGGTATCTTCTTCCACTCTGCTTGGAACCGTATTTAAAGTTTTGGCTATGTTTCTACTATTCTTTTTGGATTTGAATTTGTAGGTTTTCTCTTCCCACACATTGCCCCAGTGGACAAACTATTGCCTTCACACAATCTATTACCATTTGTGGAATGCCAAGTAATAGCATTTCTCTGCTCAAAAATCCCCAAGAGATGTCTGTTTTATTCAGAGTGAAAACCAAATCCCTACCACTGGTCCATAAGGATCACTGGTAACATTTCTAAACATATCGCCAACTGTGTCCTCACTTACTTTGTTCCCACCCACTATTCTACTTATTGTTCTTCAAACATGCCAGGTGAGATCCAAATTAAGAGCCTTTTCTCCAGCTTGAACAGTCTTCCCTCAGCTATTTTTGACCCCCATCTTGCTCTGTTCAGATCTGACTTTTTCAAAGGCTTACTTTGATTACCTGCTTTATAGAGCAACTAGTTCTCCCCGCCCCCACTACTCACAAGTCTCCTAATTACGATCAACTTTTGTGGGTTTTTTTTGCTATATTGGTTATAGCACTTATTTCCAAACTGTATTCTTTGTAGGTATATTCTGTTTATTGTTTATCATCTGTCTGGCTTTCTAGAATACATGTAAAGGCAAAAATAGATGTCTTTTTTTGGTCATTGTTCTTCCCAAAGTACCTAGACCAGTGCCTAAATACTAGTTGAAGAAATGAATGAATGAATGAATGAGTTACACCTGATAAATGAATGTGTGATATATGATAAAATGCAAGAATTTCAACACTCACTTAAGGTCTGGTCATAAGATCTCTTACATTTACTTTCAGAAGGAAGTTATTTTGGGAAAAACAATTATATTTATCATCATCATTAAAAAAGTGTTAGTGTATACATTCTCCAAAAATCTCATGTTTCAAATCTGGCAAAAGGAATATATTAATGCCTCTGAGTCTTAGTGTGAAGATATAATGATCAAATGATTATAAGTGTTCTTTATATAATTGTTAGTTGTTACTAATGAAAATTAATAAAAATAATAGAAGCTAGCATTTATTGACCATATACTGTGCATCAGGCACTGTAAGCATTTTATAAATATTACCTCATTTAATCTCGCTGAATTCTTATAACCTCATGGTGCACAGTATATTACTATGCTTATATTTCATATGAGTAAACTAATATTTAAAGAAGATATTGGCAGAGCCACCACTTGAACTCATTTTTTTAAGTTTGTTTATTTTTGAGAGAAAGTACGAGAGGGTAGGGCAGAGAAAGAGAGAGAATCGTGGCTGAAACCCATGACCTGCCCCAAAGTCAGATGCTTAACTGACTGAGCCAACTAGGTGCCCCTGAACTCAGATTTTTTTGAATCCAAATTATTTTATCCACTATTCTATTCTCATGTGTTATATTACACAATAATACTGTTATTTGTCTCTTACAGATCCAGGCTCAACTCTCTTTTAGTCTTTTCCCACATTCTTATTTCCCAATTATTGATGCAGATCTTCCTGAAGTGATACAATGATAGACACTTGCGTACCGGCATTATATCGAGGAATCGCTAAATGGTGTTGAATTAGGTTAGAAGGTGCAGTAATAACCAAAGGGACAAATGTCTACCAGAGCAAAAAGGCTACATCAGAGAGCATTCAGTGGTTGGACAAATGTCAGATTATAGTATCTAGGTTGAAACAAAGGGAGCAAGGCAACAAAGAATAGAAAGAAAAAAAAGGCGGGGGGGAGGGAGGGGAGAAAAGACTATTCTTGGAAATGAACATGTTTCCCTTCAACTACAGTTACTTCTTCTAAACTGACCCCATGGATTGCTAGTCCACTTTGCATAAAACATTCTTATTCTGTACTTACATATTTTAGTGGGAGAAAAGCAAATGAGAGATTGTCATCCACCCCAGATTCTTGGCGTTTGCATGATTTCCTACTACTAGCAATGAGCTAGAATTGCTGTTCCCTCCACTCAGTAGCATAGTTATGTACTAAAACAAAAAGACAAAAAGCAAAAAATGCAATTTGGACAGTAGTAGTCCTCCAAACCCAGCATTTTTTTAGCCTGTATTTCCCAAATGATATTCCAACAATCATGGTAATTTAGCATGTTATGTTCTTGATTCTGGTGGAGAGAAAGTGATTATGTAAAAAAAAAAAATAGGTATATTGTGCTGTTTGCTGTTTGATATTGCACTTCAGCAAAGGAACATCACCAGCTGACAGTAATCAGGAGAGGAAGAGCAATTAGGCAGAAATTGCCCAGAATGTGCCTGAGCTTAATGAAGGTAGAAAGGTGAAGATCGCTTGTGTTTGGTCAGCACACCGGGAGTTAGGATTACAAAAGGTGCAACTTAGAAAGTAGGAGGTTTTAGTGAGCCCTGCATATTAAGTGATTACTTTTAAATCTAAAGAGAGATTTCTTGTGACTCTGAAAAATGGGGGGCCAGCTCAAATATCAAGCATTCTTGCAAGTCATTCTCACTCATGAGAGTGATACATGAGTCAGTGGATTAAGTGACATAAAACATAGAAGCAGGCTATGATCTTTAAGATGATGGCTACTTTCTTAAGAAAATATATTAAATGGGTTTAGAGGACTGTGAATGGTGTATATAAAGCAAAATAACTCAGGAAGCAGTCCATGGAATAGGGACATTGTTTAGGTGAAGAAGTGATTCAGCAAGATGAAAGTTCCCTTAAAAATTATTAAAACTGCATGAGAAAACATGATGTAGAAAGAGAGGTGACCATAGCCCTTCGCTGCTCAAACGGAAGTTATAGATCAATCATCTCAGTTGCGGAATGAGGCGACATGGTGGATTGGAAGGAGTGTTTGGAAATCACAGGCCAAGATTTTCAGTACATTCAACATTTGGTAACTATGAGACCTCAGGCATAGTATTTAAAATCCCCAACTTTTTGTTTTCTTATCTTTACAATGGGGATAATATACCAAACCCATAGCTCATTGAAGCGAGAAATAAATGAGATGATATTTAAACCAGCCAAGGCTGTGCCTGGCACATTGGAAGTGGTCAAAATGTTGGCTCTTCTTGTCATTCTCTTGGCTCATAAAATAATAAATGATCTGCTGCTAACAGATTTATTCTTTTCAAATCAAGATAATAAAGTTCAAGTTAGAGGAAATAGGAAAATGTTGGAAAGACATAAAGTAAAAAAATGTATAATGCTTTGCCTGTTTGTTATAGAGCATTTAACTTTTTAATTTCTTCAAATAATCTCCATTTGATTTTCAGCTTTTTAAATTATATAAAGTATTTTTATAGTTACATATTTTATACATATACACTTAATTTTTTCCAATAATGAAATAAAATCACATTGCTTCAATAAGCTTTAAATTAATTTCTTATAGGGGTGCCAGCGTGGCTCAGTCAGTTAAGCCTCCAACTGTCGATTTCAGCTGAGGTCAGGATCTCATGGTTCCTGGGATCATGCCTCACGTTGGGCTATATGCTGACAGGGCAGAGGCTGCTTGGGATTCTCTCTCTCCGTCTCTCTGCCTCTCCCCAGCTCATGTGCACATGCATTCACTCTCTCTCTCAAAATAAATAAACTTAAGAAATTAATTTATTATAAACTCATTGCACTGAAATAGTTTTTCTTTACCTCCTGTTTTTATTTGCCTATCCCATTTTCTTCTTTTCTATAATGTGTTTAATCTTTCTATGATACGGTGATTTGTAATAAATACATATTTGTTTGGTCTTGGTCCCCTTTTCTTTTTTTTTTCTTTTTTTTTAATGTTTATTTATTTTTGAGACAGAGAGAGACAGAACGGGGGAGGGTCAGAGAGAGGGAGACACAGAATCTGAAACAGGCTCCAGGCTCTGAGCTGTCAGCACAGAGCCTGACACGGGGCTTGAACTCACAAACCGCGAGATCATGACCTGAGCTGAAGTCGGCTGCTTAACCGACTGAGCCACCCAGGTGCCCCTCTTGGTCCCCTTTTCTAGCACAGAGCTCCTAAAACAGTTGGAATTTCCTAAGCAATTACAGGGATAAAGATGTCTTAATACTCATAATAAACCCTTATAATCATACCTGAGTTTATGCTAATGAGGTCATTTTTGGAAAGCACCCAAGGATGGGGTCTTGTCACCAGGAGAACCAACCATGTGACTGGAGAGTTGCGTCTTTCTGTCTCACCTCCCTGACCTCAGGGCAGAAGGGCTGGAAGTTAAACCGATTGCCCCCTGTCAATGATTTGATCAAGCATGTCTGTGTATTAAAGCCTCCATAAATAGCCAAAAGGACAAGACTTGGAAAGTTTCTGGGTTAGTGAACACACAGAAGATCAGGGACAGAGCCTTACTCAAATAGGTTGGGAGCTCCGCACTCCTTTTTCCATAACTTGCCGTCTGCATCTCTTCTATCTGGGTATTCCTAAGCAATACCCTTTTATAATAAATCAGAAATGTAGGAAGTAAAATGTTTCTGTGAGTTCTATAAGCTGTTCTAACAAATTCATCAAACCCACACAGGGTGTCCTTGGAACCTCTAATCAGTAGCCAGTAGGTCAGAAACACAGGTGACAATTTGGACTTGTGATGGGTATCTGCAGTATAGGAGGGAGGTCCAGTGCAACTGAACCCTTAACCTGTGCAATCTGATGCTGTCTCCAGGTAGAGCGCTTTAGAAATGAGTCAGATTGTAGGACACCCAGCTAGTGTCACCAATTTGCTTGGTGTGGGGGGAAAAAACCCACACATAAGAATGGGTGTGAGAATCAACCCTTCTCATTCTCTCTTCCCTTGACTCTTGGAGCATCACTGGCTTTACATTACTTATAACATTTTTATTTGTATAATCCCGGTAATGTTTACCTATTGTTTCTATTTCCCTTCATATGATACATGCAACAGAGTAGAAATTAAGAAATGTTAGCCCTTATCATTGTTATTATCTTTACGTTTTCAGTGTTAAATTTCTCTCTGTATCAGTTATCTATTGCTGCAAAACAAATCACCTCCAAACTTACTGGCTTAAAACAACCACTCCATGTTATCTCACAGTTTCTTTGAGTAAAGGAAGCCAGTATATCATAACATGATGCCTCTGGTTCAAGTTCTCAAGGTTGCAATTCAGCTGTCATGTCACCTGAACTGTGGTCTCCTCTAAAGGTTCAACCAGGGTTAGGAGAAGTTTCTTCCAAATTTGCACGCGTGATTGTTGGCAAATCTCATTCCTTTCTTACCTGGGCCTCTTCACAGGGTTGCATCACAGCATGGCAATCGCCTTCCCTCAGGGCAAGAGTCCAAGAAAGAGCAAAAGTGGGCACCCAGGACAAAATTCATACTCTTTTCTAATCCATCCAGTCATACCTGCCATATTCTGTTTATAGAAAAGATTCCGGAAGTTCAGCTCTCTCTTCAGCAGACAGTATTACATAAAAGCGTGGATGTCAGTCAGAGGGCAGTAGTCATTAGGAGCTATCTTAGCGGCTGTCTCTTATTTAAAGTTTTCCTTTGATATTTACAAACTGCTTTCATTTAGGCCTTCAGTGTCCTTTTAAATTCACCACACCTTAGGATTGAACTCTTAACCCTCTTTAAGCCACCCTGTTCATGGGCGAAATGTTTACATTTTAGAAGTTGGGTCAGTTTGAGTATTTCTCCAGTGAGGAGAGAAGTTTCTATTACCTTCAGAATTAAACCTTAAAGCCCGAGGATGGAATTCAAGATCTTTGATAATCTATTCCATGCTTTTCCAGCTTCATGTCACTATCAGTGTCTCTGTTTTCTGCCTCAGAAATAGTCCTGGGGAGCAAGAATGAGCTCCGGAATTGATGCTGGCTCATGATACCTCTTTATATTTTCCTGTGTTCAAATTGAACAGTTAGAAATTCATAGGTTTTAAAAATCTTCATATTCTTTAGATAAAATCTTACCAGATAATCCCTCAACTTTTGGCAAGTGAGTCTACTTTAAACATGTAAAAGTCGGGGCGCCTGGGTGGCGCAGTCGGTTAAGCGTCCGACTTCAGCCAGGTCACGATCTCGCGGTCCGTGAGTTCGAGCCCCGCGTCAGGCTCCGGGCTGATGGCTCGGAGCCTGGAGCCTGTTTCCGATTCTGTGTCTCCCTCTCTCTCTGCCCCTCCCCCATTCATGCTCTGTCTCTCTCTGTCCCAAAAATAAATAAACATTGAAAAAAAAAATAAAAAAAAATAATAAAATAAACATGTAAAAGTCACTTCCCTGGACACAGCTGCCATTTCATAAAGCCCAATAAAATCAAATCTTCAAAACAACAGATGTGATTTTTAAAATGTCCTCTATAGGGCGTCTTGGGTGGCTCAGGTTCATGAGTTGGAGCCCTGCATCAGGCTTTCCACTCTCAGCGCAGAGCCTGCTTAGAATCCTGTCTCTCTCTCTCTCTCTCTCTCTGCCCCTCCCCCACTTCTGCATGTTTGTTCTCTTTCTCTGTCTCTCTCAAAAATAAATAAACATTTAAAAAAATATCCTCCATATTTTCTCAAATTTCCTCCATTTCTTTCCTCACACAAAGTAATTCCTTTAATGTAACGATTGAGCATACATTATGCCCTAGGATCACTGCTTTTGACTAATTATAAAAAGAAACATTGAGGCACTGGCCCCACATCACACAACCAGTGAGTGATAGACCCAGAATGGCCAATCAAGTGATATACTCATGTTTCAGTTCTTCTCCACTATATGAGGCACTGCCTCTCCTATGTGGTTACAGTCTGCATGTTATAAAAAAACACGCCAGGATTTAGATAGATGCTTCATTTTTTTCTCCAACAGTTTTTTTTCTTTTTTCTTTAAATTAGAGTAGAAACAGACACACAAAATCATGAGTATTCCAGTTTGATGACAACTATCTTTTCAATTATTTATTTTCAACTTTCCAATTGATAAGTTAGATTTTTTCTAATTTGGCTTGTGGGGGGATTCATAAATATTCCATTTGTTTCTTTATTGATAATGAGATGTCCCATTTTTGAAATATATTTAAAGAGTGATGTTTGAAACTATAAAGGTTCTGAAATTAACTATCATTTGAATAGTAGCATTCTGCATTTAACTATTAATTTAGCATGTAATATATTTTTAATAACATATTTTTTTAAAATAGAGGCATTTAATCCTGCTCATGCCTGTACATGGAGAAGCAGATTGAATAATGAATACATTTACTCTGTAAATTTTAAAATCTGTGGTGAGTAATCCCTCTAACGTATCTTCTCTCCATAGA
Source organism: Lynx canadensis (assembly GCF_007474595.2). Lineage (NCBI taxonomy): Eukaryota > Metazoa > Chordata > Mammalia > Carnivora > Felidae > Lynx > Lynx canadensis. The sequence continues at coordinate 183,238,407 of NC_044303.2, read as the reverse complement.
AGAGTCACAGAGGGTCACAAATGTTTGCACTGGATGGTGGTATGCTTGAAGGTTGTCTGGTTTTTGTTTGTTTGTTTGTTTGTTTGTTTTTAAATTTGTCATTGTTTGCCTTCTCCATCAGTATTTTAAGATAATGCTACTGGAAGGGGATTTCATTTGCTTGGACCAACATATGTCTTCCTTTCCAAACAGAACTGGAGAAATTCTTAAAAATGATCTATGCTTGTTCTTCCTGCTGAAAATAATGTCCTTTTGACAGTAGTCAGTAGAGTGAAGGTGTGAATGTGGGTGTGCATATGAATGACTAGAAGCAAAGCTATAGGTAAATCAGCGTATGCTGATGCTCTTTTAATAAAAGAATGTGTGTGTGTGTGTGTGTGTGTGTGCGCGCGCGAGCGCGCGCGTGTTTTCCTTCAGAATAAGCCAGAGAAGAATTGCTATCAACATAAAGATGGTTAAAATGTAATGACATGCAGAGTTATCTCAGGGGGAGTACATACAGTCTTATCTGTCTATCTCCAGGGGAGTATATGTAAACTAAGCATAAATATTTTTATGTGTGGCAGATTTTTAAAGCTAATTGTTAGTAAACCCTAGCTCCACAAAAAACCTCTAAGGGGCAATAAACTGCTCCAGTATTAAGAGCATTGTAAAATAAAATTTGGCTAGTGTATATAATGTATTCAAAGAGAATTGATGGAAAATATAGTACCAATAGCATGCAATATTTAGCTTGGTATGAAAATATTTTAAATATGAATTATAGGACCAAAACCTTGGAACAAAAAATGTTCAACTAAGAATGAATATCATACAATAGCCATCTTTACTAGAGGGGAAAATGAAATTTTCCTTCATTTTGCCAATTGAAAAAAAATACAAGTATATGCATGTATGTTTTTAGGAATAATGAGGGCAAGATCTCACTTAGCTGAATATGATTAAGATTAATTTTAAATGTATTGTGTAAAGGATTTTCAGATACCCAGATAACATAATCTCCAATCTCATAAATACCAAAAAGACTAAACCTACATTTTCATGGGTTGTAAGTCTTTTTGCTGGCAAACGGCTGCTCAGCAAGAATAAAATGTAAGTATAAACCACATTTCAATTATTTTTTATTAAAATTTTTAAAAATTAAACAATGCTAAATGTCACATTAAAAAAATATGTTGTAACCACAGCATTTATTGGATAATACACACAGGCCTCAGTAATGTATTTTCAAAATGATTGTTCACTATAGTTCATTAGATAGAGCATAGCATAGATTCATGGGAAATAAATCATGTTATGACTATTAAAATTAACTGAATTTAGATAGCAAGGCCTTTCTCATTTTTCCCTCCCAAACTTTTACAAGTCTGAATTTCGTACAATCTTCTAAACTTCTAAAATGGGGACAATTTATTGTGGTTTTATGACTCATTGAATTTTTCTCTGTGTTTAAAACAAAGCCCCCTGCACTTGAAGACTGAAGTTCAGATGACTCCTAATTGTAATAGCTTATAGTAATACGTTGTTTAAATAAATGTTGTCAGACGTACAGTTGGAAATAAAATTAATGGAGTGACGACGACAACAACAAAAAGTCGAGTTGTTTTGTAGAAAGTCCTTTGCTAAAGGGTTCAGGGGTGGAATATGAACTTTAATGAGTGTAAATGTCAAGTCGTGCATGTGCGGGTAAAGCACCAAGCTAAGTTCAATTTAAATGGCAGTGAATTAGTTAACAGGGGTGAAGAGATAAGGACAAATAACTAGATCCGACATCTGAATTTTCATTGCATTATACAGGAACCAAGAAAGCTAATAAGAGGCTGACTTTTACCAAGACCAATATTTTATCCCAAGGATGTTGTGCTCCCTTGTTTCATGGGAATTAGACCAAATCTGGGATATATAGTAAAGTTTTGCTGCTTCATTTTTTCAGAAATATACAATAAAGTTTAAAAGTTTTTTTATAGACACATTTACTGAGTTTTGCATATAACAACATCATTATTTCTCCAAAAAATGCCGATAACTGTTAAGTATTTAACTAGTGTTTAAAATTGAGTTAAGACAGGAGTGCCTGGGTGGCTCAGTCAATTAAGCGTCCAACTTCAGCTCAGGTTCCTTCAGCTTAGGAACCACAACCATGGTTCATGAGTTCAAGCCCCACGTCGGGCTTCATGCTGACAGCTCAGAGCCTGGATCCTGCTTCCAGTTTTATGTCTCCGGCTCTCTCTGCCCCTCCCCTTCTCACTCACTCTCTCTCTCTCTCTCTCTCTCTCTCTCTCTCTCTCAAAACTAAACATCAGAAAAAAAACTTTTTAATTAAGATAAAAAAGTGCTAAAAAAGTTTTATTAAAAACTTTATTAAAAAGATTCCTAAAAACACAGAGTTGAGAGGTATTAATAGTTGGTGATAATAGTTGAGAGGTGTTTAACTTCAGGTTCATATAGGCTGATTTGGAATGTTGCATGTATACCTTTTGGTCAAATAAAAGCAAAAATTGGTGTCTTACAATGTGCCTATAACACTGATAATCTGTCCAAAATGTATTACTCTTTATGTGTACTAAGCTAATTGATAAAGTACTAAAATACTCTTTTGTTGATACTCTTTCTTGTTTTCTATCTTCTATAGTATGAACACATGAATCTTGTTTTTATCCAGTTCACTGTTCTTTCTCACACTTCTACAGCAGTGCGTGACACAGCTGCTCAGTAACTATTTGTTGAATGAATGATGGATGATTGAATGAATGAATGAATTCCTGCTTCCATATTGCCCAGGTATTAACAAATACTCTAGATTTTTTTAAATATGAACATGGCAGGTTTACTATAAAAATTATTAACAATTTATAGGAAATGAGCTAAGAGAATAAACAAGTACACTAAAGAAAACTCTAGGGCTGAAGGAGAGTAGTAGTCAAAGAAGGAACAAATGTTTAGGGAAATGAATCTTCTTCAAATTTTCGATTCAGACTTATTGGAGAGAGGGTGGTTGTAGCTCATTTATTGCAGGGGAAGTTGACTGAATTGTCCCAAAGCAGAGTTGGTCAGTAGTCCATGGGCAGAGGCTGGCTGGGATCCAGAGAAATGCTCTGGGGAGCCACCTGCTGGAGGTGCTACCAAACTAGTCAGGAAGCCATAACCAGGCAGTCACCAGGAAATAAGCTAGACAGCCACCATCAGATCTAGATTTCCCTTGTCATGGACTTTCATTAGTAGCACAATGTAACCATGGAAGGGAAGTATGCTGTAGACACTCTGGCCATCTAGGAAGTTAGAAATCATACTTGGATTGGAATTTAGATACCAGTATTTGATTCCTTTTCACTGTGTTCCAAAAGAACCTCAGTTATCTAGCCTTAGCTTTGTCTGTCTTAGCCTTCTCTCATTTCTTCAGAAGATTAAATAAGATAATCTATGCAAGTGTCTAATACAGTATCTGAACATAGTGGGCCCTCAGTTAGATTATTTTTCCCTAGTACCCTTACATGGCCTATTCACAGTTTGAACCAGTAATCAGGATATCATTTCATGCCCCCATACAATGCTATACTTAGTAGCAAAAAAAAAAAAAAAAAATCAAAATGACCATTCTACATCTAGAATAATCCTATTCTTTTTTACCATCTATGGAAAATGTGGGACTTAACGGCTAAGCAGAAAGCATGAAGCTGCCTGAGATCTCTCTGACAAAGGACTCATCATTACTGGTTACCACCTCTTTATTTTCCAAAGTACTCTATGCCTATAGTCTAATTTGATTTGCAAATCCATTGTTACAGGGATCAAGGAAGAGGCTATATTTATTATTATCATTTGAAACATGAAGAAACTGGCTTGTTAGTAACCATGAAAAAAAGGGCCAATGTCATCTAATAGCTGACTCCATCAGTTTGCACAACTATTATGTAATGGAGTGCTATTTCCAAGATTTTTGATTTTTGGTATTTTTCCCAGATATCTGCTTACTTGTTTTCTTTTGATAGTAGGACTTCTTTAAATTACATATTATAATGAAGTCCCCCCTAAAAAATAGAGTCAAGCTGAACTATAGTGGTCAAGTTAGGAAGGTAGATACAGTGGCCAATTTACTGGACTTCCCCTTCGCATCTCCTAAAATGACCTGAGTAGGTGAGAGGAAGCAGCTAGTAGCTTTAAGGAATCCCATTTCCTTCCACCTAATAAAGCTTGCTAAAATGCTGTAAAATAAATAGAAAAGAGCACCTGTCAACTTCTAGGTGGCCTTGCCCTACTTGGGTTTCCTCTCTTTGAAATCTGCTTTTGCATTAAAGCACTGTCCATCAACTTCAGTGTATTGTTAAAGATTAATAATTTTTTATATTACTTTGGGTGCACCAAAATGATACCTGCCTTCTTATTGATAGAGATGCTAAATGCACATTCTGAGGACAGCCATGTCTTGGGCACAATACAGAATGGACAAATAATTGAAACTTCTTTTAATGCCAGCACTACCCTATAGCTGCTTTTGACCTAAGATGGTATTAATTGTAAGTGATTATTTTTCAACTCTTGCTGTTACCCCTCTTCCTGAGTCTTTCTGCTTTCTTTCTAACTCCCCAAATCAAAACCTAATCCTCTGAATGGAATACATTTTTTTTAAAAATGAGTCTCAGTCCTTAAGTGGTTAAGTTGCACCTCTGGGATCTCACAGAACAATATCAGTCATCTTATGTCAAGAAAAAAATAATGTCTAATATTTGACAGAAATAAATTACTTCATATGGGACAGCTACATTTGGTCTGATACTTGTTGTCAGCTTTCACTGGGAGACGAGGAACTAAGAAATAGATTTCATCAAATTCTGAGATGGGAGGAAATGAAATCTTAGCAAAGAAAACAAGTTATGCCTCTGAAATGAATTGTATGAGCGGGAAGATATATCAGGTGAAAAGTGAATGTTAAAATCATTTACCAACAGATGACATAAAACATTTTGGACAGATATTTAAGGGTAGAAAGCCCTGATATTACCAGTTTATAAAATATTCATGTATTCAAGAAAACTAAATGATCTCTAGATTTGGGAATTGCTTGTAAACATTCTCTGGCTTTAGCAGTATGTTTTTTTCTTCATGATACTCCTATTTTTTTCCCCATGTGTTGCCTATTTGATATGGGATTAAAAAGATATTTTGTAGTGTAAATTTAATCCCTTAGCTTGAATGTATCTAAAGTAACTTCTCAACACTTGCTCACCTGGATCACCACAGATTTAAATAAAATGACCCTATGTACTGTCTTGCATCAATAAAGAATGAAACATCATATTTGTCAAAAGGGGAGGAAAGGACCAGATAGTTTAGGGGATTAAGGGTGGGCAATGGAACCTTTCAACTCTAAGTCACTTCTTGCCATCTGTTTGTGGTAGGTCAACTTGACAGAAATCATTACTATTGAAAGGCTGTTGAGTTGTCTCCTGCTTGTCAAAGACATGGCAGTCTTCATTTAGCTCTTGTTAGACAGATGTCCATATCACACAAAACCCATCCTGATTAGCAACCAGTGAATTTATCCCCTTAGGGCAATCTGAAGCTTTTCTACCTCTGCCAACAAGGGAGAGAAAATGCTGTCTCAGGTGCTATCCCCAGACAAAATGCCTCTGATACTTTATCTATGTTTTATCCAAAGAAGATCACTTGGAGATGAATATTCTGCTCTTTTCAGTCGATTTAAAATAGCTTACTCCCCAAAGTTAAAAGACCCTAAAAATGCAGTTTGCAAAATTTAAATAGATGAACTTTCATGAGTATTAATTACACAATCACACACACACACACACACACACACACACACACAAACCCAACTGCTTTTGGAGAAAACTATATTCCTTGCACTCTCTCATTTCAAATCTTAAAATTTAAGAAGAGACTATTATATAAATTTAAAAATATTTTATGAGTAACATATACACAGAAAAGTTCTAAAATGATAAGATTTTAAAAAGTGAACATACCTATGTAGAAAGTGTCTTCATTAACATGCAGACCATGATCACAATCCTCAGAAATTTTCCTGTGCTCACATTTATCTCAGTTCCTACCTTCTCCCAAAAGTATCCTACATATTTTCTCTGTTACTGTTGGTATTTGAGAGATTATTAATATAACTTATTTCTTGAACAGTTTTATCTAAGTTTAGGGCTAAAAACTTGCTTGATTATAAGTAGCAAAATAAAGATATGGGATATTGACATTTGAAGATGAGATTTATAAGCTTAAGACTTGGATTACCTTTGGCCAAAGTTTATCAAAGTTTATACATTTATTTACAGTGGTTTCATGTTAGATTTGACTATAGATGAAGGTAATAAAGCGGAGGGGGACAATAAATGCAAGATCAGACCATAAGAAAAAAGTTACACAGAAACATGATGAAAGAAGTGAAGTAGAAATAACTCTGCATTAACTGTGGAATTTTATTTCTAATAATTATATTGTAATCTTAGGTGGAATATTTAACTCCTTTGGGTTTGATTGCTTCAAATATAAATGGGAATTCTAAAAACAACTTGCTGAAGTCACTTCTTACTAAAATCTGTGATTCTACTAAGATAGTAAAAAAAAAAAACATTTTTTCCACTTTTTGCTCTCTTATCACTGTCTCTACTGCAAAGTTGGAAGATTGGTGTCTTTTTATTTTTACATAAGTAGGGGCGGGAGATGGGGACTTCTCATGTTACCTGTTTCGAGCTGGGGAATACAAGACGTGGGAATGAAACTGTCTTTTTGCCAAGGTCACAGCTGAAATGTCTATTTTAGACTATCTCAAACCATGAGGCAATGCTAACTTTGTCGTTCTTAGCAAATATCTTTGAGAGGTAGGATACAGACTTAATCTTTCACATTATACAGATAAGAAATGAAATCACCGAGCGCTCAAGTGATTTATGAAGCAGCAGGTAAACGTTAGAAGAGGGAAAAAAGGAAATTTGGTCTCTTGTCTCTTCTTTCAAGATTCTTTTCGAGGGCTTCCTGTTGCTCCTGGACCTTAATATGCATTTTTGATAGCCCCTTGTATGAACACTACAGAAAGTATATTCTGCGGAAGGTGAAATGTGAAAAAGACAAAGGGGATTTTTCTTATTAAGCCCTTGACCTCTGGTGTTCGGTTCTCCCCGTATTAAGTGCATGGACAAACTGCTTAATGGCAGAAATGTTACTGCCAGGACTTTAAAGAGGTTAATCAATACTGAGCCTCAATCAAAATTTACCATTATGTTTCCAAACACTGGAGTCCTCATGGAGACTTTTACATATTCACTGAAATGTTTTTAGAACATAGAGGTCGGGCTTTTTCAATTGTTCAAGTGTTGCCAACCATCAGCAGTTCCCTGTAGATTATAAACAAGGACCAGAGCCACTGTCCTCCTATTTGATACTTGTTTTCCCAGAAGAGAGCTGGAACTGCTGGCTGAAATGTCAGAATAAAACAAGATTTGCCTATTTTTAGCTTCAGCTCATACAGTTTCCCTCCTCTTTAATCATATATCAAGATTTTAAACCATCCACCTTTTGAGAAGCTTCAAGTAAAAGAGAGCTGAACTCAATAAATATGCAAAGTAGTTTCATATGAATTATTGCAATATATAGTAACAGTGGTTTTTAATAATTATTATTATAGGAACATGCAATTTTGTTCTTATTCTTTGGGATTTTGTTTTTGGCTGTCCTCATCAGTGTATAATTAGATCCCTGGTTACAAAATTGAGCACAATGTCAAAGGTTCTACAAGGAATTAAAGAAAAAAAAAAAAGCAAGACATTAGTGTCCTAACCAGAACGTTCATCTCAGGAAATATCATTACTTTTTCCCATCCCATGACATGAACAGAGAAAATGTAAGAAAAAGGAGTTTTGTCAATTTCTAGCTTCAAAGAAGAGCATGTTGGATAGTAGAGTAAGAACTAGGAAGGTTTCAATTGCATTGAGATCTCTGGTAATCTAGTGGGAGTACTTAGCTTACAGCAGTCTTATATCACAGTAATATGTCTTTTATGGTAGATGATGATTTGGTAAAAATTTAAATTGAAGTATAGGTGAGCATTTGACCTAGAGGCATGAATAAATTAGATATTCCATCCATTCACTCAACAAATATTTATTGATGTCTACTTATGCTTTAGATCATGGAGTAGAGAGAACAAATAGTTGTAGAGATTGCCTTCTGTGGGGGGGGTGGTGGGTGGATAGATAACAACCATATAAATGTATATATCAGACAGTGCTCACAGCTATGAGGGTTAAGGACAGGTAGTGGAAGTGATTTTAGCTCAGAAAGCGTAATGATGGAAGTCTTGCTTGATAGTATTGGGCAAAGACCTAAGCAAAGTTCAGGAATGAGGCGTATACATCCTACCTGGGGAAGGAATGTTTTAGGCACTAGAATGGGACATGCAGAGTCATTGAAATGGAAATATACTTGATGTATTTCAGGAGGAATACAGAGAGCAGTAGGCACAGTGAGTATTCAGGAAAATGGTAGGACTGATGTGAGAGGTAGGAGGGGGCCAGAACATGAAGTACCTTAGAGGTTATTACAAGCATTTTCGGTTCTACTTGGAGTGAGGTGGGAGGGTTTTAAACTGTTTTAAAGTATCTACCAAGGAAATTTGTGATCCTATTTGCCTTTTAAAAGGATTTTTCTGCCTGTTCTATGAGACTAGATTGTTGGATTCCCAGGATAGAAAGCAGTGAGACCAGTAAGGATATAAATATATCATTCTAGGCAATAGCCACAAGTGTTTTTTCAGCTAGCTGGTAGCAATGAGAATACTTATATGAAGGGTGATTCTGGGTATATGTATAAAAGATCTATCTGATGACGACACATTGAATATGAGGTGAGAGAAGGAAGAACAGAGAATGATACCAAGGCTTTTGGCCCAAGGAAGTGGTAAGATGGACTTGCTATTCACTAAGTTGGAAAAGACTGAAAGAAATGGATTTGGGGAGCATGGGAGTGGCAAGGTTCATAAGAACTAGGATTTCAAGTTTGGACAACTTAAATTTGAAATTCTATTAGACTTCCAAGTAGAGATATAAAATCAGTGGCCAGATATATGAATTGAGTTCAAAGAACAAGTCAAGGCTAGTTTTGTAAATCGATGCATCATCAGTCTATAGATGGGTTTAAAGCCAAGAATCTGAGTGAGTTCACCTAAGAAGTAAGCAAGTTGGTATTCTGAATGAAGTTATTTATTAATAAACCATAAATAAGAGGTTATCTCTAAGCCCTTTGATTCCTCAAAATCTAATAAAAATAGTCTTAACAATCGATTGGAGATGTATTTATAATATATTCGAGGCTTAAGGTCTTGGGAATCATTTCTATAGTTTATCAAACTTCAGACAATGAGTTATAGCACCATTATCTGGACTTTACAAGAAATCTGGTTAGAGCATTTTTCACTTAGTCTTGTGTACAGAAATAGAACATTGTCTTCTGTCCATTGTTTTTAACCCCACTTCAGTTGTGTGACATTCTTTCATCCATCCTCAAAAGATTGCTTATCAGATAGAACACTGCCTTTACAGTGAAATACTGATTAGTTTGTGGGAGTATTTTCTGGAGTTGATATATCAATGCACAGCATTTCATTTTAAAAGAAAGTTAACTGTTTAAGGCAAAGTTTTTCAAAGCACATTCCAAATAGCATTAATTTCTGAATATTTAAATCTGGAAAATATTAAACTAAACAGGTTTTTATACTGCATCACTTCTCAGGCCCTTTAATAAACTAATGAGCCTTGAGTCTACAGAAAATAAAAGAAGCTAAGGGTAGTTTTTTTGTCATCTCTAATTGGTCTTCGAATCTTTTTTTTTTTTTTAGTTTATTTATTTTGAGAGTAAGGGAGCATGCACACATGAGCGGGAGAAGAAAGAGAGGGAGAGAGGGAATCCCACGCAGTCTCTGAACTGCCAGCATGGAGCCTGATGTAGGGCTTGAACTCACAAACCGTGAGATATGACCTGAGCCAAAACCAAAAACCAGATGACTAACATACTGAGCCACCCAGGCACTGGTCTTCAAATCTTGTTTTCAAAGTACAAGTCTTACAGGGCGCCTGGGTGGTTCAGTTGGTTGGGCGTCCAACTTCGCCTCAGGTCATGATCTTGCAGTCTGAGTTCAAGCCACATGTCGGGCTCTGCACTGACAGCTCAGAGCCTGAAGCCAGCTTCAGATTCTGTCTCCATCTCTCTCTGCCTCTGCCCTGCTCTCACTGTGTGTCTCTGTCTCTCAAAAATAAAATAAAAACATTAAAAAAATTTAAAGTACAAGTCTTAGGTCTAGTGTCATAGGAATAGGCTTATTCAGTGGTCAAAGTGTATAACATTAAGTATTCAGTATTCTTTGATTTTGAACAATAAAAGTGACAAATTCTTCATAACATTACTAAATGCCAGTTGCTATTCTTTATATGAATTATCTCATATATATATATATATATATATATATATATATATATATATATGGTGCACACTGAAATTATTCCCATGTTACAGGTGCAGAAACAAAACTGGAAGAAGTAAGGCAGCTCTCCAAAGGCCACAGAACTACTTGATGGGAATACTACAGTTTAAACCTAGATCCTTTAAGTTCACAGCCAGGTTACCTAGTCATTACTTCTCAAAGCATGATCTCTGGACCAGAAAAATTAGCATTGCCAGGGAACTTATTAGAAATACAAATTCAGTCCCATGAGTCAGCAGCCACAGAGGTGGAGCTCAGTGCTCTGTGCTTTAGCAAACCTCCCACAATAATACTGCAGTATAAGAACCTCTAGTTTAATTCATTGAAATTGAAATAAATTGAAATAATACCAGTATATGGTAGAGAAGTCTAAGAAGGTGACTGGGTTAAAGGAAATAATCACCTATTTGTTCACAATTAGAGATCTCAACTTTTATTTTAAATCAGAAACACTCATGGTGTTCTTAAAACACCAAGATGACCCTCCAAAGCCTTAGGTGAGGCCTGATAGAAAAGCTACAGGTGATTTTAATGCATTACCAGAATTGGGTTAAGTACAGAAATTAATCAGGGACAGTCCCTTGCTAGTCTAGATCAGTGCTTCCCCAAACTTTGGAATACCCAGGGGATGTTATTAAAATTAGATCCCATTCTACTAAGTCTCAGTTAGGGTCTAAGATGTTGCATTTCTATCAAGCTTCCCATTGATGTTGATACTGTGTCTGAAAACACACATTAACATTAAGTAACAAGGATTTAATTTACCCTATAATTTCTCATTTTCTCATACATTACCTTACATTTAATGACCATAAAATGAAGAGCTTAAATTCATTTTTAAAACCCATCTAAAGGAATTCTTTTTTTTTTTTTTTAATTTTTTTTTTCAACATTTATTTATTTTTGGGACAGAGAGAGACAGAGCATGAACGGGGGAGGGGCAGAGAGAGAGGGAGACACAGAATCGGAAACAGGTTCCAGGCTCTGAGCCATCAGCCCAGAGCCTGACGCGGGGCTCGAACTCCCGGACCGCGAGATCGTGACCTGGCTGAAGTCGGACGCTTAACCGACTGCGCCACCCAGGCGCCCCTAAAGGAATTCTAAGTACTCTAGCACACTGTGTTAGCATTTTAGCTATTGTTTTCCCTGTTATATGGTTACTGACCAACCATCTTGTTCTACCTGGAACAGGTTAAGAAAGTGGATGCAAGACATTCAGTGATAAACTGAGTCAATACCAAACAAATTGGGATGATTTTATCATCCTGCAAGCATGTGTACTTCCATCTGTTATGGAGGGAAATCCTGTCCTAACCTGGATATACATTCTAGTGAAATGACTACTCTTAGTGTTATGCTGTATGTCAGAAGATGTGGGAGTGAATTCGGTTTACAGACGCAGGTTACTGAACAATCTCTGATAATTTTACATCTGTCTAATATTCACAGACTAACTGGTAGACACAGCCATAATTTGAACTTATGTCCCCTGGCTTTCAAGCCCTCCATCTTAACTACTCCCCTAGGCCAACGGCTCCTCTAATGCCTCAAAGTTAACTTTTCTCAAAAGTTAGGTGAATGTGGCTCAAATGTGCTAATAAATGAACTTTATCTTTTCTATTAATTTTTCACCTCACCCTTTAAAGATTAGATTTTGGAAGTTTCTCTGTATATTTTAAAATAAATACAGAAAATATTTGCTGCATGCACAAAATACTCCTGATATGCATGATCCAAAAATTATGGAAACTACCACCACCTGTGAATCATCTCCTTCCCTCCCTTCCACTCCCCTCCCCTTCTCATTTCTTTTCATATATATATATATATATATATATATATATATATATATCTCCATCCATCCTACTTCTAAGGCTCTCCTTTAGGAACTTCACTCATTGCCTTTGCCTAAATATGCCTAAATTGTATAAGTGACTTAATAAATGAATGTATGTTAATATCAAGTTTGAAGTATTGGAAATAGAATTAGTTCAAGGGAGTTCTAGGCTATTTTAATATATTTAGTGCTAATTTGTTTAATATTCTGATATCCTATCTGTATAAGCTCTTAAGACATTCCTAAGAATTTTAGCAACACAGAATGAGTTTGAAATCCTGTGCACAGAATCAAGATTTGAAATGACCCCAATAGGAGGCAAAATCCTTGAAACTGAAATATATTTCAATATTTGTGTATTTTAATATGTTTCATATATGCTAGAAACATTTTTAAAAAATAATTTAAATTGTAATTCCTTAAATTATTCTTCAAAATTCAGGTTCCATTTACCGATGCAGAAAGTTTCTACTAACACATCAAGGCATTATTTTATCTATTTGAAAAAAATAAAACACATTGTAAATTTAAGCAAGCTAAAATATTAATTGAGAGTATCCTAAAATGGACTTTCAATTAAGTTCTCTATTTTTTTTCTGTGCAGATGATAAAAATTACATTATTCAGTATGACCATTTTTTTTAAGTTCCTTTAAACATTCATCACTTAACCAAATAACAGGACAGTTCCACTAGAATAATTTTCAATGCTGGGTTAAAATGCTTTTCTAGACAATTAGGGCCTTTCTGTTCAACAGGAGTGAAAACAACATCAGTACTTGAGTGACTTAAAAGGCACTACACTGTGTGTTTTGTGTGGATTTCTTAATTACTATTTATGACAAAACAGTGTTTCACTCAGTCTGGCCACATTCTCCTTCTTGACATACTTGCCGATCTTGGCCTTGGGGCACCCCTCTCCTCATTTTCCTCTCCTCTGAAAGCAACATCTTAATGTCTTTTGCAGTCTCCTCCTTCTCTACCCAGATTTTTAGTTCTAGAATTCCCATGGCATAACCCCATGTGGTGGGTTGAACAGTGTCACCAACATGGTATGTCCAAAGCCTAACATGTTATACTTGTGAATATGACCTATTTGGAAATAAGGTCTTAGCAGATGTAATTAAGTTAAGAATTTCAGGTTAGGGGCTGCCTGTGTGGCTCAGTCGGCTGACCATCTGACTCTTGATTTTGGCTCAGGTCATGATTTTATGGCTCCTGGGTTCAAGCTCCATGTCAGGCTTTTTTTCTGACAGCATGAAGAGGCTTGGAACCCTCTCTCTATCTCCCTCTCTCTCTGCCCCTCCCCACTTTCTCTCTCTGTCTCTCTCTCCCTCTGCTTCTTTCTAAAATAATGAATAAATGTATTATTTTTAAACAAGAATTTTATGTTGGTATTGTACTGGAAATAGGATGGATGCTAAATTTAATGACTATTGTTTTTGTAAGACAATGGAGAGGGAGATTTAAGACAGAGAGAAAAAGACCCTGTGAGGACCGAGGCAGAGATTGGCCACAGGCCAATGAATGCCAGGAGCCACCAGAAGCTAGAAGAGGCAAGGAATGACCTGTCTCTGGAGACTTGAGTGAGAGGATGACCCTGGCAACACCTTCACTTTTGCCTTTTGTCCCCTGAAATTGTAAGAGAATAAATGCCTATTTCAAGCCACTCAATTTGCAGTAATTGGTTATGAGAACGTTAAGAAACTAATACACCCCATGCCTCTACTTTTTTTCTTTCTTTTTTGTCTAGCTTCTCCAACCTTATGTATCAAGTATATACTGAGGAATTAGAAATTCTACTTATATTATAAGCTTCTCCCTTGTGCTTTAGATGTCTATCTGCTTTGTGTTTCTACTCGGCTGTCTTATCACTCAAAATTGACATGTCTTCAAAAGCTCTTAATTACTAAACCTTCCAAAAAGAAGAAACAGTTTTATTCTCAGTCTTATTTATGTCTGTTTGTCATGAACATCTCTCCAATTGTCAGGAGGCAACTAGAATCATTCTTCATGTTCTTTTGTCTTAACTGCCCCCACCCCCGTATCTAATTTGTCAACACTCTTATGATTTATGACTTAGAAACATTTCTCAAATCAATTCATTTCTCCTCATCTCCATTTTTCTACACATATTTTCTGTTTTTTACTGTATCTCCCTTCCCTTACTGGTTTTCCTAGTTTCTTGTCCCTCCTAGGAAGCTCTTTCATATGCAGAAACTAAAGAAATCTTTAAAAATATAAATTGGATAATGTCATTACCCTGTCTAAAATCATAAAATGGCTTTATTTTGTACTTACTGGAAAATCCATAGTTTTTCTCACTGCATGTGAGGTCCTATATGGCAAGGTCCTTGCTTATTCTGTACCTTTATTGGTACCACCCAGTCTAAGTGGGACTGCTTCCATCCGCTAGTTTTTAAATAGCACTTATCACAATATGTACTCACATACTCACATGTATTTACTATTTTTTACTCACTAAACTGTAAGCTCATGAAAGTTAACACGTCTTTTTTTATTCACGAATTTCCTTGGATCAAGGACAGTGCCTAGCACTCTGTAACAATTTTGAGTGGATGAAATAATGAAAAAGATGTGTATACCCTTGATATATCTGTTTGTCAGGTTCTCATAAAAGCTTTTAATTGCAGAACTTCAACAGATAGTACTCCTGAGAGCTACTTACCTATATCATTAATTTGTATTTTTAAAGTTTATTTAAATTCAAGTTAGTTAACATACAGCGTAGTATTGCTTTCTGTATTTTTATTAGTATTTGATACTTACTGAGCACTTACTTTGTTCGAGGTACTGTACTAAACTCTTTCGCTATATAATCTCATTTAGTCCTTACAATACACAGTGAGATAGATACTTAAGTGATTTCTTTCTACAAATGAGAATTTTTATGCTAAGAGAAACAAAGTGATTTGCCCAAGACAACACAACTCATACAAGCAAAGTCAGGTCTGTGGGAGGAGAATCTACACCCACTGTGACTGTGTCATTTTCCAGGAAACTACTTCAAGATTTCAGTAGTACCTTCAAATCTTTCTTTTTAATCAGTGATTTTCCTACCATGCAAAGAAAAACTATATTCAAAATTAGGCAACAAGACGTTAGAGCATTTCTCTTGGAAGTCTCAGGGCAGGGAGTTGATGACTTTATTTCCAAAGAATTGTTTTAAAGGAAATCTTCACTTGCAAAATATATTGTCATGATTATTCTTTAAATCTAGGGGTGCTCAAAGATTTTGTTAGGTGGACATATCAGCATAAGTTTTCAAAAATAGATATAAATGAAATTCTTCAGGGCTCAATGACCAAAGCAGAACTGACAAAGTTTGGATTCAGCAAAATTCTTTAATTGCCATAAGCCCCAAGTTGATTTTTATTACACAGTTCTGTTGACATACTTATTCAATTCACATGAGGTGGTTAATTTTATGTGTCAACTTGGCTACACTATGGTACCCAGTTGTTTGGTCAAACACCAGTCTAGATGTTTCTTTGAAAGTAGTCTTTAGATATGACTAACATTTAAATCAGTACAGTTTGTGTAAAGGAGATTAGCCTCAATAATGAGGGTGGACCATATCCCATCAGTTGAAGGTCTTAAGAGAAAAAAAATCAAGGTCCCCTGAGGAAGAACTTTTGAACTCAAGATTGTAACTTCCTTCTCCTCTTCCTGGTTCTCCAGCCTGCTGGCCTGCCCTGCAAATTTCAGACTTTCCAGCTTCTACAATATTATGAGCCAATTCCTTAAAATAAATCTTTCTCTCTATATATCTACACAATCTATTGTTTCTCTTTCTCTGGAGAACCCTAACATACCATGTAACACACATGTGAAGGAAAAGATTCTAACAGTTTTACTTCTCTTTTTATTTTATTTGTTAAAGCAGTCACAAAGGTACCGTGAGTTTCAAGAAAAGGAGAAATAGGATTCACCTCTTGATAGGGAGTGTCAAGGTTCTGGGAGACCATGGCAACCCCCAAACTGGCGATTTCGCCAAGGTCATTTTTGCAAAATACAACCTGACACATAACACATGTCCTGATTTGTGATTCTCCCCTGCCTGTTATTAAACCAAATACTTCAATATTTTTCTCCTCTTCAAAGAAACTTCCACCTCCTCTATGAAGGCTTTATTGATTACTGCTTTACCTTTTTGATGTCACTTATCATCAATGTTATTTGGTATTTAAATGCATCTTACACATTGTACTTTGTAACCAGAGGTTATAGTAGTGGGAAAACAAAACAAAACAAAACAAAAAAACACCAAGTATGGGATCTGGAATTAGACAAGGTTCAAAGCCAACTCTGCTACCTCTTAGTGGGACAATTGATGAATTAATGAATCTCTCCAAGCCTCAGTTTTCTTGTCTATAAAATGGTAAAATAATAGCACTCATTGTATGGTTGCTGTTATAAAATAAATGAGAGAACATCCATGAAGAATTTTTTGTAATTGTACAGTCTCTCTACGTGAGGCTGGCTGCTCTATTCATTATGTGATTCAGACAACATGGCAGCACAGGTCATTATTATCCCCATTTGATAGGTAAGAACCTTGAAATCTGTGTTGTTAATGTGAGTCAGTCAAGGTGCACAATCTAGGAATAATAGAAAAGCTGAACTTTGAGTTCCTAAGTTACGGTACATTATTCTTTCACCATATCGTGATGTCTCCCTCTTTTATTCTCACTGTGGAGACTACTGTTGTATCTTACCCACTGTTGCTGAGTAGGACCTTTTAAATAAATGAATATTCAAATGTGTTTTTTTCAGCTTTACTGAGATATAATTGAGAAACAAAATTGTAAGATATTTAAAGAGTACATTGTGATGATTTGATACATTATGAAAGCAGTCCCATTATCTAGTTAATAATACATTCATCACTTCATATATTCATATACATATATTTTTATATAACAAAAATATATGTAATATATATTTATATTTTATTTCTGTGAGGACATTTACATTCAATCCTTTTAGAAAATGTCCATTATGAAATCCAACGTTAACAACTGTCATCACCATGTTTTATATTAGATCCTTAGGCCTTATCCATCTTATAAATGAACATTTATACACCTTTACTGGCCTCTCCTTATTTTCCCCACTCCTAGCCCCTGCAACTTTTCTATGCTGTATTTCTGTAACTTTTCTTTTCTTTGTTGTTGTTGTGCTTGTTGTTGTTTTTAAGATTTCTCATATGAGTGATACCATCCAGTGTTCACCTTTCTCTAGCTGGCTTATTTCGCTTAGCATAATGCCTCAAGTTCCATCTATGATGTTGCAAATGGCAGGATTTTCTTCTTTCTCATTGCTGAATGATATTGTATTGTGTGTGTCTGTGTGTCTGTGTGTGTGCACATGTCTGTATCTAACATCTTCTTGATCAGTTCCATCTATCGACTGACACTTAGATTATTTCCATATCTTTGCCGTTGTGAGGAGTGCTGCAGTGAACATAGATGTACAGACAGCTTTTTGATACCCTGCTTTCATTCTGTTTGGATGAATACTCAGAAGTGGGACTGTTGGATCGTATGATGGTTCTATTTTTAATTTTTTTGAGCAATCTCCATGTCTTTTTCCACTTTTGCTATGCCTGTTTACATTCCCACCAACATTACGTAAGAGTTCTCTTTTCTCCACACTCTTCACAGCACTAATTAGCTCTTGTCTTTCTGATGATAGCCATTCTAACAGTTGTGAAGTGATATCTCATTGTGGTTTTGATTCGTCCTTCCCTGATAATTAGTGATATTGTGGATCTTTTCATGTACCTGTTGGCCATTTGTATGTCTTTGGAAAAATGTCTGTTAGCTTCCTGTGCCAATTTTTTTAATTAGATTGTTTGGGCTTTTATGCTATTGAGTAGTATGTGTTCTTTCAAATCTCATTAATCACAAATTGCAATTCATGTAGATCATAAAGTCACACCAAGAGTGTGATTTTTGTATTTCAGATTCTAGTAGAGGATTTAGAGGTATTTTAAAAGAAATCTTGTTGATCTTAATACTTGATAAACTTTGTGAAATGAAACCAACTGGTTATTATAGACATGTCTGGTATTGCTAAGGGTCTTCAGTAATGAAGACCATTCACCCTAGACTTATCAGTTAGTAACATTTATCTTAGGATTATTATCATGATTATAAATTTAACTATTAAACTTCTTTTTATGAACTAGTACTTTTGGAGCAGACAGATCTATTATACACTCTAGCTCTTAAGCTGTATTTAAATTAAATGGCATTATATATGGTACAAACAAAAAGTTTTAAGAACATTGTGGTAATGGAGATTTTTAAGCAGTCATCTCAAATTTCACTTACTCTGCTGAACTGGATCTGGAAACTTTGAAACACCAGATAAGGTGTCAGCATTCCAAGATATTAGAAAGAATTTTGACTCCAAGTGGTGGTGTGACTTGAAATCTTTCAATGTAGCTGAATTTTAGATATGTTGTATGTGAAATGTGTATGCTACACAGATGATGTCTAAGAATCTTCAAAGTTCTAAAATGTAAAATTATAGAAAATATTGTTTGACTCGAGTCTAAGTCAAGTCCCCAATTTTTTTGGTTGGTTAGTTAGTTGGTTGGTTGCTTTCCTGTGTGTGTGTGTGTGTGTGTGTGTGTGTGTGTGTGTGTGTGTGTTCCTCTTTGTTTGTTTTGCTCAATACAGGGTTTTCAAATACATGAAATAATCTTTTTTTTTTTGATGCTTGATGCATACAAACAGTAAAGCTTACTAAAAGAAAATCGGAAATATAGTCCATCTTAAAAACTAATGGGAAGACTCACAAAATTGTACCAATAATTAGAACCACAGCACCAATGAATTGGGATGGAGTACTAGCTCTCCTGCTGTAGAAGGACTATACCTTCACCAGGTTAATGGTAGACCCATTTTACTCATTAACATTAACATTTTTGTCCCTGCATTAATATGAGTGTGAGTCCCATATTCTGAGCAAACCATAATCTTTGTGTTTTAATTTCCTTTAATCCTAAGGAAGAAATAATAAATTCATCATAATATAGTGTATACTGTCATAATATTGAATTTCAAGGATGTAGACATTTTTTATATATTAAAATGTAGGTGTAGGAAATGTACCAGTAGAGTTACAGTGCTAGTTTAGAGCTGTAGAATATCAAATAAAAGTATTTCCCTAAATCAGGTAAGTGAATTACTAGTTAAAAAGTAGGGGGCACCTGGGTGGCTCAGTTGGTTGAGCATCAGACTCTTGATTTTGCCTTGGGTCATGATCCCACAGTCATTGGACAGGACCTGGCATCAGGCTCCACACTGGGGGTGCAGCCTGCTTGATACTCTCTTTCTCTCTCTCCCTCCCTCCCTCCCTCCCTCTGCCCCCGTCCTCCCTCCCCCACTCACATGCTCTCTCTCTCTCTCTCAAATAAAAATTTTAAAAATTAAAAAAATAGTTGAAAAATAGTAGTACAGTTGTCTTCTAATAATATGACAGAGTAGACACTCAGAGAAGTCCTTTTTCAATAAAACATCTAGATTTGGGGAATGGAAGTGACAGCATATATTATTAATGTGTTGCTGGGCTCACACAAGTAACAGGCACCTTTATGGTCCCTCTATACCAAACATGTAAAAAATATCATAAATCTCAAACCAGATCCATGAGGATATGATAGATTCAATCTAAAGGAAAATGCCTAAAGCAGTGCTGATTTCAGGGAAATAACTCTTTCTTAAAAGAATTTTATTATTAAAGTATAGTTGACATACAATGTTATATTAGTTTCAAGTGCACAATATAGTGACTTGACACTTTTATACATTATGTAACGCTCACCATGGTAAGTATAGTCACTATATAGTGTTATTACAATATTACTGACGATATCCCCTATGCTGTATTTTTTTAATTTTTAATTTCCATGACTTATTTGTATAATAAGTGGAAGTTTGTACCTTTGAATTCCCTTCATCTATTTTGCCTTCCCCTCAACCCCCCTCCCTTCTGACAACCACTAGTTTGTTGTCTGTATGAGTCTGTTTTGTTATTTGTTTCTTTGTTCATTTGTTTTGTTTTTTTAGATTTCAGAGAACTAACTCTTTGTCCTTCGGCAAGGTGGGGCAGTTGAAACCTAGATTATTTTTTAGGTGATGTATAGGGCAAAAACAAGCCACCCCAAAATGGGCCACTTCAGCATGAAGACTATTTTGATTTGTAAGCAATCAAAACCCATCATATTTAGGAAAAGCTCTTTACCTCCCGTTTAACTGCCTAAAAAGAATTTAGATAAGAGACCTGCTCCAGGAAGAGAATTATCACTGTAGAATTATAATAGGAACTAGGTATGGTAGGCAGGGAGGAACGTAGCAAGACCAGTCTGATCAAAGTCGCATTGTTTATGAGTGGTTCAGGAAACATTTGTTTACCAAATCTTTCGTTCTACCTGATGATTGTATTCCTTCCCTTTGAAGTTCCAGACCCCTACTCCTTTTTCCCTTAGTTCAGGATAACACATATACCTCATTTTTCTTGACTGTCTTTGGAATTTGACTGTCCTTTGGAATTTCCATGTTTATGTGGATTCCCTGTACATATGCTATTAAATTTGATTGTTAATATATCTCATGTCATTTGATTCTTAGTCTGGCTAGAAGAGTCATGAATGGGACAGGAATTCTTGCTCTGTGACAGTAGGTATACTCAAAATATACTCAAGTGGTACCAAGAAAATTGCACTGATTGACTTCCAGCAAAAGTAAAAACAGAGAAGGAAGGAAGGAAGGAAGGAAGGAAGGAAGGAAGGAAGGAAGGAAGGAAGGAAGGAAGGAAGGAAGGAAGGAAGGAAAGAGGGAAGGAGGGAAGAAGGATAAACCTAAACCCAGTGGCTTAAAACAATAGAAATTTATTTTCCCACGGTTCTGAAAGCTGAGAGTCTGAAATCAAAGTGTCAATAGAACTATGCTTTCTCTAAAGGTTCTCACAGAGATTTTTTTCTTCATGTCTTCCAGCTTCTGGTATTTCCAAGTGTTTTCTTGGATTTTGACCTTATCACCCACTCTGCCTGTGGGATAGATAACATTGTACCCTCCTCTTCTGTCAAGTCTCCTCTGTGTATATCTATTATAAAATAATTGTCATTAGGGGCACTGGGGTGGCTCAGTCAGTTAAGCATCCCACTCTTGGTTTGGACTCTTGTCATGATCTCATGGTTTCATGGGTTCGAGCCCCATGTCAGGCTATGTGCTGACAGCACAGAGACTCCTTGGGATTCTCTTTCCCTCTCTCTCTTCCCTCCCCTGCTCATGTTATCTCTGTCTCTCTCAAAAATAAATAAACAGATAAAAATTTAAAAAATTAAATAATTGTCATTAGGTATAGGACTCACCTAGATCATTCAGAATGATCTTGTCTTAAGATACCTAATTCCAAGGGCACCTGGATTGCTTAGTCAGTTAAGCCTCTGACACTAGGTTTTGGCTCAGGTCATAATCTCACAGTTCTTGAGCTCAAGTCCCACATAGGCTGTGTGCTGACAGCATAGAGTCTGCTTGGAATTATCTCTCTCCCTCTCTTTCTGCCCCTCCCCTGCTCAATCTCTCTATCTCTCTCAAAATAAATAAATAAACTTATTTTTTTTAATTTTAAATAAAAATGGTACTTAATTCCATCTGCCAAGACTCTTTTTCCAAACAGAAACAAATTCACAGTTTCTGGGAATTAGAATGTGGACATATCATTTGGGGGTCACCATTCAACCCACTGCAGTATTGTTATATGCACTTTTATAAAAAAAAAAAGTAGTCTGAATCAGTTAAGAAAAAGAGATTATGCACACATTCTTACTCTCATCTTTTCCTTCATATGTCCAAGTTATCAGGTTGAGAGTTTTGGGCCTGTTTTATGAACAGGCTAGTTGAAATGTGAGATACAATGCAAAAGAGAAAGTAGAAGTTGAATAAGTCCATGATAGCTGTCACAGACACTCTTGTTGTTCACCCAATAGCCATTTTTACTTTCATGTTTGTTCACAGAGCCTCAGTCTGATTCAGTACAGCAATATGCCCAGCAGTAGATTGAATGGTAATTAGGACAATTTAGGTATGACCATCCTTTCGTTGATATTTACTTTACAGCCTCTCTTCCAATTCAGGATACCCAGTGACATAGTTATAACCAACAGAATGTAAATGGCATATTGTTTTTCAATATCCAAAAAAAAAAAAAAAGTTTTCCTCTCTGGTAAAAGGAAAGTCCTTTACTTCTGGTTCCTTCTTCTGTGCTCAGATCACTGTTGTGAAGATATGATGTAGGGATGTGGCATCTGTAATGTGACTCAAACCTAAGCCCAAGATAAAAATCCAATGACAACAAAGCAGGACATTGTTGAATAAATCCCATAATGGCCTTTTTCAAGCTTCTTCAAAACGAAATAAATAATGTCTAAATTAATAGAGCAAGTATTAGTTAGATTTTCTGTTACTTGAAAGCTAGAAATGTCTACCTAAAATTTCAGGTGATGACTTTTCCAGTCCTTCATTTCTTCTTATTTTTGTGTATATGAAACATCAAATAACATCATGGTCTTTTGTTACCCAAACTCACTTTTACACAGTCAGAAACTAGAGGAAGCATTTGTGTTATTCAAGATTATTTTCAGTATTTACCACTGTCTACCCACTAGAATGAGGGAAATGATTTGTTAGGGCCCCTTTTAAACTTTTCACTCTCCTTTAAATAATTGAAAAATACTATCTTGTTATTGCTTTAATTGGGAAAATAAAATTAAATCCACAGGATTTAATTAAAGTTTTATTCTTTGTTTTTCTTCTCCTTTTAATATTTTCTAAGAAACACAATACTGCCATTTGATCCATACCCCTACCCCATTTTTTTTTTCTTGATACATGAAACAATGCTTAAGAGCTGTCACATTATCATATGTACCTGACATATTTTCCGGGGAAATACAATGCTGACAGAAACAATTGACACCTAACATCTGAAATATAAACCTTTCTTCAGATTATTGACTTATGACTCTGGGAAGAACAGCCTTTGATAGCACTGACAATCACAACCTTGCTCTTTCAAAAGTATCTCTTTAAATGCCAGAACCTGCTCCTGTAGAGATTTGGGAGATTTACCTGATGTTGATGTGTAGTTTGGACACAGAAGGTTGTGCATCTCATGATCCACAAAAGACCTTTCCTGGTTTTATCTTTGCATTTATAGTTTTTGCTGAAATTAATGAAAAACATCTGTGATTACATTTTTGGTCATTCTTCATTATTTCACAGTGTTACTGAAACTCATCATCATGTCATTTAAAAAGTTATGGTGAGTTAGATAATACTGCTTTGTATTCCTAAGCAGTTAGGTCTCTCCTGGAGGCAGTGAACAGATTCACAGAGAAAGGTATCAAATTAATAATGGCTAAATCACAATCAATACAAATGCCAATGGACTCAATACTGATACTTTTTACTTAAATATTGCTTACATTACAATCAACTTTGTAGACCATTTAAAATGTGTAACAGCCATCTGGCCTAGTCTCAAGAATTTAAAAATTAACAGCTTTGTAGAACTCTCAAAAAGAGGCCTATTGTGTCTAATAAGCAATGAATTTCATATATAATAAATTCAAATATTATACAGTTGAATATATATTACAAGTGTCCCATAAAATGACTCTTCATTTCTACATATTTACCTATTTATGTATAAATATAAAATTACAAATGTAGTTTAAGTATATCCTATCATTTCTCAGAATTTATGTCATTGAAAGCCTGGGATTAAATATAGGATGGGTATCATGTAAATGACATTGTGCATGTTTGCATGAAGAGATTTTATCTATTTAAAAAGAGAAAATTTCTTATTCTATTTATTTCTAGGATTCTTTCCTTGGAGAATATTCTCAAACTGAGAAACAGTGTTTAAGTTCTGTTATTGCAACAAAGCTATCTTCAGTATTGAATACACACACACACACACACACACACACACAATTATTTATGGACCAACAAATTACAAACATCCAGATAGGGAGTCCAAAAATAGGCTTTGGAATTCAAATTCTACTTCTTTATTCAGTAACTTTATTCAGTGCACACACACACACGCACACACACACACACACACACACACACACACACACAGTATTCAGAAAAGTTATTTGACATTCCTGAGCTTCAGGTTCCTCATAAGTGATACATAAGATATTGATATTGTCTCTTTCCATCTCTACCTGTTAGGTGTCAGGTTTAATTGTATATTCAGATGCAATTCAATTCAGAATTTATGCTATGTCCCAAGATCCATGCTTCATCCCAACTTACTTTGGGTAAGCTCCCCTCTTCTGCCTGGCTGTAAAAGAATTCCCAATTGCTTCTGGGATAGCAAACTTTGAGGCTCTCATGTGACAGGAAAAGAGGAAGAGTCTTGGGTTAATATTCCATCCAAAATTATGTCCCCTTTGCCATGATTTAGTCACAAGCTCATTCTCAAGACAATTTATAAATTTTTTTTTTACATTTATTTATTTTTGAGACACAGAGTGAGACAAAGCGTGAGCAGGGTAGAGGCAGAGAGAGAAGGAGACAGAGAATCCATAGCAGGCTCCAGGCTCTGAGCAAGTGGTCAGCACAGAACCTGATGCGGTGCTCGAACCCATAAACTGTGAGATTGTGACCTGAGCCAAAGTCAGATGCCCAACACACTGAGCCACCCAGGCGCCCCTCAAGACAATTTATATAGCGAAGTGATTAAGCTGATACAAAGTCAACTCCAGAGGAAGCACTTAGGGAAAAGGGATATTACTCTGAAGGAACTCTGAAGAGTTGTTAGAAGAAAGGTTATTAATAGATGCTGGGCAGAAAAACCAACAAATGTTTGCTATAATTATTTAGACTGGTTCTTGGGAGGCTTAAATACATTAAGTTAACGGGATGCTTACATGTTGCCCAGGAATAGTAAGCATGATCAAGTTAATGGTTTTTAACACGGTTTATGATTTCTGAAGCCATTTTATATCTTTTATCATATTCAGCGCTCACAACCCAAAATTCTTTTCGAGTTATCTTTTAGAGGTTGTTTCTGAATGTTAGCAGCTCAGGGAGGCTGTGCTACCAACCCAAGGTCATGCAGCTTATTGGCAGGAGGGCCTAGACTTATACCAAGTCTTACATCTCCATCAGGCCATAGGCGCCTAGTCAGGCATCTTGTGGATGTGATAACATTTGTTTTGTCTTAGTGATTTGTAAACCACTTACTACTTATTGCGTATCTGGTTTCTTTCTAGTTATTCCAATTGCCTTAAAATATGTTTTGTCTGATGTTAATACAACTATACTAGTTTCCTTTGGTGTGTGTTTAGTCTATGTATTTTTCCAACGTTTTATATTATAACAGGCAGAAAATGATGATAAGCCTTTATTTCTATGAATTGTCACACAGTGACTACCCATATGTCCCGTGTTAATCAACTATGTGGACATTTTCTTTCATATGAGGCAAAACTGTTGATCACAATTTCTCAGCTCCTCCTTATTTAATCTATAAATTGCATTTAAGTTGTGCTTATTCCCCTTCTGGATGAGGAGCCAGATGTGACCCAAATAAAAAGCCTCTGTTTGCTTTGGTAGAAATGAGGTCCAGTACAGTTCAAATGAGAAAAAATGAAACAGAATTTCAGAAGCAGTAAATTAGAATGGGTAGCATAGGTAAGAGTAAGGGTAAAGATCAAAAGTCCTAAGTATTTATAAAATCTTTTTAATCAGTAATCCAGTAGGAATTCCATTAAATATAATGCCAGAGAATCTAGCTAAAGAAATACCTACCTAGGCCTCACGTTTTAAAATCAAAGATGACTAGAAAAAGGTAAGAAGTCTCTTCATAACTTTGCCATCTGACTCAAAGACTTAATATCATTCCAAATCAGAACACAGCCATCTATGCAGCTGTCCTATTATATAGAGCATAGCTGTGGTTTTTGAAAGCTGGAATTCATCTCAGCCCAGCATTCATACATTCCTTTTGAAACACAATAAATAGGACAGAAAGCCTCCCAAGGGCATGTAGGAAAAGGGTACATACTGAGTGTGGCACGTTGCTTCTGCAGAGCTTCAGGTCCCAGGCACGGAACGATACAGGCAGATTCTAGTAACAGTATATGTTTCTGGAATTTTGCTGATTGTAGGACCAGGGAGTAGTGATAAGAGGACCGTCAGCGTCAATATGGTAGAACTGTATTAGACATTGGAATTTGGCATGTCAAATTTCCCTCCAAGTACAGATCTGCAAAATGTGTTAAAAGTTGTCTAAGTAGGGGATGCCTGGGTGGCTCAGTCTGTTAAGTGTCCAACTCTTGGTTTCGGCTCAGGTCATGATCTCACAGCTTCATCTGTTTGGGCCCCACATCTCTGCCAGCACAGAGCCTGCTCAGGATTCTCTGTCTCCCACTCATGCTGTCTCTGTCTCTCTCAAAATAAATGAATAAACTTTAGAAATATATATATTTTTTAAAAAAGTTGTCTGAGTGAAACTGTTAGCAAAACTTGGGGCAAATGCACTCTATTTGCTGATGGATGGGGAAGGCTGGGTAATTTTACCTCATTTGTCACTTCGTTTTTTAACAACCTATATCCCCACTGCTTTAATATCAGACTTTTATCCTGATACAGTTTCTGCCCTGGCAGATCTCATCTAGTCCCATGACTAGCTGGTGACCCCCAACACTTGGTTGGAAGTTCTTACACTAGCTTCTGACATCAATTCCAAGTGGTATATCTGGCTGGCTTTTTAACATTTCTAGTTGAAGGCATAATACATACTTCAAGTGTAACATATACAAAAGCAAGTATCTCTTCTTTCTTTCTAGTTATTCCAATTGCCTTAAAATGTGTTTTGTCTGATGTTAAGAAAACTATACTAGTTTCCTTTGGTTTGGGTTTACTCTATATATTTTTTTCCAATCTTTTATATGTTTATTTAATTATAATAGAAAATGCTGATAAGCATATATCTCAATGAATTGTCACATAGTGACTACCCATGTGTCCACCATGTTGATCAAAATATAGGATGTTGCCAGTGTTCTGGAATCTGTCATCTTAGTTATTGTCCCCTTCTTCTTTTCTAAAAGTAGACAATGCCAACTTCTAACTCTAGTTTAGTTCACTTCCTGTTGAGCTTTATATAAATGGAATCATATGCACGTTGTTTTTTTGTGTCTGACTTATTTGCTCAACATTATGTTTATGTGGCTTATCCATGTTATTGCATATAACAATATTTCAGTTATTTTCCTTGAACTATACTTTAAAATATAAGAGTATTGTGTGAATACACTATTTATCAATCTTAGTGCAGATGGACGTTTGAGTTTTCTCTAGCTTTCGTTTTTTGCACAGAGAACTGAATACCTATATCTGTCTACCTATCTATCTTATGAATATTCTTATTAAATGGCTTTTGGGCACATGTAAATATATTTCAGTTAGACAGGTACTGGGTCATAGAATATTTATTTGTTAAACTTTACAAATATATCAAACAGCTTTCCAAAGTGGCTCTATCCATGTACAATGGTACAAATGGTGTATGAGTTCCAGGTGTTTCTCATCTCCAACACTACGTCTTGTGACTCTTCTTGTTTTACTCTGATAGGTATAGGGTGACATTCTATTTTTATTTTAAATTACAATTCCCTAATTGGTAATGAGGCTTAATCACATTTGTATATGTGTATTATCCTTTTTCTGTGTGTGAAGTATCATACAAATCACTTGATCTTTTTTTTTTTTTTCTTTTGGATTGTATGTCTTTTTTTTCAATACTGATACATTATCAATTTTATTTTATGGATATATTTTCCCATTCTGTAGTTTATCTTCTTGATGATATCTTCTGACAAATAAAAGTTTTAATGTAATGTAGTTTAATTTATCAATCTTTTGTTTACAGTTAGCGCTTACCATTTAAAAACTCCTTCCCTACTCTTTAAGACCATAAAAATATTCTTTGAATATTATCATTTGGAAGCATATTTTTGTGCCTTACTTTTTTTTAAAATTTTGTTTCTTTTTCAGAGAAAGAGAGAGAGAGAGAGAGAGAGAGAGAGAGCATGTGCATGTGCACAAGCGGAAAAGGGACAGAGAGAGAAGAAGAGAGAGAATCCCAAGCAGGCTTTGTGCTCTCAGTGCATTGTGGAGCCCTCCAGTGGGGCATGGAGCCCTCCAGTGGGGCTCGATCCTATGAAATATGAGATCATGACCTGGGCCCAAATCAAGAGTAGGACACTTAACCAACTGAGCCACCTAGGCTCGCTGTGCCTTTCAAATAGAAGTTTACAATCCACTTGGAATTCATCATTGTGCATAGAGTGAAGTAGGAGTCAAATTTAATTTTGTACTTCCATATAAAGATATAATCGAAACACCATTTATGGAAATAACTGACTTTTCCTCACTACTCTGCAATGCCACCTTCATCATAAATCAAGTGTTCCTAAAGATGTAGATCTTTTCTAAATGTTCTAATAATGTTCCATTGGTATATATGAAAAGTAAACAAATACCAAAATGTCTTAGCTATAGTAGCTTCTTAATGAGTCTTGATATGCAGTAGAGCAGCTCTTTCTTCTTCCTGCCCTGCTCGAGGCTGTTTTGGCTATTGGCCCTTTATATTTTTATACAAATTTTACAATTAACTTGAACAGTTTCACATACACATACACATTCAAACATACACACACATACACACATACACAGAGAGAAAGAGAAAACTGTTGGGATTTTGTTTGGGATTACATTGAATCTACATACAAACTGGTATGAGCAATATCATTTCAATATGGAATATTTTTTTAATCCATGAACATAGATAGTATTTCTTTACACTTATTTTCTTTTGGTCTAAACTAGCTCAAAAACATTTTAGGGTCTTATGTGCCTTGTACATCACTTGTTATACATTTTCTTAGGTTGATATCTTTGACACTGTTTAAAATTATTTTCCAGGGGCGCCTGGGTGGCTTGGTCGGTTAAGCGTCTGACTTCGGCTCAGGTCATGATCTCACGGTCCGTGAGTTCGAGCCCTGTGTCGGGCTCTGTGCTGACAGCTCAGAGCCTGGAGCCTGTTTCAGATTCTGTGTCTCCCTCTCTCTCTGACCCTCCCCTGTTCATGCTCTGTCTCTCTCTGTCTCAAAAATAAATAAACGTTAAAGAAAAATTAAAAAAAATTATTTTCCAGTGTGTGTGTGTGTGCGCGTGCGCGCACTAATAGTGGAAAAGAAATTTTTAAATTTTTTTTTTTTCAACGTTTATTTATTTTTGGGACAGAGGGAGACAGAGCATGAACGGGGGAGGGGCAGAGAGAGAGGGAGACACAGAATCGGAAACAGGCTCCAGGCTCCGAGCCATCAGCCCAGAGCCTGACGCGGGGCTCGAACTCACGGACCGCGAGATCGTGACCTGGCTGAAGTCGGACGCTTAACCGACTGCGCCACCCAGGCGCCCCAAGAAATTTTTAAAATGGAGACATGCACTGGGATTTTTCACTTTTAGTACCAGGATCTTCTTTGCCTTAGCCAAATGACTGAAATTTGTAGTTTTCCTTTGATTACCAGTAGAGTGAGGGTAAAATCCAAACTGTGCACCTGGTCTACTCTCAATAAAAACTCTGAAGACAACCTAAAGGATGCCAGTTTAACACTTATAACCCTCTTAGGTATAAATACAAGCTGGAGCTATCCATTCCCTGATAACTTCACCTGTGATGAGAATGTGATTTAACAAGCAGAATACCAGGCTATTAACACTTACTCATATGTCAGTGTATTAGTTTCCTAGGTCTACTGTGGTAAAGTGCCATTAACTTGGTGGCTTTATGCAACTGAAATTTGTTCTTTCATAGTGCTCAAGTGTTAGTTCTTTTTGAAGTTTCTGAGGGAGAAGCTATTCCATGCTTTTCTCCTAGTTTCTGTTGTTTCTGGAAACCTTGGCATTCCCTGCCTTGTAGCTGTATAATATACAGTAAAACCTTGGTATGCAAACATAATTGATTCCAGGAAAATTCTTGTAATCCAAGGCACTTGTATATCAAAGTGAATTTCCCCATAAGAAATAATGGAAACTCAGATGATTCGTTCCACAACCCAAAAATATTCATATAAAAATGATTACAATACTGTAATATACTATAAAATAATAAAATACAAAATATAAAGAAAAATGAATTAACCCATGCTTACCTTTGAAAACCTTCATGGCTGGTGTGAGGGAGACAAGAGAAAGGAGGGTTATTGTGTAGGACAACTTTCACTATAACTAAAAGATGTTGACTACAGTACAGTATTAATAACCTCTTGTCATCTACTGTAGTTAATGTAACTGGCAATAAGGCAGCAGAGGAAAGGGTCTATATCTGCAGGCTGTCTGACCTAGAATGAAGTAAAGCATTCCTAAGCTTACTCTTGGGTGGAAAAGCAAAGGACTCTCCGTAAGTGCTTTGAAGTAACAAAAAAATACACTAGTGTAAGTTGTGGGCACCTTCTAGTGCTCTGAAAAATCACTGATTTCTGCCAGACATCATGGCCTCAGACTGAGGATCCAGGCATAGGAGATAATCACCCATGATCCCTCAGTGAGAGAGAGAGAACTGTTGGCTCAGTTCTAATCATGTGACATTCAGCATCACATGCTACTCGTATTGCAAGACATTGCTCGTTTAACAAGTTACTTGCAGTCCATGGTTTACTATAATTCTAATCTCTGCCTCCATCTTTAATTGGATCTTAATACAGCTTTCCTTTCTCTCTGTCTCTTTGTCCTAAATCTCCCTTTCTTTTCTCTTGTAAGGATACCAATCATTGGATTTAGGCCCTGCTAAATCCAGAGTAATTTTATCTCCAGACCTTTTATTCTATCAGCAAAGACCGTATTTCCAAATAGGGTCACATTCACAGGTAGTAGGGGTTAAGACTTGGACGTATCTTTTTGGGAACACTATTCAAGCCTCTACAGTCAGTAAATAAGTAAAAGTTATTACATGTGATCCTTTGATAATAAATTTAAGTACTGAAGTTAAAATATTTTATTAAATTCATTTTATAAAAATGATCTAGCAAATTGGTGATGATATCACAATAGAATTATCAAAAAAGAGTGTTACTTGTATGTGTAAGCAACCACTTAACATTTTTTTCAGATCAGTATTGAGTATCCATTAAGCATTAAATTTTTGATATTCAAAATTTTGGCTTTTGCTTCATAGTCTAAAGAAGAATCCCTTTTGCTAAATAGTATTAATAGTAGTGATAGTACTAATCTCTTTTGATTGAAAGGGCTTTTAGAAATAATTTATTGGTGATTGAAAAATAAAGTTTTGTTTTCTTCACCTTCATCCTTTTTGATCTTAGATATGATATTTATGTTTTATTTCTATTATTTAAAGTCAACTGTCTTTTTGTTTTTACTTATTCTCCATTTTCTGGTACATTTTTTTTTCAAGTTTCTATTTTACTTTTTTTTTCAAGTTTTTATTTAAATTGCAATTAGTTAACATACAATGTAATAGTGAAAACAGGTGTAGAATTTAGTGATTCAACACTTAATTCCAACACTGGGTACTCATCATAACAAACGCCCTTCTTAACACCCATCACCTATTTAACCCATCCCCTACCCAGCTCCCTTCTGGTAACCATCAGTTTGTTTGTCTGAGGGTGCCTGGGTGGCTCAGTCAGTTAAGCATCCAACTTTAGTTCAGGGCTCGATCTTGAAGTTCATGAGTTTGAGCCCCACATGGGGCTCTGGGCTGATAGCTCAGAGCCTAGAGCCTGCTTTGGATTCTGTGTCTCCCTCTCTCTGCTGCTCTTCCACTCGTTCTCTTTCTCTCTCTCTCTCAAAAATAAATTAACATTAAAAAAATGAGTCTGTTTCTTGATTTGCCCCTCTTCCCCACCCATATTCGTTTTATTTCTTAAATTCCACATATGAATGAAATCATATGCTATTTGTCTTTCTGCAATAGACTTATTTTGCTTAACATAGTACTCTCTACCTCCATCCATGTCATTGCAGATGGTAAGATTTCATTCATTTTTATTACTAATTTTCCATTGTGTATATATACCACATCTTTATCCATTCATTAGTCAATGGACATTTGGGCTCTTTCCATAATTTGGTTGTTGTTCATAATGCTGCTATAAACATGGGGGTGCATATAACCCTTTTAATTAGTATTTTTGTGTCCTTTGAGTAAATACTTGGTAGTGCAATTGCTGAATCATAGGACAGTTATATTTTAGCTTTCTGAGGAAACTCCATACTGCTTGTTTTTTCTTTTCAAATTTTTATTTAAATTCTAGTTAGTTAACATACAGTGCAATATTGGTTTCAGGAGTAGAAGTCAGTGATTCATCACTTACATACAACACCCAGTGCTCATCATAACAAGTGCCCTCCTTAATATCCATTACCCATCCAGCCCATCCCCCCATCTCCCTCCATCAACCCTCGGTTTTGTCTCTGTTGTTAGAATCTTTTATGGTTTGTTTCCTCTCTTTTTTCCCCTCTCCCGTATGTTCATCTGTTTTGCTTCTTAAATTCCACACAAAAGTGAAGTCATATGTACTGTATTTGTGTTTGTCTGACTTACTTTGCTTAGCATAGTACACTCTGGCTCCATCCACAGTGTTGCAAATGGCAAGATTTCATTCTTTTCGATGCCTGAGTAGTATTCCATTACACACACACACACACACACACACCACATCTTCTTTATCAATTTATCAGTCAATGGACATTTGGGCTTTTTCCATAGTTTGGCTATTGTTGATAATGCTGCTGTAAACGTCAGGGTGCTTGCATCACTTTGAATCTGTATTTTTCTATCCTTTGGGTAAATATCTAGTAGTGCAATTGCTGGATCATAGGGTAGTTCTATTTTCGATTTTTTGAGGATCCTCCATACTGTTTTCCAGAGTGGCTGCACCAGTTTGCATTCCCATCAACAGTGCAGGAGGGTTACCCTTTCTCTACATCATCAGCAACACCTCTTGTTTCCTGTGTTGTTAATTTTAGGCATTCAGACAAGTGTGAGGTGATATTTCATTGTAGTTTTTATTTCTATTTCCCTGATGATAAGTCATGTTGATCATTTTGTCATTTGGCTGTTAGCCATCTGGATGTCTTCTTTAGAAAAATATTTATTCATGACATGTGCCCATTTCTTAAATGGATTGTTTATTTTCTGGGTGTTGAGTTTGATAAGTTCTTTATAAATTTTGGATACTAACCCTTTATCCAATATGTCATTTGCAAAAAAATATCTTCACCCATTCCATAGGTTGCCTTCTAGTTTCATTGATTGTTTCTTTCACTGTGCAGGTTTTTATTTTGATAAAGTCCCAGTAGTTTACTTTGACTTTTGTTTCCCTTTTAATAGGAGTTGCTACAGCTGTTTTCACAGAGGTTCTCCTCTAGGATTTTAATGTTTTCCTGTCTCACTTTTAGGTCTTTCATCCATTTGAGTTTATTTTTGTGTACGTGTAAGAAAGTGGTCCAGTTTCATTCTTTTGCATGTTGCTGTCCACTTGTCCCAACACCATTTGTTGAAGAGATTGTCTTTTTTCTATTGGATATTCTTTCCTGCTTTTTCAAAGATTAATTGGTCCTATAGTTGTGGCTTCATTTCTGGGTATTCTATTCTATTCTACTGACCTATGTGTCTATTTTTGTGCCAGTACCATACTGTCTTGATGACTATAGCTTTGTAATACAGCTTGAAGCATAGAATTGTGATGCCTCCAGCTTTGCTTTCCTTTTTCAAGATTGCTTTGGCTATTCAGAGTCTTTTGTTTGTTTCTTTTGTTTGTTTTTCTCTCTCTTATTCTTCAGGGACTCCTATAATGTGTATGTTATTACATTTGATGGAGTCACTGAGTTCCCTAAGTCTGTTCTCATGTTTCATATTCTTGTGATTGTTTCTTTATATCCATCAGGCATGTTACTTATATCTGTTTTGCTTAGATCTCTGGCTATGACTTTATCTTGTTCTTTCATTTGGGGTCACTTCTTCCATCTTGACATTCTGTCTAAGTTTCTGTTGTCTTCTGTGTGTTAAGAAAGCCTGTTATGTTTCCTGCTCTTGAGAGTAATCGCTTCATGAAGAAGAAGTCATATAGTGTCCAGAGCCTTGTGCTTCAGTGAGTGGCTGGTGGGTGCTGTGTGCACTCTGCTGTTGTGTTTTGGCTGCTCTTTCCTTCAGGCCAGTCATCTCCAGAGTCTCTCCTTGCCTGCAGCGGGCAATGTTTTGTCCTTGGCCAGAATGTGGTGAGTTTTAACTAGATGGGCTCTGGTCTGCTTGTTAAATAAGACCGGATACTACTTCTACTAATACTGAAGGTCTCAGAACTGTCTGGTCAGGAGATGTGGTGTGGAAAGGAGTTTTTGCTGCTCTTTCTGGGGAAGGGGCCTGCTGTGTGGGGACTGAAGCAAACTTGACCGAGAAGGACAGAATGGGCAGAGCACAAGGGTGTGGAATTTGGTATAAACAGGTTAGGCAGCCAGCATTGGCTCTCTGTTGCTTCTCACAGGTGGCTCTGTGTTTATGCTGAGGGGCAGGAAGGGAAATGGTACCAGCCAGATCCTTTGTCCCCAGAGATGAGTCCCCATGCCCATGCTCTCAGGGAAGCACTCCAAGAAGAGTGAATTATCCCCCCAGGTCTCCAGGTGTTTTTCAGATTGCCATTTCCATGCTGTCTGCCTCTGGATTGTTTTCCTGCCCTCTCTCCAGGATCAGTGCTGTGCCCTCCAGGCCTTATTCCAGCCAAGCCTGCTGACTTTTGAAACTCCAGGATTTTGGGACATGGTATGTGGGGGAGGCTGCACTGGTCTTCTGGGGGAGAGTCTTGCCACACTGGGACAGATGCAGGTTTGACACAGAAGGGCAGTTGTGCCAGAGCACAGAGGTGTAGGACCTGGAGCAAGCAAGCTGGGCAGCCAGTGTCAGGACCAAGCTCCCCTTTGCTGGTGGTTCTGCATTTATGCCAAAGGATGGAGGAGGGGGGTAGCTCCCATGGGCTACTTTGTCCCTGGAGAGCTGTCTCCCTGAACTCTGCCTCTCAGAGATATGCTCCAAGGAAAGCAAATAATCTCCCACACTGTTGGCCCCAGGTGATCCTCAGATCCTGTCGCCTGCCCTGGGGTTGCTTGTCTGCCTTCTCCGGAGAAGTAGGGGAATGCCCTCAGGGCTCTATCCCAGCCAAACTCTCTGACCTTTAAAACTCCAGTCTTTAAACCCCGCTGATTGCAAAAACTCACAAAAATCAGTCCCTCTCATTATCCCAGCCAGTGGTTTTGGTGAAGTGTTCACCTTTTGTGATCCCCTGTATTTTTCTCTCTCTGTCTCTCTCCTTTCTCTGCAACCATGGCTCCCTCCCTTCTGCAGCACCTGCAGTCCGGTTCTCCCCCAAACCATGTTTCTGCACTTCCTACCTTCCTCAGTGGAGCCTCCTCTCTCCCTCTAGTTGTGTAGTTTGTTTAGTCAGTCCTCAGGTTGATTTTCGAGGTATTCAGAATGATTTGGTGGTTATCTAGTTGTGTTCAAGGGACAAGACAAGCCTAGGGTCCTCCTACTACACTGCCATTTTAGCTCCCTCATCTCTATTTTACTTTAACGTCAGCAACAGTTTTTGCAGGACTTCCCCAGGCATAATTGGGAAGGCCGGAAGGCCCTGAAATTACGTATTTTGTTCCCTCCCCATCAGTAGAGTATTCCAGAGCTCTGTTCATTCTGAAAACCTCCACACAACTCTTCAATTATGACCTACTGTTGGATAAAACATTCATATTTATAAGTTACTAATTTATTTCAATGTTTTAGATTTTTATATTTCCATTTTCACAGATTATTAGAAAAGTAAGTTAAATACAACAATACTTGAAGAATTTTAGTACTTAACAAGAAGGACAAGTGCTTTTGAGTGACTAGATAATTTAAAAATATACAAAAAATGGCAGATTTTAAATCACAAATTCCATTTAGGTGAAAGTTTCCAAAATGATTAACCAAAATTAGTAAGAGGGAGACTCAAAGACCAACAAGAATAGCCCATGCACATTTGTGGTAGAACTTAGAACTAACTACTTGTCAATCACTTAGCATGGGTTTGTCTTCTAATTTTTACAAACATTCTCTTCACCTCTTCTCCTGAAAGCCTTTGAGTAACATAAATTGGTAATAAGACAGGGGGAAATAATTTGGTCAGTGGAATCTTGGGCTATTTTGATGTCCTCTTGGCATTAACCTCAACTTAGAAGTCATGCAATGGTCCAGAGTAATTTAAAGAAACTGTAATAAAACCTTGCTACTTTCCAAAGTTACAGTAATTATCTAAACTCTGTCCTAACAATCCCACTCCATCCTAATATAGTATGATAGTCATCCCAATGAAAGAGAAAACAAAAACAAAAACAAAGCAAGCAAGCAAGCAAACAAACAAACAAAAAAACAGAGAAAGGTTTTTATGATATTTAGAATGGAGGTTTTATTTGCTAGTTACTGGAAACTCTTTTATTAATTTAAATATAAATATGGTATGAACAGAGACAAAAAAGTCTTTTGTATCTTTTCTACATACAACCTTATTTATAGAGGGTATTGACCTCGTTCAAGATCTGAAAACATGTTATGCAATGAAAATATTCAAATTTCAATGACTAGCAAGAAAAGAACATAAGTAAAATATTTTGTAGATGTATGATAATTGAAAACCACCCTGCTTGTAAAGCTTGCTAGTAGCAAATGGAAAGAAAAGTGAAATTTATTCTGCATTTTACAAGTTCACTGCTACTCTTGTTTGTCATTATATTTATATTATGTGCATAATTACCTTAATCTGTTAAACATTCATATAAAATTTAAACATTCAAATTTCTATATAATGGTACAATTCAAAACTTGAGATTGGTGACAAGGGATTGAGAATCAAATTTTGGAGCTAAGGTACAAGATAAAAGATAGACACA
The DNA here is from genome assembly GCF_007474595.2 of Lynx canadensis. Classification (NCBI taxonomy): domain Eukaryota; kingdom Metazoa; phylum Chordata; class Mammalia; order Carnivora; family Felidae; genus Lynx; species Lynx canadensis. The sequence goes on along the minus strand of NC_044303.2, from coordinate 183,201,012 downwards.
GTAGTTACATGAATTTGAGTATATATTTATATATTCATAAATATGATATTCTTATAAATGTGTTGAAAGAAAGATAATTTTACTATGCATGCTAGTTAGGGAATTCGTGAGTTTAATCTTAACACATTTATTGAAAGATATCATTGAATTGTATCTATGTTTCTCTGATAGAATATTTTGAATATGACAGTATGGACCATGGCAATAATTATATGAACAACCTCTTGAGAAATATTACTGGACGTGATTTTGAAGTAATTTCTAAAAACCACAAAATGTTGTGAAAGATTAGGAAATTAAAAGGAATTAAAGTAAATTTAAAAATATTGATAAGAAACTAAATTGCCACTAATACTGGTAGCAATTTACTAACGTATAGCAGGAAATTCTAAATGACTGAGAAGGTGAACCTTAACACACCTTACTAAGAAATGATAGAAGCAAAAATATATCTGAATATGAGTTGTGAAAAGAATGTAGTAGGTAGAATACATTCTACCTTCAAGCAAATTTCCACATCAGCCAAATTTGCAGCCATGTAGGACAGAGGAGCAGAAAATTTGGTTTGAGTTCACATGACTTTCAGAAGCAAATTCATTTGAAAGTGTGAAAAATGCCATTTTTCTGCACAGTTGTATTTTGCATGTGGATTGCTGCATGGATCCCATTCACAAGTCTTTTGAACATTAAGTACTCTCTCTGAATGTAGGGACTGAGATAAACCTCATTAGCAGGTTGTCCAGAGTGAGAAAATACAGTTCCTACCATTTTTCTGGCTTTTTCTATCCACTGCCAGCAGCAGGAATAGCTAAGCAACTTGAAAATGTTTCACATGGTAAAGATTTTTTAAACAATAATAATGGTACCCAAGTGAGAGTGTGAGATTGTCTCATCAGGGGGTCTTTGTTGGCATGTTACTTTTTACTCACTTAGGGACAATTTCAGTTTCAGTTCAAGGAGCCCAATGGCTTTTAATAATGGTGCACTTCAGAATCCTATGGGAAACTTTCTCCAAAATCTATGTACCCAAGCCACAAACTTAGATCATCTGTTTCAGTGGGTTTAGGGTAGGGTTGGTCATTTTTTAAGGATTAAGATCATTATCACATGCTGATATGGACTGCTGTGTAAGAATTCCTATCCTAGAATGCCCCTTTTGCTTAGATGGCTACCTGTTTCTGTTTTAAGGTTCTAACACCTATGAGCTGTTATGTCTATAGTGACAAAACAACAGCTGGATTATTAGATCCTATATGATATTTTTACATAGACTTGCAAATGTCTTTTCACTCTCAGTACTATTTAATAGTGTCCAAAGAGAACGGACATTGGTAATTTTGAATCTTTGACAGCTGATGGTAGAGATCTGATAATCGTTCTAAAACTTTCAAACATTTGTATCCTGGATGTTGAAAGGTGAACTTTGCCATTTGTGTTAGGGACAGACTCTTTCTTTGGTCTCATAGGGGTTACTCCAGTGAGCTATCTTAGACATGTTATGCGAGTCAGCAAACTATTAACATCTATTATTGTCCTTGAGGTAACTTCATATATAGGTGAAGTGGTCAGAGGCATAGACTTTAGCTTGGAAGCACTTCACTTTGAAAATGTAAAAACGATAGCCCTTTTAAGGATATTTTACAGACACTATTTTGAGGTTATCTTCATTGTTATAAATTGTAGTTACTTCAGAGAAATGAACAATTTCACTTATGGTCCAGAAGACAGGCTTGGAGAAGTCTTGGTATGAGAAAAGGGTCAGAGAGGAAGAAGAGAAGGGACACTTGGGAAAGGATAAAATTACAAGGGTCTCATTTTTTTAAGTACAGACTAGTTTGCAAATTTATTTCTAAAACTTACATACCTCCACATGACTTGTTCATAGGCAGATGCTCTTACTCAACTTCCAGGTTTGCTTCAAAAATTGCAGTATTGATTTAAGCCTTGGATATGATAACATAAACCCTACAGTCCATGTTTTGTCAAAATTATATTGCAACCAAAAATGTATTTATTTTCACCATATAATAATTACCTTTTTTCATTACTCACCTTAAATAATTTCATTTGCCGTGGAGGGTGAAAGGGTATTTCATTTTAACTCTGTTGGAATTACAATTCAGGTGGTCTAGTCACCACAAAGGGTCCTAATCAAAGGCCTACAGCCACACGTGAGTTCTCACATAAAAAATGGATTTCTTTGATTCCTACCGAGGGGATAGCCACTGCAAAGAGGTATTATAAAACCTTTCTTCATTTATACCTCAAATCCTATGGTGTGCCCTGTAAAAAAGTTTCTAAAATTTTCTTTTCGTGTTTCTAATAATTAAAACCTTCTATATTTACCCCTTTCCTCTATATTCTTCATCACAAAAGTCCAAAAGAATTATCTGGCAAACCCAGATACCCACCAAATGGGTAATAGTGAGTGAAAAAAATCAGAAAGCATAAAGCCAAAAACCTTTTTTGCGAGGTTACAAGAAAAGGCCAGTAACACTCATACATTGGCATTTTTGTCCCATACTATAATTAACACCTGATTAAAGAGCACAAGAAAAAATTGTACGTTCATGAAACTCCAAGAATGTACTAGATTCTTGTAGTACAATATATAAAGCTTTCCCTTCCTTAATCTTCTCTTCTGTATTCTTTTAATGGTACTACATTTATATACTTAAGTCAAAACTTTGAATCTTCCGCAATTCTTTGCTGGCTATTCCTACAAGTACTTCCTAGTCTGTATTTCTCCTCTCGTCTACATAATCTCAATTTTACTCTCTTGGTTCAAATCCTGTTAATCTGGGAAATATGATGAGAAGTGTTACAATCACGAGTATTGCAGTCAGGTGCACTTAACTGTGCAACCTGAATTTAGTAATTAATATTTGCACGAGTTTGGACAAATCACTTCATCTTCCTAAACCTCAACTGGTAAATGAATATAATAATGATATGTCACTTTTAGAATGTTATAAGGATTAAATGGGGTGATGCATGAAGAAAGTTAACATACAGTATGTATATCGGGGCACCTGGGTGGCTCCAAGGGTTAAGCGCATCCCACTTTGGCTCATCTCACAGCTCGTGAGTTCAGGCCCCGCATAGGGCTCTGTGCTGACAGCTCAGAGCCTAGAGCTGCTTTGGATTCTGTGTCTCCCTCTCTCTGCCCCTCCCCCAGCTCACGCTCTGTCTCTCTCTCAAAAATAAATAAACACTAAAAAAAAAAATAAAAAAAAAAAAGGAATTGGACACTGATTTAAATTTTTTAAAAAAAGTATAGTATGTATATTGTAAACACTCAGTAAATTATAGTTACTATTCCCATAAGTAGTGATAATTAGTAATTATTAACCAACAATAACATAAGGGTTATAAAAATTATTATAAATCAACGTCACCTAGACTATGGTAAGGATATTCCTATTCTTATTTTTTTTTTTTAACGTTTATTCATTATTGAGAGACAGAGAGAGACTGAGCATGAGCAGGGAGGGGCTGAGAGAGGGGGAGACACAGAATCCGAAGCAGGTTCCAGGCTCTGAGCTGTCAGCACAGAGCCCGATGCAGGGCCCGAACCCATGAACCGGGAGATCAGGATCTGAGCTAAAGTCCGACCCCCAACTGAGCCACCCAGGCGCCCCTATTCTTATTTTTTGTAGACCTTTTGGCTTTAGTCTTGCTTGTTTATATTTCTCAGTAGTATCAAAATTAGTTTTTTTCTAAAAATCCAAATCACTGTTTGTTTAAATATTTTTAACACTTTGTATCACTGAATCCTAAATTCTGCCCCCCCACAAATGCACAAATATATAAATATTGTTCTGAATACACACACATCCACATACAATTACAAGAATAAAATTAAAAATATATTGGCAGCCATAACTGGGTTGTTGAAATATAGAATGGGTTTGGGGGTTTTCAAATTACATTATTGCCTTTATATTCTCATTCCCCACACTCTCTGGATCTCCCATCCCACCCTCCCTTTCCCCTTCTTTCTCCCTTTTCCCCTTCTACCTCTTTCTGACCACCCCCCAACTCTCTTTCTCCCTTCCTCCTTTCCTCTCTCTGTTTCCCCTTCTGTCTTCCTCCACCACCTGGCCCCACCACAGCATCTCTCAGATGTACTTCCCCCTTCTCTCTCTCTGGTAGAACATCCTTGTCTTTAGGACATATCAGATGTATTCCAGTTTTGGTTACAGTCCTTCTTCTGCCAGGCACTGTGACCAGAGGAATGGTTTAGCATGGTTGGCCAGACCTAGTACACATACCCTTGTGACTAGCAAGGTGGAATACTGTTAGGAGAATCTCCTAGAACTACAGGGAGTATGCAAAGAACAGAGCCTTTAAATGAAGGCATTTGCTTCTGTTGGAAGAAGCCAGAAATGGAGCAAAACAGAGCAAATTCCACTTTAGCATGTAGCAGATGATGTGGTACATACCTTACATATTTCCATGTATAATTTTCATTATAGCAACTGAAATATCAGCTCTTTATTACCGAAAAGCAATTGGATATGAATAATATAAGAAGGAAGATGAGTCTACTCAAACTTACTAAAAAAAGGAAAAAATGATAGCATTAAGTGTTAACACCCTTCACAAAAAAAATGTGAGATGCCAATATGTAACAGTTTCATGACTGAAAACATCAGAGTTGAAGGATGAAATACAAAGCCTGTCAGGCTATGTTGCAGCCTGATATTTTAACATCTTGCCATATTTTTCATCCTGTTTGTAACCCAGTCCTCTACAACACCATATTCTTAAGTTGTACAATGGTCCATTATGACTCTGATTTGCACATACAATTTATGTTAACTATCATTGTTTTGTTTGTTTGTTTGTTTGTTTGTTTGTTTTGGTACCTAGCATAGAGCCTAGCCCAAGGTAAGTTCTCCATTGTTAGTTAAATTGTTTTGATGACTAGGAATGAATCACAATTTATTGCAAACAAGATGTTAACAGATTAAATGAATATTTGACTGACTTGGATGCAGGAGGTAAAGGAGAAATCCTAAAATAAATAAACTAAGGTGAAAATCCTGCAGAATGGTTAGGCTGCAGATTCATTATGCACTTCGATATTTGTGCTAATAGATGGTATATGGGATCTGAAATGTAAACCTGACCTTGGGCGAAATCCCTTGGGTTCTAGGGACTGCTGACAACTACTGATATTTAGTGCCTTTTTAGACCCACCCTTTTTAGACCCACCCTTTGACAATAGAGACAAGACCAGTGGATTTAAGAGGGCTTTAGCTCAACTTTCTTTACTGTTTCGACATACTCCTTCTTTCCATCACAATTACATAATTATATACAGAAATGCAAATATTATTTCAATCAACTTTAAATATTTGTAATTAAAGAATACAGTGAAGCTATTCTTTGATTTAGTACATATTTGGTGCAGTTGATTGAAATCATAAGCTATCCCTATAGTGAATGGTATGATGCTAAGCCTGAGCATTCCTGTTTCAATCTAGAAATATCATAGTTTCCCATCTATAAAGGTTCAGTTATTTACTGTTAATATCAAAAGGTATGTATTCTCACTACTTACAGCTTTCATCCTAAAATAAGTCGATTACCCTGGAATGAACTGAAATTTTCACTTAAGCCCAACTTAAGACTTGGATAATTTTTAAAGTTCTTAATTGAAAATGAATGGCTCTCTCTTTAAAACCTCTGTAGTAGAAGCAGCAGCCATCTCAGAAGGGTCTAATACCTGTGGCATAATGTTGTCAACCCTCTCATAGATGTTAGGAGCAGAAATAACTTTCCATTTTCAAGGATCTGAAAAGTCGAGGTCATATGGTGTCATTTTGAAAATGAGTACTGAGTTGGGACTCTCAAGTTTTTATTTTAAATTCTGGTTCTGCCTTTATAAAACTCTATGAAACAAGAGAAATAACTCATCTCTTCCACTATGTTAAATTTCATTTGTAACATGTAGCAAAAAATGTAGTAAATACTACAAATCATATATGTTATGCTTGGTATGAGTCAAAGTTATATATTAATGTGGCTAGTTTAAAAGTTCCACAAAAATATATCCTACCCCTAATCAGTTTCATATCTCTGGCGACAATAATTTTCAGCTCTTTTAGTTGATTATTTGAGTACATACTTCTGTCCTTCTAAATTATTTTGAGAATTAATTTTCAGTTTCATTGTCTATTATCTTCCCTTTTAATAAGATGAATGATTTGCTTTCTTCTCCCCCCCCCCCGCCCCCGTCTCTCCCTGCCCAGCAAACATTCACCCTTCTGACCATCTTCCTGTCCCCAGTATATCCTTATTATATTTATGGTTCGCTCAAATCCTTTATTTTTTTTTTCCTGAGTAACAGTTTAATAATAATCCTGATTTTTTTTTTTTTATCATTGTTGGGTTAGTGTGATAGTTTGCTAGGGTTGCCAAAGTACCACAGACAAGGATACTTAAACAGAAGTTTATTTCCTTGTAATTCTTGAGGCTAGAAGTCTTAGATCAAGGTGTCAGAAGGCTTGTGTTCTTAAGAGTTCTCTTGGCTTATACATGAATGTCTTCTCCCTGTGTCTTCTCGTGGTCCTCTCTACATGTTTGTCCAATTTCCTTCTTATAAGGACACCAGTCATATTAGATTAGTGCCCTCCTAATGACTTCATTTTAAGTTAATCACCTCTTTAAATACCCTATTTTCAAATAAAGTAACAGTCTGAGGCACTGAGCTATAAGACTTCAACATGAATGGTGGACAAAATGCAGTCCATAACAGTCTTCTATGTAATTCAGAAAACACTCAAAACTTGTCACAATTATGTAAGTCTCTTCTCCATATACTCAGGCACATCAGCTATTCTGTGCATTTCATCTTCCTCCAAAAGTCTCCCATGGATACATAGCTCTGTATATTCATTACACAGCTACCATGCTACAATCCTTTCTCAGTACCATTTTAGGGAGTACTTGGTTACTTATTTCCCATGGAAAATTGCTTATTTCTTGCAGACCATGATTTCTTTCTCGATTTACTCTTTTATTTGGGAGAAGCTTAACCTGCAATAACTTCCTTAGAAAAGATCTATGAAAATTAAGAATTTTGAGACTACACAGGTCTGAAAATGTTTCTTCTACGAGGGAAGTTATTTAATGTTTGGCTAGGTATAAAATTGTAAGTTGAAATAATTGTTCTTCTGAATTTTGAAGATAATGTTCCATTGCCTTCTTCTTTTCAGATATTGAAAAGTATGAAAAAATGAATTTTTATTTTAACACATTTCTATTTTCTCTCCTTCCCTGAAAGTTCTTAAAAAAACTTTTCTTTAAAAACGTATGACCAAGAGCCTCAGTGAATAGCATGCAAACCATAATCTTTATTCTGATGTGATTCATCTCTATCAATAAGTTAGAGATCTTCAATTGCATTTTTTTTAAGTTTTTCCTCTTGTGCTAGTAACATTCCCCAGAAAAATCTCTGAGAACCTACTGCTTGTCAGGTTAAGGCATGGTTGTTTAAATTCTAGATCTGGGGAGGAAGGAGGCAATTTATATTACCTTCCAGTATACACATGTGCATTAGCCCTCCTATTTTCGGAAGGATGACAGCACTTTTGGTCAGTCCTCTCTTGTCACAGTCAAGGTATTGTAGTATCCTTGTGGTTTTCACAAGCCATAACCACTATTTCCCACAGTTGCCCCTAACCTAAGATCAGAGTTTTGCTGTGTTTGCCATCTGACATGCCAGCTGAGTGACATAGAGACCCATCAGCACCTAGACAAGTTACAATGTTGTAAATTAAGTTTTCTGTGTTCTTTCTTGCACACAGAAGAGAACTGGGATGAAGCCACTGCTTTCCCCAAAATGTGCTGAGCTGAACTGGGGAGTAAAAATGTCACAAAATCTACCATTTTGTATGTGGCTTTTCCTTGTTTGGGCTTTCACTTGGTAGCTATAGATTTTTAACTGATTACTAGAACTTCCATACTATGAGATTATTATTTTTTTGATATTCTTTCTTTATTTTTATTTTATTTTATTTTTTATTTTTTTAAATTTACATCCAAATTAGCATATAGTGCAACAATGATTTCAGGAGTAGATTCCTTAGTGCTGCTTACCCATTTAGCTCATCCCCCCTCCCACAACCCCTCCAGTAACCCTGAGTTTGTTCTCCATATTTATGAGTCTCTTCTGTTTTGTCCCCCTCCCTGTTTTTGTATTATTTTTGTTTCCCTTCCCTTATGTTCATCTGTTTTGTCTCTTAAAGTCCTCATGTGAGTGAAGTCATATGATTTTTGTCTTTCTCTAATTTCACTTATCATAATACCCTCCAGTTCCATCCACATAGTTGCAAATGGCAAGATTTCATTCTTTCTGATTGCCAAGTAATACTCTATTGTATATATATACCACATCTTCTTTATCCATTCATCCATCGATGGACATTTGGGCTCTTGCCATACTTTGGCTATTGTTGAGAGTGCTGCTATAAACATGGGGGTGCACGTGTCCCTTCGAAACAGCACACCTGTCTCCCATGGATAAATGCCTAGTAGTGCAATTGCAGAGTCGTAGGGTAGTTCTATTTTTAATTTTTTGAGGAATCTCCGTACTGTTTTCCAGAGTGGCTGCACCAGCTTGCATTCCCATCAACAATGCAAAAGAGATCCTATTTCTCCGCATCCTGGCCAACATCTGTTGTTGCCTGAGTTGTTAATGTTAGCCATTCTGACAGGTGTAAGGTGATATCTCATTGTGGTTTTGATTTGTATTTCCTGGATGATGAGTGTGTTGGTTGACCATCTGGATGTCTTCTTTGGAGAAATGTCTATTCATGTCTTTTGCCCATTTCTTCACTGGGTTGTTTGTTTTTTGGGTGTCGAGTTTGATAAGTTCTTTATAGATTTTGGATACTAACCCTTTATCTGATATGTCATTTGCAATTATCTTCTCCCATTCTGTCGGTTGCCTTTTAGTTTTGCTGATTGTTTCCTTAGTACTATGAGATTATTTTAGTCAGTTTCCAGTTGTGTATTTAATGTATCCATTAGGAAAATGGTCTGGATTTTCTCGATCCACCGTCTAGATGATGTATTCTTTAATTTCTGCCATCTTTTTACTCCTATGTCTAAAGAATATCATGTTTTGTGGTATCAATCTGGTGTATTTCCAACTTTTCCTACATGGCTTGACATTATGCTTTTCCTGCTGTTACTGCTGTGATTACAATACCCATTCTATGCATGGTATGTGCTTATACAAATTACATTTCTATTGTATTTGTGACATTTCAGGTAGGAAGATGTATATATGTTTGTGTTTAATATGCCATTTTTACATATGTCTACATATGTAGTTACATATGTTTTTTAAATATAGCTACACATATGTGTTTTTACATATAGCTACATATTTGTAGCTAAAAAAATGGTTTGGGTCTTATTTAAAAGCTAGAAGCACTTTGTATTATACGATAAATTGTAGAGTTTTCTTCCATATGTATGTCATGCTGACATTTGATTCTGTCAATAAATTCAGAAAGAGACTGAGTACTGAGTCTTTTGGGACTCAACATGTGAGTGCCAACACTTGAGAAAGGAAGCAAGCATGACTGAACCAAGAAAGTTGAATGATGGAAGGTAGGGATGGGAGAAGATGAGAATTAAAGGAGGTAGAAAAAGAAGGTAAATACCAAATAAATGATAGTGTGAGAAAGAGGGAGAAATGAAAATGAAAGTGTGAGAGATGGTGCATTTAAGAGAGGGACTTGGATTATTAATATTAATTACCCAAGTCTTTTTATTTTAGTATTATAATTTTGAGATAGAAGGCTCTGAAAGCAGGAATCTATATTAAAAGTGGGAATTAGCCGGCTATAATTGAAACTGCAAAATTAATCTTTGCTAGGAAATGCATCCTTGATCTACTCCCTCACACAAATAGAGATGACAATTGACCCCATGGAGATTTTTAAATGCCTTTTTGAATTTCAAACATTGTTTTTTTTTTTTTTTCAATTTCTATGTGATAAAAGTAGTCTTACACAAACCTGAAGTAGAGGATATCATGTTTACATTAAAGCTTTTTTTTTTAATGAGATTTAGTCTATATCCTCTAATTATAGTACTTGTAACCAGAGAATACTTTTGAGGAAATCCATAAAAACTGGCTACAGTATGTTTATTCAATAATAATTTTTATTTATTAGCACAATAGTAATTATCCAGCTAGGTTAAATTCTGTTAAATATATTGAATCTTGTAAAATTTTGACAGTGATAGTAATTAGTATTCAGAGAGTGTAAAGTAAGTTAACTCACATTGGTATTACAGTAGTAACTTGATTAGATGGCATGCTACCTATTACCTTAATTATACTGCTTATTGATGTAATGCCAAAATTTCTGCTCTTTTATCAATTGGAATACCTACACCACAATTACTCTATACAATACCTCAAACTGGTATCTTTCTTCATTGGTACAAAGCCTCCTGACAGTGTGATAACATGCCTCTGTGAGTTCTGGCAATCTGCCATAAAGCAATGCTATTTGCAAAAGGAAAAATCATGTCTCTCTGTGTGTCTATGTATACCTTATGCGCGAAAGCAGAAAATCTTTTACATATTCTCATGCCAAGCTGATATGCTCACAGCCTGTTTTGAAGTTTGAGCCTGGAAAAAAAAACTACTTTTCAACTTGGAAGGGACAAATATTTTAAAACATCATGTTTTTTTCAAGTACTTCTTGAAGTGGACCTGTTTTTTTCTTGAAAGTGACATCTCCACCATGGTTGACAGAAGCCTTCATCTGACACATGAGGAGTTAATGCCCACCCCATCGTACACTTTTACCTTTGGAGTCTTGGGTTGAGTCAAGTTTCAATGAATGTGGTAATATTTGCTCTTGCACGTGTTTTTAGTACTTTCAAACGTTTAAGTAAAACATAATCTGGTAGACCTAGACCCCCCTTTTTCTTCTCCATTGGGGGAACTTAGGGAAATTTGCTTTCCAAAGTTGGTTTTTGCATATGAATTCTTTCATATGAACTCTTGCATATGAAGAGCAAGAATAATTATTTTTTTTCCCAAATATGTCCTGGAAAGAGACAGGAGAAGTGGAAGGAGGAAAGAGAATGAGAGAAAGAGAGAGATAGCAAATAAACTAAGTCATGTAAATAGAACTTGAAAACTTTTTTTTTTTTTAATCTGAATTCCACTATTACTGATGCCTTGTAGGGAACTGGCTCTGGCAAAGTATATATATATATATATATATATATATATATATATATATATATATTTTTATTTTTAACTTTTTGTTTGTATTACCTTTCATTATGAAATTTTTCAAACATGAATAAAGTTAGAATAATATAATCAACCCCGTAAACATATCACCTGAATTGAATTGCTGGTAACATTTCACCATATTTGTTTCATTTCTTCTTGTCCTAATGTAATTTAAAGCAAATCCCAGATCATCATGGTACATTACCCCTACAAACTTCAGTATATCTCTTTAAAATAGAGGAAATTTTTGTACATACTAGTGATTTTTGTTCGTGTATCCAAAATTTATTTTTGTTTTTCTTTTTTTTTTCTTTTTTAACAACCTCTTCATAGTGTTTGACCCTGTGCCTGTCTTCTCCTTAGAACTGCCTATCTCTAGTTCCACTCCTACCTTCCTTTTGGCCACTTGATTTTTAAATCTCATTCATATGTTCTTCTCCCCCTACCCTCACCTGTGGACCCACATTTTAATTATGTGATAAGTTTGGTTTTATCCTCCAACATCTATTTCATACCAGGGATTTGTAAATGTTGTGGGGAGCAATTACCACTTTTTTTTTTTTCAACGTTTATTTATTTTTGAGACAGAGAGAGACAGAGCATGAACGGGGGAGGGGCAGAGAGAGAGGGAGACGCAGAATTGGAAACAGGCTCCAGGCTCCGAGCCATCAGCCCAGAGCCTGACGCAGGGCTCGAACTCCCGGACCGCGAGATCGTGACCTGGCTGAAGTCGGACGCTTAACCGACTGCGCCACCCAGGCGCCCCTACCACTTTTTAAAATACAACAGAAAATAATAGGGAATCTTCCCTCCTAAAAACCATATGGGTAAATCATGCACATGCAACCTTGTGCTGTCTGTTTTCCTTGTGCATAAATATTGTGCGTGTGTATTGCAATATTAAAATATTGCGAAGATATTTTAATATCTTCGTAAAGCTAACCTGCAGTCTATAACATTTTTCTGAGGTTCAGATCCTAAAAGTTCACCTGTCTTATAATCACCTAAACTTCAGCTTACGTAACAATCTCAAGGTAAGCATTTCCACATCTGAACTTTTCATCTTATTCACCAAAATTGCTCTGCTCTGTTTCCCATCTAAGTGAATGGCACCCTCACAAAAATTGTTGGCCAAGGTAGAAATAAGGATTCAAATGCTATTTCTTCCTAATCTCCATTCTTTTAAACCATTACAATAGCAGTGCCTACCTTCTAAATACCCTTCAAGTCCACGCATTTCCCTTGTGCAGCACTGCATCTGCCTGTGTGGAAGACCTCGTTTCTTACCTCCTGCATTATTCTAACAACTTAGTTGAAGCCCTGTCTGCCATTATATCCATCCACCTATCTGCTTCTTGCCAGTGTAATCTTTTAGAAAAGCCAAGATGCACATACCCATTCTATTTTTAAGCCTTCATTCATTCTCCATCGACTTCGAAATGAAGTCCATATACATGATCTGTCCCCTGACTTTTTTGTAACTCACTACTTCCCAAAACCTCCTTAACTGAAATTTAGGGTTTTCTGGCCTTTGAACTTGTTGCTTTTTCTGTTTGGAATGCTCCTCTCCTCCCTTCTTGATGTAAGTGGTTTCCTTCAGCACTCAGTTCTATGGACGTCTTCTTTCGGAAACTCTCTTATTCTTCCAATCTGCATTATGTGCTCTCCTTCTGTAGTCTTTCAGAACTTTAGGATATACCCCTATCATACCACCTATCACACGGTTTGCAATTATTGATTTGTCTTGACTGTCGTCTAAAATCTATAGCAGATCCCTTGAGGGCAGAGGCATGATTTATTCATATTTATCTTCCTATATGTGGTAGAGTGAGGGAACACTATAAATACCGAGTAAGTAAATAAATATGAACTAATAGAATAATGATAAATGTTATGGAAATTAAAGCTAATTGTCAATTTATCCCATTATTAAATCAACGTAGATAGATAATAGTAAAAGGAGAGAGGAAAAAACACCACACATTTTAAGCCTAAAAATTAAGAACTTTAGAAATGGTTTCCTCATATCTATAAAGTTTTAAATAATAGTTTTAAGTTATAAATATAAGACTAGCTGATGGCAGAAAATCAGAAAGCAGAAAAAAGACTACTAATTATAAAACAGTGCCATCAACCAGAGATAACAATTTTTTTAAATGCACAAACATAACACATAGACTAAATTCTATATCTAAAGTTCTTCACACTGTCCAGTAGCATTAAATATTCTTCAAAATTGTGATATTTAACAGTTACACAGTATTCAGTTAAAAAAGTACATAATAATTCAGTTAGCCTAGACATACTAGAAATCTCTCTTAAGCATGATATACGGAACATAATCATTTTTAAATCTCATTCATATGTTCTTTTCCCCCTACCCTCACCTGTGGTCCCACATTTTAATTATGTGATAGATCTTATACAGGGCATAATAAAATATAATTATAAACTTGTATGTTCCTGTAATTTTTTTTCTTATTGAAAACATATTTTTACCACTGAATGCAACTAGAAAATATCCTAAAAATAATGTACATTCCCATTTGCTGTAGCTCACTTATAACTTCCGTAAAACTAACTTTTTTAATGTGAAGAAGAAAAAAAAGTTATATGAGAAAAAATATAATACTGGTACTTAAAAAGAATTAATATAAATTAACCTGTATCCGTTTGAATTGTGACCCCCAAAAGATATATCTACCTGAAATCTCAGAATGTGACCTTATTCAGAACAAGTGTCTTTCGAGATGCAATTAGGAAAGGATCTCAAGATAAGATCATCCTGGATTTAAGGCATGCCCTAAATCCAATGACTGATGTCCTTATGAGAGAAAGGCAGAGAGAGTTTTAAGATACAAACGGGAGAAGGTAATGTAAAGATGGAGGGAGAATCTGGATTACGCTGTCACAAGTCGAAGAACACCAATAATCCTCAGAAACCAAAAGAAGTAATGATTCTCCCCTAGCGCCTTCAGCTGGACTATGGCCCCACCACTACCTTGGATTACTACTTATTGCCACCAGAACTGTGAAAGAATAAATTTCTGTTGTGTTAAGCCAACCTATTTGTGGTAATTTGCTAAGGCAGCCACAGGAATCTGATATACAACTGAAAATACTAAAAACATTGCTGCAGTACAAATATTGGCAATGTATACAATACATCTGAGTCATAAAAAAGGGAGTGGCACAGGAAATAGGAACAAAAGAGAAAAATGCAACACTGCTTGAAAGAGTATTTTAAGCATTTGGTTAGAAGTTAAGAATAACTTATTAAAATTGATGTGCATTTCAAGGACAAATGAAACTTTCAAAATTTTATTGTGACACACACACATATATATTATTTTCTTTCTTTTTTCTTTTTTTTTAATGTTTATTCATTTTGGAGAGACAGAGAGGAACAGGAAAGGGGCAAAGACACAGAATCTGAAGCAGGCTCCAGGCTCTGAGCTGTCAACACAGAGCCCGACGCAGGGCTCGAACCCATGAACCATGAGATAATGACCTGAGCCAAAGTCAGATGCTCAACTGATTGAACCATCCAGCCACCCCATATATATGTGTATATGTAATATATATATATATATATATATATATATATTTTTTTTTTTTTTTTTTTTTTTCCTAACACAAAGAAGTAATAGTAGTTTTGATCTGGTTGCTGGGGGAGGAAAGACCCTTCCTTGTGTACAATATTTTCTTTAATTTTTCAGATAAAACTATTGCAAACCAAAATCAGATGTGCTTGTTCAAATAGTAAACACCAGTGAGGGAACTATGCCATGCTGGAAAAGAAGTTATTGAAGAAAATTGCTTGCACTACTGAAGAGAGAGAAAGCTGCTTAGAATATGTTGTATGCTAGAGATGAGACTTAAAAATGAAATACACCTTTAAGCATAACTTAAAATAAGTAGTTTGTGTTCTTGCTGAAGGATCTGGAAGAATATTACTGTAACAAATTGCTATATTTAATTCTTGGACAGCAGCCAGGTATAGGGTCAGACATGAAATTTTTCTATTAAAATAACCACTAGCAAGGGAAAAAGAGAACCTCATGCCCAGAGACACCCATATACACATATCTTACTGCATGTAACCCAGTGGTCATTATTTCTTGGTGACCAGACAAGGCAACGTGTGACAAAAAGCATCCAGAGTCTCTTGACTAGTGAGTGATAATAATGCGGTGCCTAAGATTACTGATGCTCCTGTAAGAGATATTTCCCCATGAACTATTTACTGCTGTCTTGGCCTATGATACTTGTAAGCATTCAGGGGAGTTCAGCCACCCTGTGCATCTCAAGGAGTATAGTCAGACATGGTGTGCTGCAAACCAGGGAACCAAAGGAATCCAATCCTGGGTAGGTGATCCTGCCTTCTAGCAACCCTGCTCCGATGACATGTGGCAAACCTTTCTCATGAGGGCTGATGTGGTAGATATCAGAGCTAGTTATTGATTGAAAATGGAAATCAGAGTGGTTCAACAGCTGCTTTTCTTTTCATACTTTTTTTCCATTTAAACTGAAATGATTTTGATTTTGTTGAGTTAAACAGTATAGGAAGCAATCTGCTGCTGTCACCTACAGTGTTTTTGTTAGATTAATGATTATCAACAGGTAGTAGACTGGTTCATTAGAGTAATATTAGGTATTACAAATAAAGAAAAGTATTAAGCCTTAAAATACATTCTTGTGGCATCCATCCATCTCTGTCTTTGTCTAGAAACATATCATTTAGCTGATGAACCGATGTTGGGTTATATAAAACTTGTAACCTGTTAGGAAAAATTTGATATTCCCAGAATTTATAAACCCAGTGATCGAGCATGTTACAAAATGTGGAGCTGTTGTGGACTGTTGTTACCAGGCTTAAACTGCCACCATGCAAGAAAAAAAACAGGGCAGTCTTTCTGGCTATTCATGAAAGTTACCATATAGCAAGATGGTCATGTTTGTGTATCTCTTAAATATCAGCTGAGCCTGTGATTAAATCAAAGTTTAGAAACCAGCAGCCAGTGAGCTAATGGAGACCTGAAGCTGTGTTTTGTTTGATCTACATTGCTTTTAGTAACTTGCCAATTTCTACAATGATCATATGCATTCTTCTCCAAATTCCAAATTCCAGTTTCTCACCAACACCTCAGAAGATCTGGCCACACTAGAGCCATACGCCCATGGAAGTATTTTTGGCTGACACTCGGTGGTGGCTTATACTTTTAGAAAGGACGTATTAATTTCCACTTCATTATGATCCCTGCATTTCTTACCACATCACACTTGTTGGTTGCAGTTTACCATCAGACTGGAACTAACTCCCTCATCATTTGACTTATTTATGTCATTTGTATGCCTCTAGAACAATCAAGTTCCAAGGCTCAGGTTGAGCTTCTTATTTGATTTAATTTCTTATGTACTTCCACAAGGCAATGATTTTTTAGGTCACAAGAATGTGTTCACTTGATTAGATACCCTGAGTCCTAAAGAATGATTTTAAAGGAGTAACTTAGGCTCTCAAACAAGTCAGACACATTTAATTATAACTCCTAATGTTATCACGCTAGACATGCTAGTGGCTTGTTGATCTCAATAATTCTGTCAATTAGAATTGGAAATGTTAAGAGTTTGGAAAGAAAACATGCCTGCTAAAGTGATAATGCCAGTCTGATGAGTAGTGGTTTAAGGAAGAAGGTGTTACTGGTGGCCTTTCCTAGTACAGGCCCTGGACCCTCCCCGTTTGCTGGGTCAAGTCCACTTCCACCAAGCCCTTGTCTTATTCCCCTGACATGTCAAGTTCATCCCATCTGAAGACATTTGCACTAGATGAGTTTTTTTGTTTTTGTTTTTGTTTGTTTGTTTGTTTGTTTTTCCCTGTGAAAAGCTCTTCCTTTACATCTGTGGATGATTTTTCCTCCTCCTCATCTTCTCAGCTCATATGCACATTCTAAAGCAACACACATATGCCACTTTGGCTTCTCAAGTTTAATCACATCATTTTGTTTTATTTTCTTCAAATCACTTATGATTTTCTGAATATACTTAGTTTATGTACTTATTTTATTATTTGGTATTATCTCATTAAAATATAGAATCCATGAAAACAAGTATTATTATGTAGTGACACTATTAAATATAGGATGAATGTGTGAAAGAATGAGTGAATGAATGACACGGTGCACTATGACATTGAAACGGCCTGTGGTGGAAAAGGGAGAAGGAGAACTGAGAATAGGTCCTCTTTTACACATCTAGAGCTATAGATTCATTAAATCCACCGATCTTTGAACCAGATTAGGCATAAGACCAATTGCACATAGGTAGTTTTTGTCACTCACAGTGCTAATACTTAAACTGCTTAGTAATGACCCATGACAAGACATGGAGTGTGGCCGAGAAGGCAAATCCACACACTATATCCTTATTTAGAAAGTCCATCAATGAAAAAAAAAAATGTCAGTTGAACACAACAGTGTGCCTAGAGTTGTAGGTTATGTCCTAGCATCATCTTAGCACATTGCAGACCAGTAACAGTTTTCAGATTGCCATCTACCCAAGGACACCTCTTTATGTAGCCTTGGTTTAAGTATATCTGTTAAAAAAAAATCCCACTTGAATCATGAAATGGATCTCATGACAGGAAATACTTTCACAATGAGAGAAAGTATATTTTTTCATAGAGTAAGTTACTTTGTGAACCTATTATATTTTCCATGGAGATAAGCCCTTTATTGAAAGGAGTGGTAAATTAAAGAGATTGGGCAGAAAAAGGAGTGTGGGGAGGGGGCAGAGAATACACTTAAGAAATACATAAGAGCATACTCAAAGTAAATAGTGAAAGAAATTGATTTAAACTTTAGTAATTTTCGAAAGGCATATCATCAGTAATTTTTTGCCTTCAAAAAATAGTATCTGAATAATAGTCAAGAGCTGAATCTGAAATATATTTTCCATACATTCTTCTGACAAAGTAATCAGATGAATTATTTTATGTGTTTCAAGAGTGTAAGAAAAGACCATTTCAATTTTAAGTTCAACAGAAAACCAAATTTATTAGTAGAATCAAAAAAAAATTGAACACATGATTCTTCTTTGGCCAAATCCACTTGACTGTTTCTATAACAGAATAAGTAAGTGTATAAGTAAGGCTTGTATAACTCAATCAAATTCTGTTTTTAACTTAGCCATGAATATCTTTTCATTTGAAGATTTTTCAGTGTGGACTACTGAAGTGGGAGTGACCTAAAAATGAAGATTTTTTTTCTTTTTTTTTTCCATTTTGTATTTACTCTGGCCTTTGGATAACTGTGAAAATCTTTTTAACAGGTAAGTAATATCACAGGTCAGAGAACCAGTAGAGAGGAATTAAGGACTTGGAAAACTAGATAGATAGGACATTTCCAAATAAAAGTAATAAATGAATGAGGGTACAATCAAATAGACTTTTTAAAGTCAATCCCTTTTTGAGAAATAGATTATCTGTCTAGGTGAATTCCCCTTTTACCATTAAAAGCCAGCTTCCAGATAGGTCTGATCCATTCATTCACTGGCCACTAAATGGCATTGACGAATTACACTTTCTAATCGCCCGGCATTGGCAATGATAAATCTCTTGACTTCTGACTTTGCGAAGAGATTGGATTTAGGGAAGTAGCTGCTGCCCCAGCCATATCCTTACAGAGCTGAGCAATCCTACTCTCGACCCCTGAAATAATAGTTTTCCTTTATTCAAAGTGCTGATGAAACCAAACTTGATGTTTGGATTTGAGAGTAAGTAGATTTAATTATGGCCCCTGAGTACACTAGACCTCAGTTGGTGACTTGAAAAAAAAAAAAAAATTGCATTCCACTGGTTGCAAAGAGTGTTAAAAGTATGAATGCTTCAGGAGAAATTCCATTGATTTGTCTTAAAAAAAAACCCAAAAAACTAATGAAAGTCACCCTGTGCTATTTTTCTGCTGGTATCAGACAAATGTCTTCAAAACGTTGAATCAAGAAAAGAATCCAAGTAGAATACATTCACACTTGTTTTTCCTTTACCATATTTGAAGTACTCTTTTCATAGATTTTCTGTTTTGTCCGTGTCCTGACCCTTGAAAGGGAGAAAAACTTGTTGGAGGCCTCAATGAGGCAGGGCACCTACCTCTTGATTTACATGATGAGATGGACTCTCAGACAAAACAATTAAAGCAATCCAATTTTCTTCTTGCACTAGTCAACAGTAACTGATGCAAGACATTTGGTTTTCAAGTTCTGCTGGTTTTCCTTGCCTCCTTTGTGGACTGGTTTTACATGTAGTGGCTGAATATGGAATTCAGATCTAGCAAGTAGAATGATAAATTGCTGTACCACGGAGTCATTATCTTTCTCCATTGGAACTAATGGGCAGTAGCCACAGGGACTCAAAATAACACTCAGCCAACCACTATCGCAGTCAGAGTATGCAAAGGAAATGTGAATTTGCTTTTACTTTACCTTTATAAAATTAAGATACTATGGAACATCCCTGATATATGTAGGAATTTCAGCATGACTTTAGGACTGTGGCAGGGTATACAGCTTTAGAAATTTGTATTTCAGGAGGTAGAATTAAAATAGAAGTCTCATAACTACATTAAGTGCCTATTAATGTTTTTTTCTCCTTGGCACTTTCTTTTTTTTTATTAATTTTTTTAATGTTTTATTTATTTTTGAGAGAGAGAGAGAGATACAGAGTGCAAGCTGGGGAGGGGCACAGAGAGGGAAACACAGAATCCAAAGCAGGCTTCAGGCTCTGAGCTGTTAACACAAAGCCCAACGGGGGGGGGGGGGGGGGCTCTAACTCACAAACCGCGAGATCAGGACCTGAGCCGAAGTCAGACGCTTAACCGACAGAGCCACCCAGGCGCCCCTCTACTTGGCACTTTCAAAAATTTTGTTTTAGATTACACGTATGTGAATCTCCACCACTTAAGTAATCTTTCACATTTAACATATTCCTTTTGTAAAAGCAAAAATAACTTTTGCGCTATCTTTCCTATTCTTGTGCAAATATATAGTGTCTTTGTTTTCAAAAATACTGTTTATATTGTACTTTAGAGAATTAGACAGGGATGCATGTTTTGAGCAATCTTAAGAAAAGGTTAGTGGCTAATTATTTGGTAAAGTAAATAGGCTGCCGACTTGGGTGGCAGTATCCGAAGTCTGGACTGCTCTCACATTATGCTTCTTTAAGAAGAACAATATAGGTAAATGTGAGAGAGAACATTTTGCTTTAGCTGACTGTTGGACTCTTTCTGTTTCTGGGAAGACGTTTATTATGTTTGCCTTTTCTTTCCTCCGAGTGTGGGAATGTGTGAGAGTGAGAGTGTGTTAGCTGTGTAGTTTTGATTTAAAGCACGGTGGATAACAGCAGGCTTGGTTTTATATATGAGTGGCCCCAGCAGGTGATGAATTGTTTTTGACTTTCATCATTTGCCAATAAATAAGGAAAGTGAGAGATTTATCATATATGTAAAAAACTCTGGCAACATTCTCTATCATGTAAAATAAAATTTAATAAAATAGCATTTGAAAAAAATGCATGCAATCACTTGCCTCACTCTTATAGGCTGTAAATTCTGGAACTCAGTAGTCTTTACAAAATGGGGAGTGGGAGTCAGGGAATAGACCTACTTGCCCAGCATCAGGGTAGAGACCATTTTGCACAGCTGGTGGATTTGCAGAGTTGAGTGGCCATCTTTGTGTGTGACTCCCTGTGACCCTTTTATTAAGCACCTAGCTGTGCTCAATAGCGAAATGGATTCTAATTGCTTCACAGCAGGTTAAGTGATTTAACCTGAAGCAAAGCAATAGTTTTTCATTTGAAATTGCCAGCACCTCCACATTGACTCCCCATTACCTCAAAAAAAATCGCCACCCTGAAAAGAGAAAAGGATTACTGAAGCTAGTATCCTACATTTTTTTTCCTCATAAATAAAGAGGAATATAGGACAATGCATCCAGAGACAAGAAAATATTAATACTGGAAAGGGCCTTAGCAACCAACCAGTTTAGTGTTTAATTTTGCAAATGTAACAGTGATTTGTAATTATTTATATTTATTCATTGACAATCTAGTGGCTTCTGGAACTGTGTGGCAGCAAGTAACTAATTTTGAACAGAAGCAAAGCTTTGTTTAAGATAAACACAAGGCTAATTATTTTGGATTTCTCTCTTCAAATATGTATTGAGTCCCTTCTAAATACTAGTCACTGGGGTAGATCCCGTGGGGCGTAGAGAAATAAACCAGACATGGTGTCTGTCTCAAGGAGCTCACAGTCTCATTAATGTCATGCTAGGGACCAAATGTCTGACTGGCACACGGGCAGGAGGAAATCATATTAAATATTAATATGTGTCTTATTTTGGATCAATTTGATATTCTTCTAACCTTGAACTTCCAAAGGAATTATCGTGTTTACAAATGGTGTTCTATGGCTCTCTGCTTGAGTTCACGTAACTTATCTCTTTTTCTCCTTTCCTTTCTCTTTTTCTAATATTTGTTTGAATGAAGCAACGGAACTTGGCAATGACCTGATTATTAAGAAATGGGATTACCTGTCTACTCAGATTCAGGATCATGTAATGAACTGGGACCATTCTTTCTGTACTGTGTGTGTCTATAGAAAATCCTGTCCTTGGTTTAGGGTTGAGAACCTGTTCTCGTTTTTTATACTTTCCCACCATATGCTACTAAGTAAATGTTTGAGTATTCTGAGTATAGTTTGGGGAGAATCAGATAAGCAGCTCATATTCTTTTTTTTTTTTTTTTTTTCATTTTTGGTCAGGATGAATCCTAGTCTGTTCCATTTGTAATGGGGAAAAAATTAATTTAATTAGAAGTACAGAGATCTTTTATTGTAAAACTTCAGATATTTGTGAACCCCTTTGTCCATGCACATGTGCAGTCCTACTTTTGAACTCTGCCTAGAATCCTCCAGAAACATACACCTCAGCAAAGCCCACACATGAATTAATCACTGTATACAATTGTAATGTTTATGCCTCTCTCCCAGGCCCTTTCCCACTCCTGATTGATAAGAATCTCTAATGTGCTGTTGTAAACGCTCCATTTCTATACTTAGTCTAAATAGGAAATAACATTTACGTCTATTAGCATCCACAGAAACATTTGTCAACAACAACTTGGAGAATGACATAACTTTTTTAAGTGTACCCATCTGGGAAATATTCCAAGTTGGGAGATACCCAAATTGGCAAAGATTCTAAGAAACTCATTCTTATGCACTATACATGACAACAGTTTCTGGACTTCTTTTATATTCCCAGCTATTAGAATTGGAAGTGCTGGAGATAAGACAAAACTGAATACACATACGCGCGCGCCCGCACACACACACACACACACAAACACACACACACACACATACAACGCTATAAAATAAAAGTAGATCTATGAAAGTTCTGACAGGATAGCTCTGGTAAACTCAGAACAAGGGAGAGGTCAAGATCACCCTTTGTGTTTCGTCAACTCATCTCTGAGCCTGGCCCATTTTATTCAAGGACAAAATGAAACTATTACAAAACCATTTGGGGTCTCCCTCAAAAATTGATCCTTTTCTATCAAGGACTCTCCAGAAATGCCACAGTGTGGTCTGAACTTATATAGTATAAAGGAACATACGTAAGATTTTCTTTTTCTTTTTAAAATTTGAAATCCTTCTGAATTTGGTCTTTATTTTCTGTTGACATATCTTAATATTTTAAACACACCTCGCTGCCCATGAACTGTGCTATAACTTTTTCTCTTCATTCACAAAACTAATGACACCTTTGTGTATCTAAGAAAGCAACATGCACTTTCTACAGTTTTAATTTTGCTTTTACTAAATACATACTGGAATGCAGACGTTCTTTAATTGTTAAGTGTTGACATTTTGGGGTCATTGGTCCTTAGAGTTCTGTAGCTTAGACCTATATTTATTTGGCACAGTTGATAAGTCCTTTACTGATGTTTGAAAAATATTACATAAGAATAAATTTTATTTAGTTACAGACTTAAATGAAACAAAATTCATTCAGTTAAATTGTTAATAATTACAAAGTGAACTCAAGCTATTTGTCAAGCTGATCATTCATAATGAATGTATGCAAAGAGAAATATTTGTCCTTAATATTCATTGCATCAGAACTTAAATTGTCAAGGTCATTTTACTTAAAATTATTCATTCTTAGAATTTTTAAAGAATTGTACCATTCTAAGTCTTGGCACCAGGAAATAATATAATCTTCTGCCACCTGAACATCCGTTTCTAATTCAAAGCACTATTCTAGAATAACCAGTTTGTAAAGTATCTTTAAGGCAAATTCAACTCATCTTTCTTGTAATTTATCATTGGCTAACAAATTTTAGTATTTTTAATTAAAACATAGTAATATTGACACCACTAGTCTACAAGTTCAGAGCATTAGATTTGGAGCTAAATGTGTCACATGCAGACCAGTCCTGCTGCTTAACAAGCTGTGTGATCAAGGCAAGTTGGGTAACCATAGTTTTCTCATCTGTAAAATAGAAATAACAAACCTGGGGCACTTGGGTGACTTTGTTGGTTAAGTGTCCCACTGTTAAATTCAGCTCAGGTCATGATCTCGTGGTTCTTGAGATCAAGCCCTGTGTTGGGCTCCATGCTGCTTGGAATTCTCAGTGTCTGTCTGTCTGTCTCTCTCTCTCTCTCTCTCTCAATAAACAAACAAACAAACAAACAAGAAATAACAGAGAGCTCATAGAGTTGCTATTAGAATTAAATGGATTAAGATGTGTGAAGCATTTTGAACAAGGTCTAATTATGCTAGATATACATTTGGTATCAACAATATTATCATCACCATATCAATGGAGATGTCTACCAAGCAACTTTTGTGAAATTTGAAATAAATCCAAAAAAGTTTTTCTCAACTTGCAATAGAATGAATGTATTATATTTACAAAACTGCATAAAAATATATTCAAAATAATTTAAAGCCTGTGATTGTACTCGGTTCCCACCTGGTTCTATATTGGTCCAAAATTGTCCATCAGTGCAAATGTTGAAATACAAGTAACCATTATGAATGGAGTGAGTACTATGTGTGTATATGTAAGTGTGTATGTGTGTGTATGTGTTCCTTTTTAATCTGAACTGCACAAAATAAGAAAGATATATTTATCATCTGAGATGTTTAAGTATTTGGGATGTTCTTCCTAACAAAGAATTAGTCTGATATAATTTCAGAATTGACAGTCTAACTATCATACAGGTCAACAATTCACTTAGTTACTCTGATGGTAGAAATTGTACTGAAATCAGTGTCCTTACTTACAGCATCCATTTAATGAATTTAAGTGTGACAAATGTACCATATATTGAACCATATACCAGCATTGTGCTGGGTAATCAGGAATGAAAGGTGTGTAAAATATCCCTACCTATGTTAGGGAAAAGTGCCTATAGTCTATTGCTCATGAGCTTAGTCACTGCAACCTTATGTCTTCAACCTGATCTTTCTTGAATAACACTGTTGCTTCTCCAGCCTCCCACCTTCTTACCTGGAAATCTAGCTTAAAGTTAGAATTCCCATTTAGAAATTAGGATTCACAGGTCATTACCAAATAGGTGATGTTACTTTAGAGAAGAAAAAAAGATTGGATCTATTATACTCTTATACTCTGTATAAGTCTAACAAAATGAGTGTGGGATTTCATTTTTTTTAAATTAACGTTTTTATTGTTGAGAGAGAGACAGAGACAGAGTGAGCAGCAGAGGGGCAGAGAGAGAGAGGGAGACACAGAATCTGGAGTAGGCTCCAGGCTCTGAGCTGTCAGCACAGAGCCTGAAAAGGGGCTTGAACTCACCAGCCGTGAAATCCTGACCTGAGCTGAAGTCAGATGCTCAACCAACTGAGCCACCCAGGTGCCTCTGAGTATTGCATTCCTTGATATGAAAGTTTTGGAGCAGTTTTGGGCCTTAGTCACATATTTTCATGTCCCTGTCCCGTTTTACTGTTTTTATATTGAAAGATAGAATACATGTTCATGTTCCAAGCAGAGTAACCAAACCAAATTGACTGGTTTTCACCGGGGAAAAATGTAAGAAATAAATATAAATAAATATGCAATGGATTAGTAAAACTAAGCTATCAGAGTATTATCAGCTTTGCATAAAAATGTATATTTCTTTTTTTTATTTATTTATTTTTTATTTTTTTTTTCAACGTTTATTTATTTTTGGGACAGAGAGAGACAGAGCATGAGCGGGGGAGGGGCAGAGAGAGAGGGAGACACAGAATCGGAAACAGGCTCCAGGCTCTGAGCCATCAGCCCAGAGCCTGACGCGGGGCTCGAACTCACGGACCGCGAGATCGTGACCTGGCTGAAGTTGGACGCTTAACCGACTGCGCCACCCAGGCACCCCAAAAATGTATATTTCTTGAGGGCACCTTTTGGGATGAGCACTGGGTGTTGTATGGAAACCAATTTGACAATAAATTTCATATATTGAAAAAAAAAATTAAATAAAAAAAATAAAAGTTAAAAAAATGTATATTTCTTGCTATAGTCTTACTCAGGAACATATTGAATATGCTGCTTTTCAATATCAAGTAAGACAATAAAGATTTTGGCAGAAATTATATAATACACTTACTATTTTTAAATTTATCTGCAAAGGACTTAGACAAATTTAGTAATTATTAATAAAAATTTCTGCCTTCTACTAAAACAATCATATTAAATCTTGTTAATTGTGAATACAAATTAAATCTTGTAATTTTTTCAAAACAAACTATTTCATGTAATCATGCCCTTTGTACAATCTTACATTCTCATGATACTTAACAGTTTACAAAATTATATGGGACTTATCTAAGGGAAACAAACATAAAACTCATGGCACAGTGTAATTTTTTTTAATTCTAAGACCATCTTTTTATGTTTTGTTAAGAGACTTGCCTGGAAAAATAAAAGCACCCAGAGGATAAGGAAATACATCTAGATTAATAACATGTGTCTTCAACTAATAATAATGCAGACACTAGTGGTTCCTAAAGGTTTCAGTTTAAAAAAATTAATTAAAGGCTTATTCATTAGCACCCCCCCCCCCGCCAAGTTTCTACCACTTTTAACATATTCTGAATATTTTGGACATTTTTATTTATTTTCTTTCTCTAGTATATGTTCCCAGTAAGGTGCACAAATTCCAGCAACTGGAAAATGTAGTAATATTAATTATAATGATTATGATGTTAGTGGATTTAAGTAACAGTTGTGGATTTCCGGGGCCAAAAGCTCACAAACTATTTTCAGTGTGTAGCCAAAGCATCCTTGGTAGACCATTTTATCTTCCTATGAGTGTGTGCTATAGAAAGCGACTTTAGAAACCATCAAATAAAATGAAGATTTTTTTTAGAACCACATGCATATTAGAGATAATATATTATCCCATCTGATTTATTTTGCACAGCATGAAAATTTGCTCCAGAGAAAGGAAATGACTTGTCCAAAGGCACAGGATGTGTGAAATATAGAGCCAGAGAGAAAGCTGAACTATCTTGACATCATAGTCAAAAGTTATCTTTTCATCTACTTGCTTCCATTTGTCTTTCCCAGTAGCCTCTCTCCAGAATAGTAAACAACAGTTCCTTTTCAACACTGCATTCCCAGAGCTTAATAGAGTTATTGGGACATTTGAGGTGCTTAATAAGTAATTGTTGGATAAATGCAGGAATTAAAAAGATGAATAACTACATAATGTGGGAGAAAATTCAACTTGTTAAGAAGCCACTATCTTTCTACCATATTTGGATGCTAACTTTCATTTGAATTCCTGATTTACACCTGCAGGGCTCATTAGTAGCCTATAGGTTAAAATTCGTTTCATTTAGTATCACAGTATTTGATACAGCATCATCAAAACTGAATATTCACCTGCTCTTTTTCTGCTTCCAACTCTATCTTGCCCATTTAAAATTATCCTCTGTGTGACAGTCTTTTTTTCCAGGGCTGCTACTGCTTGACTTTTACCAATGAAGTCATAGAATTGTCTGAATTTTAATTGATTCTGAATATATATTTTTCCCCTCAATAAGGTAGAACACTGATAGAAGAGTTATGTTCTATGAAAAATAAGTTGCTGGTTTTTCACAAAACAATTGGAAATACTTGCCAAGCTTTAACTTAAAAAAAAAAAAAGTGGGAAGGCTTTACGGATGATATGGCAGCATACTGGGAGAGAGGGGAGGAAGGAAGGGAACCATGCTTTAGTTTTCAGAGATGCTTGTTATATTTTCCACTGGCTCTGTTTTATCTACATAACTGGGGTCTTCTGATTCTCTTTCTTTTTTGTGTGGATAATTGCTTTGTTGTTAGTGCTTTGACACTGAGTGACAGTGCTTTTGGGTGGTTGACAGCCAAATCTATTGGCAGACGATAGTCCTCATCCACGGAGAGGTGCTTTCTTTCTGTCTAGTGACAGTAAGAGCTTCTAAGTTGACAGAGGAGGTCTCATCCCTCTCAGAAGAGAGACAAAAGCAAAATGGGGAGAGTAAGATTTCTGCCAGAATGCAAACATCTATTTAATTTGCTATAGAGAGAAATATAACAGGCAGTGTCTATAATGAGTGCCAGTTAAAACAAATCATTTTATTTATGTGTGTTGCCTATGGAAAATTTTTATCACTTAGTAAGCTATCAAGGTCTTTATATCTTGCCTTTGGAAACACTGCAAACCAAAAATAAATTCACTTTCTCTCAGTGGAGTTTATTAAAAGGAGACAATCAGGAACAGAATACAGAGAGGATGTAAATGCAATTTTGTTATATTTCATATCAGTGAATTAAAGTCATGTAAGTAAAAATATCCCTAACAATGGTTTGCAGAATTATGTTTCTAAATTGTGAAAGATTTTTTTTGCCAAGTGATTTGGAGGTACAGGCCAGAGAATCTGATTTACCATTCATAATGTGCAGTTGAAAATTATACAATTTGAGATTAAAAAGCATCGTCTTGTCTTCTTTGAGAAAGGAGTTAACCATTTATATTCTAAACTACCATATGTGCAACAGCATGCGTTTATGAAACCTAGAGAAAAGAAGACAAAGGGAAAACTATCCCCATCTGTAGACAGAGGACTCCTTGAGGATTGGAATTATATCTTGAAACAGCTTGTTCATCATTCAGAGTCTTTAAGTAAATTGGGGTTGGGGGTGGGGGAGTATTTGTGAATCCCCCAAAACAGTATGTACATTTTGGCTTGCATCGCCAGTTTTCTGATAAGCATATTTGTATGTTCATTGAATTCACAACACTCAGTCCATGGACTCAAGGTAAGTGAGAATCACTGCTCTGGTAACATGATAAATATTGTATGTTAAATACCATTTCAACTATTAAATTATCCTTGGCTTAAAAAAAAAAAAGTCTTGGTGTCTAGGAAAGGGAGTGACAAGGATTAAAACCCAGTAACTTGTTGATTAACTCAAGGTTGAGTCTTCATATATTAAAATAATCCACTCTAAGATATAGTAGCCTTGTTAGAGAAGACTGAACAGTAAGTCATAGGATGACTGATGTTTGCTCCAAAACTAGAAAGTGTTTCTTATAGAGGCCTCCAGCAGTAGAGTGTACTTCCCTCTATAGAAAATGACTATAGATTTTAAATAATCCTTCATTTTAGTCAGTAACATGAACTACACATTAGTAAGATTTCTGCCATTTGCCTGGAATTGTTTTAGATACGTTAGATACATCAGTGAACAATCTAAACAAGGTCCTTATTCTTACGGATGTTACAATCTATCGGGTAAAGATTGACAGTAAATAAATAAATACATAAATAACTAAATAAATGCTATTATATTATACAGCAGTAAGCACTATGTAGAAAACAAGAGACAATGCTATAACAAATGATTCAAAAAAGTCTGATTTAGATGGCCTGTTCAGGGAAGTCCTTAGGTGATATCTGTGAAGAAATCTGAATGACAAAATGCACAAGTCATTTGACTACCTGGAGATTAACATGGATCTGCCAAGGACTTTTCAACAGAGACTTTTTTTCTGTGGGAAGGAAACTAAGAAAAAAAATGACCCTCTAAGGTCCCTTCCAACTCAGTAGTGTAATATTGGATATGATCTCAGCTTCTAGATTTCATCATCCATTGGGTCTCTTATGTCCACTTAGTGAGGCAGAATTTATGAATAATTGAGTTGAAATGAATAGACAAATTGGTTTCTTCAACTGAACAGTATCACCTACTGTGAAAAATTCGACTGGGAATGATGAATGATGATAATGTTGGCTATCTTAATTGTCAATATAGGCTCCAAATTCACTTATCTGATGCTTCTAAAATTTCTTTCTTTCTTCTTTCTGTTGCTCCAACTGGCTCTATCTCAGCTACTTGTCAATTTTTCATTCATATCTGTCTCATCAGTGAATTGCTGGAGGATTGTACACCTCCCTTTTGAAATGTTACCCAAAAACAGAATGTAAATCATACTAATGTGTTCTTTAAATTAAATTAGTTTTGGGTCTGTGGTTAGGGTCCTGCCATTTGCTGGTGTCTCAGAGTGCTTCTGAGATGGCTCCATGCCTACCAGACACTGAAGAGAAAGTGAAAAAGAAGACATTACAATAATATTTCAAAGAGTAGGACTTGTAAAGCAACACATTGCCACGTAGGATTTCAGTCAAAGGTTTTCCTGGTAACACGTTTTCAGTGTTGTAAACATTTCCTAGAAGGTGTTCTATAGTATACTGTGTAGTTCTCATTCTTTCATTTTGTCATCTTCCCACCCCCCCCCCCCGACTTGTATCTATTCTTACAGTAACTAAGATGCCACGCTAAATATCTAGGTCTTATAAATGAGTAGAAAACATCCCCTGTTCTCAAATACCCAGTGATCTACTGTTTGAGGGTGAAGGATGGACAACGCATGAAGGATAACCTAAGCCTTGTAACATAGCAATTGGCAAAATATAGGATGTAGGGAGTCATTATAAGAGATGTAAAACCAAAACAAAACAATGCAGGATCTCACAGCCTGGTGGCCTGAATGAGACAAGCTTTCTTTAATGCAATAGCATTTAAACTAGGCTTTTTAAAAAGAGTTACAATTTCAACAGAGATAAAAAAAGAAAAGTAATACACAAGTGGAGATATAGGGTATTGGGGATTCCAAAGGAAATGATAGTTTCCATAGAAAGTAGATTGCATGTGGAGGAGTGAAGCCAGAAAGTATTCTAATCATGGCTATTTTGGTTGTAAGGATCAAAAACATCTTGAAACTGGTTAGAGTAATGCTTTTTTTGTAAGGATAGAATTAGCAATCTTATTGACATCAAGGACAGGAAATGAAATACAGCTGAGCTCATGGGTCCAGAACAGCAAAATCAGGAGCAATGGAGGCTGTCCCATGCCGTTTCATAACTGATAGGCATGGAACAAAAAGGAGAGGTAAGAGTCAAAGATAACATAAAGCTTTTGAGAAGGGTGAGGGAATTCAATATCCTGGCAGAGAGAGCACTCAATAAAATTACCTACTCTTAACTGACTGCCTGACAGACTGAAAGATTTCTTTCAAAGGGAAGAACATCATACAGACTTTTGACATCAGATTTTGATATTTGATCCCATGTTGTGGGAGTCAACTTCACAGTCATTTTGTAGGGATTTTAATAGGAAAGACTGCATTGCATTTCCTGATGACTTGTAAATTTTGGTATTATAATGTAATATGTATATTTGAGTTTACTGAGAACTTTGATGTGGTTTTATATATACATGCATTTTATTCTCATGACATTGAGATTGAGTAGATAGGCAGTTTACACATGAGGATACCAAGGCTCAATTATTTATCTAAAGTTAAACGTTTTCTTCTATTAGAGATAAGGTATAACCTAAGGGTCTTAGACTGTAAGTCCTCTGACTTTTCTAGACCATCAAATAGCACTGGTGCAAAGCACAAATCTCTTACAATTCAGTGTTATTTTTGTAATGCTCCTTTGCTCTAAGTGCCTTCCTATTTAGTAATCTACACTCCAGTAATTCTGTGTGAATTATAAAACACACTATTGAACAGTTCCCCCAGATAGGACCAAAATCTGATGACAGGTGACATCTCCCATTCATGACTAATATAGATTATTTTAATTCCTTCTGCTGGAATTAATGGGACTTGGACAGTCTCGATCTTATTATAAAAACCAAACCAAAACCAAATGAAAATTAAAAATTTTCCATACTTTTTAGATATTCAGCTTAGCTCATGTCTTGTAAAGTTAACTCTGAATCAAATCTTAGGTTCACCAATTGATATGAGCATATGCCTAAATTTAAATTACATGATAATAAGAACTGAAATCAGCCAGTATAGATAATATGGATAATAGACAGCTTCCATTGCCCTTTGAGTTGTCATCACTTCTGGCTTGGTGATGCCTAAGCTGTTCATGTTTTTAATACTACTCATGTATCTTCTGGTTATTAATGGTAACTAAGGCATTTTTAGATACAATTTCAAGCACAAGTATTTCAAGAAACATGTTACAAAGTGGTAACATATTTGATTAAAATTTGTGCTTTTGGAAAACTGTTTTCTTTGGTTCTATACACTTGAAACATAGCCTGAAATTTTCAGTGTCTATATGAATGTGTTCCACCTCTGTCACCATTTATTCAGAGATGCTTTTTAGAAATTATTTTTGCCAGAATCTTAGAGGCAAAACTGTATATATAGGGTGCCAGGAAAATAACCAGAAAATAGTACAAAGACAAAAATGCTTATTAAAGCATTGTTATTAAAAACAAAAAGAAAGAAAGAAAACTCAGAAATAATGGGTGACAAAAAATAATAATACAATTTGCAGTGAAAGGCAAGCATCTACTAATAGTATGGTGCAAATCTAAATTGACATGGAAATGTGTGTGCGTGTACACATATAAGTGCATATTTAAAACTCCAAACTACAGGCACGCCTGGGTGGCTCAGTTGGTTAAGCATCCGATTTTGGCTCAGGTAATGATCTCATGATTTGTGGGTTCAAGCCCCATGTTGGACTCTGTGCTGACAGCTCAGGTCCTGGAGCCTGCTTCAGATTTTGTATATCCCTCTCTCTCTGCCCCTTCCCCACTCTTGCTCTGTCTCTGTCTCTCTCTCTCTCAAAAATGAATAAAAATTTAAAAAAAAAACAAATTACAAAAGATAATGTCTAGAAAATCCCATATTAAACACTATATGTACCCATACATGTGTTCACACACACAAAAAGTAGAAGAGTAGTAAATGTTTTATTAGGGTTCTATCATATAAATAAATTTGGTGTAAATTTTGGGAATTTTCCCCCCTTTTCCAATTTTTTGGTTCCTAAATATTTTATACAGATTTTATAATAATAAAAGTCATATTTAAAACAGGAAATATATAAAGTATTTGTTTAGTTTTATATTTATTTATCATGATCTTCGAATCTGATTCCTTTCCTCAACCAAATTGTAGCCTCCTTGGACTATATCCCTTCCTTCCCAGTTCACTGTTCTTAATTTTGATTTCATCCTCATTGAAAAGTGGATATGGAAACTAACATCACCATCTACTAAGTTGTAAGCATCTATAGCTTATATATACATTTACAGATATATATACATATATATATGCATATATATGTATATATATACATGTATATGAAAACAATTCAGGTGGCATATCAGGATTTTAAATACTAACAACAACAACAATAATAATAATAATAATTATTAATATTACCTCAGAAAGCAACTGACTTATTGAACCAATGAATTAGGGGTGACCTTAGAATTCACAAATCACCCACTTAATAAATATTTATTGAATTGAATTTTGTGATAACAACTTGTTCAAAATTCTGTTTCAACTCTTTAATACTTAATCTGATTCAATATTTTCTTTTTCGAAAGTGTAAGGCTTTGTTACTTCCTCCACCTCCAGTTTTCCTTTCACTTCATTTTATTATTCTCACAGTCTTACAACCTATGTAGTTACTGTCTAAATATAAGTCAGCAAATTTAATCTTTGCGTGTTTAGAAAGCAGCCTCAATAGAGATTTTTCTCAGTAACTGAAAATACAGCAGTCAGAGGTAGGAAAATATTATCTTTAGGTAGATAAATGTGAAAGTTATGATTTTGATTCAATTTCATCAATTTTGCAGTACCTAGTGCATTGTTGGGGTTATATAAATATTAAATTCTAATCATATTGACAATACCTACCTAAAAGAATCCTTTCCAGATAGGTTATGTAAATAATGATTCATTTGAGCAAATGAAATAAATTTGGATGTAAATTTTATAGACTCAATGAGCTGTTTGCTGGAGATTAGTGCTCTGCTGAACACATTCTCAGAGCCATGTATGCATGAGTATATGCATACATGCAGGTATATGCGTATATATGTACATATACATGCATATAATGTTTGCTATGTTTTACTTTGTCATTGTATGCCTTAACAATTTCAATTTCTTTCTTCCTCTCCAATCCCCTCTAGAAACTCTGCTTTTTTTTTTTTTTTTTTTTGCCCTCAGATATCCCTTTAATTGCATCTTTGCAGCAATCATGAGAATACTAGGTGGAGATTTGTGAAAGATTTATTGGTAAAGATCAGATTGCAGGAAACCCCTGTACAAGGTTCAGTCCCTACAAAGTAATGATGTTATTTAAGAGCCCTAAATCTCTTCATACCCATCACTTTGACATATGCCACATTCCACTTGGTTGCAGCCTCCTAAAAGGGACTGCTAGAAGCAATGTCAGTGTTGGTATGGGCATATTTGTAAGTGACAGGACAATTCCTGTGCAAAGCCCCTAGGTTCTAAATGAAATTATTTTGAGGACTTTAGCAAATACCAAGCTATTTGCAGCATGAAGCTCTGTTTCTATAAAATCTTCCAAGTTCCCTAGCATTCTTAAAAAGGATTTGGTCAGAATGGCAGTCAGGTAAGGTTAAATGAAAAGCTTAAATTTACTTCTTATAGCCTGTATTGGTTTTAATTTATCAAAGATATATTTATTTTTAAAATTCTTTGGAAGGGAAAATAATTCTTTAAACTGCTAATTAGAAAAAAAAAAAAACAAAAAAAATGGACAAAGGAGTATGATCATACAAGTGACAAAAGAGAATGCTAAAGAACATTAATTCAGGAAGCAATTCTGAACTCTATTAATGATCAGAAACATACAAAACATCTATGCGAACAAGTGAATAAAACAAGATACTGTTTCCCCCCATCAGATTGATAACCATTTTAAAGTTGGACAATATAAAGTACTGGCAATGATTGCAAACTCTCTGCTGTGGGAGAGTGAAATGGAATAACCACTTTGGAGAATAGTTGGCATTGTCAGTGAAATTCTAACTATACATTACAAAAAGTTTCAGTTCCATGTTTTTCCTCTAAAGAAACAGTTACACAACTTTACCACAGGGAGATGTACAGGTATGTTTACTGTAACAGGCTTCAAAATAGCACAAAGAGAAAGTACCTAAAGGTCCATAATTTGCATAATGGGCAACTGTGTGTGTGTGTGTGTGTGTGTGTGTGTGTGTGTATGTGTGTGTAAACGCAAAAGGATATCTGTTAACAGGAATAGAATAGACATGGAAACACACATACTGACAAATTTCAAAACCATGATTTTGATTAAAAAACAGGCTACACATGTATACATTGATTCTAGAATCATAATTGAGTTATAAGGCAAACTAGAGAATAATGTATGCACTAGAATGGTACCTATGTAAAATATTATAAAACATACACACAGAATAGATCTATCATATATAAAGATAAGTATGATAATTTATAAAAACAGACTCAGCTAAATCAATGATATTAATTGCCTCTGGGGGAAAGGCACAGGAGGATATGACTTATCTCAATAATATTTTATTTTTCAGCAAAAAAAAACATGATGGTAACATAAAAAAAACTAGCAATGGTCAGTTCCAGATATTGAGTATAAGAATTTTATTATATTAAATTCTGTTCTCTTATTTTAAAATATTTTCAATACCTAAAGAAGCTCCGTAACAATAAATTGTCTACTGTTTTCATTGTACTATACTAATTGATAACTTGGGCAAACTTTAGCAGTGAGGTGTCATGGCTATATTTTTAATGCCATTTCAGAAAACAAATTTTTTTCCCTATAAGGTTATGTTTACTCAGTGTGGTTTTAAATAAGACATTTAATTCTTCTACTGTTATTGTGAGACACTAATTTGCAGATTCTTTGATTTGAAATGTCTTACATAATTTACCTACACAAGATTATGGTTTAATTTTAATTGCATTTAAGACATAAGTTTTCCTAAAGCAACACTCAATGTGCACCATCAATTATCTTAGAGAAAGAAACACAGAAAATATATTAATTATAGGTCATGACCCAGCAAATTATGAATTTCCAACCAGAAGTAAATTATTGCCACTAATTAGCTTTCTTGTTTGCCAGACTGGGTTAGAGTCTTCATTCCATTAGTCATTTAGTAAATCACTTTCTCAACATGCAAATCTGGAAGGAATGAGAATTTGAAAATACGCTAACTGCTTACTAATATTCACGTGCAGAGTTTTGTTGGACAGTTTCTTCTCTTGTCAAGAATAGTCCATCAGTTCAGTGTGGAATATTTGGAAGAGTAGATACCTTATTTTCTTTACTGATATAGCTTGTTTACATGCCTTTTATTGTTTGTCCCTCTAGCCAATTAAAGCTTGGACAGACTGAGTCTATATTAATATTAAGTGAAAGTGTGTGCTTTTTAAATTATTTTAACTCTTTAATTGTTTACATTTTTATTTTAATTATTGAAGTATAGTTGACATACAGTGCTAACTTAGTTTCGGGTGTACAACATAGTGATTCAACAATTCTGTGCATGCCATAACGCTCACCACAATAAGTGCAGTTATCATCTGTCACCGTACAATGTTATTACGATATTATTGACCATAGTCCCTATGCTGTACTTTTATCCCTGTGACTTATATATTTTATACTGGGAAATTTGTATGTCTTACAAAGTGGCTAGTATTAAAAAGACAAGAAATAACAAATGTTGGTGAAGATGTGAAGAAAAGGGAGCTGTGTGCACTGTTGGTGGGAATGCAAATTGTTGCAGACACTGTGGAACACGGAGTAGAGGTTCCTCCAGAAATTAAAAACAGAAATACCATACAATTCAGTAATTCCACTTCTGGGTGTTTACCCAAAGAAACCAAAACACAAATTTGAGAAGACATGTGCACCCCTCTGTTTATTGTATTGTTATTTAAAATAACCAAGGTAGGGAAGAGTGTGCTGGTTTGAATGCGTTCCAGCTTCATAAACGTTTAGCAGAAATGTGACTTTAGAGGGATGGGTTTGCTTGAAACTCTCACCATTTAAAGTAGTGATTCCAAATTCTCAGTATTTTTAACTGCTATTAACAATAGAAAATGATCTGATCTCTTTGGGATTCTGTCATTTTCCCAATCTTTTCCAAAATTCTGTCTCCTCCTGCCTTTCAAAACTTACCTGCCCGTTCCTGCTTCCATTGCTCCCACTTTCTGATGTTTCAGCTAGATACTCTCGCAACAAAATAGTACTAATAAGTTAATAAATAGTAATGAATTATATTGGGCCAATGTGCTTACTCATTCACATTCACAGAATAACATATCTGGGATGTGCATGATTTTTTTTTCCCCCCTGAGGTAATGTCTTAATCATTTTCCCACTTAACTATAAGCAATATGAGAGGAGGATATTTTGTCTCTTTGGTTGACTGATATGTCCTTAGCACTGGCACGGTACATGGAAGGTAACAGTGACTTCAGAGATGAAGAATAACAATGCTAGTGAAATATTTCAAGGAGAGAGAAAAGGGTGGAAGAGATTTTTGAACAAGCCTGTCTTTCTCCTGCTTCTCACTTTTGGGCACAAGGAATGCCCATAAGGCAGGGTGTGTAGAGTTGATTTCATCAGCATTTTGATGGTAACCATAGCATTTAGAAATCAAATCAGCATACTTTGCACTCGAGGAAAAGGAAAATGCTATTTTGCTGATTAGCTATTTTCCCTGAGGAATCACACTTTTCAGGAAGCTTTGTCTCTCGTGTTTGATTCCTAAGATAAAGGTTAGTTCAACACTGGCAGGAAATGAGGTGTAGTTTAGGAGTCATGAAAACTTTAGGAAACTAAAACAGGTCAGTCCCTTGGCAAAAGTAGGGTGAGATTTTGTCTTTTAGCACTGCCAGTCATTTCGGCCCTCACCCTCTCCCCCCAACCCCCAACCTCCCCTAGCCACATATCCAAAAACTCTCTTTCAAGCCTTTAGTGTTCGCACGGACCTTCAGATTATCACAATTGTTGATGAACTTTTTTCCCCTTGGGTCAACCAGAAATCTTGAGCAGTAGTTTAGAAGGTTACAAAGCATAAGTTTCCTGTATAGGTTAAGAAGGGGGCAGAACAGTGCTTTCTATGTTTGGCTCCTCATTTCATTAATACTTCTCTAAGGTCCCCAGAAGCTTCCAGGTCACCTCATCAAAAGGCCTCATTTCAATCCACACCTTACCTGCCCCTTCTAAAATTTTTGATTATAGTTAGACGACCTTTTTAACACTGCATTCTACTGATGGTCGTCCTGCTTCTTTGACTTCATTTTATGTCACCTTTTCTGTCTCCTCCTTCTTACCTAACCTCAGAATGTTGGAATTACTCAGCACTCTGTCTATATATACATCTATTTCTCTCTACTCGCAGATCTTCTCATCCTGTCCTCTTCCTTTAAATAAAATATAAGATCCCTATATTTCCCTGTCTAGCCCAGCCTTCTCTTCTGAGCCATGGAACTTTATATGACTTGGCTTTCTGATATTTCTCTTAGATGTCAACTGAGATATCACAAATATTAATAGCTTTACAACGGCACTCATTCTCCACCCTCCCCCAAACATGCTCCTCTTCCTCTGTTTCTTATGACATAAACCCAGAAGTAAACCTTCACGTTTGCCTCTCCCATAAAGGTAGTATCTCACATATGCGGTGCATTCAGTCAATATGTTGAATGAGTAAGTGAAAAAGGCGCTATCGTGGTCATATGAACATCCCTGAAGTCAAATTACATAGTCAATCTCCAGTTCTGCCCGTGGCACATTTAACTGAGTATTCTTCTTAAACAGTTGATTTAGTGGGAAGTGCAAAGTTCTAGTTTGTTTTAGGCCAATAATATCAACCTTCATTGGTAGAGTATTATACTTAAACCATTTCATTTTGTCCCAAATAATCTTGAGGGATAGGTACTGTTTTGCTCATTTGTAGATGATGAGGATGAGGCTTGGGGAGTTTATGGGAGTCTCTAAAAGGTACCCAGCTAGTAATGGTCAGAGCTCTAATAGGAATTGGGATATTTTTCCTTTTTTTAAACACACAATTCCAGGCTAGTGTAGTGTTATATATATTTTTTTCATTACATAAAATGAAGTCAATGGGAGACTAGCCTCAGTTTCTTCATCCATAGAATAATGGTAATAATATCTACCTCAATGCAATAATTAAATGAGATAATGCATGTAAAGCACTTAGGTACAGTGACTGGGTCATGGTAAGCCCTTGTGATGGGCTAGAATTTATTAATGTGAGATTTTGAATCTCTTCTTCTGTGAAATGCGAAGCAATTAAAGGCTTTTTAGCAGGATAGTGATACAATGAAAGCTACTATATGGGAAGATTAATCTGTCACTTGTGAGAGGTTATATTAAAGTAGAGAGAAACTAGAGACAAAGTGAATAATTTGAGGACTATCCTAAAATATCAAGCACCAAGGGTTGGCAGCTTAATCTAAAGGTAAGGCTATGGGGGGTCCTACGACCAGTCTAGGGTGAGCCTGTAGGGTTGTAGCCCAAGAGGAGGAGTGCCATGGTGTAGAATCTCTGGGCTCAGGCAGAGCCAGTAAGGGAAGCCGGAAGGAAAGTTTCAAGGGAACGAGAAGTGTCAAAGCTGATGTGAAGGCACTGCCTTCAAACCAGAAAGCAAGGAACGATGGAAAGCTGTGGTTGTTTCCCAGTCTCAGACCAGATCTGGTCCACGTTAATGTTTGTGCAGTGCTATAATTTTCTATATAAACTAGTTGTCAGTAGTTCAACATTCTGGATTTCTGGACTTCCTTATAAATTAGAAACTGTAGTGACCCCAAATCCACATTCACATGTGACAGTTATCTCCATTAGCCACCACTACCTTCCAATAGCTGAAAGTCCTACTCATACCAGTCGTTGTGCCATGCCTGCTTCACTCATCCACAGGATCTACCTGAATTTGGAACTGCTTTATAAATAAAGGACCAAAAGCCAGGGTGACTCTCCAGGGCAGGAGGTAGGGGATTAGGTTGTAATAGCCCTGATGGTTCAAAAAAAAATGTTTCAGATATAAACCCTTTACAGTGAGAGGTTCTTACCCTTGTATAAATAAAATAGAACTGAATTTCTTGACTCATGTTGGAACCATGATATGGCTGGAAATCCATACTGGGTTAAACACTAACATTAATCAATATAAAAAGTAAAGGATGAAATGGAGAGATGTTAAAAAGGATTAATTATGGTGGTTTTCTGGGTATTAGAATTCCAGGGCAAGAAGATTAATAGTACTTCTGAAAATTTTAAAAATCACTTTAAAATAGGCAAGCCTTATATTTATTTGATTTATTTTCATGCCTGGAAAAACTCAGAGAAGCTAAAATACCAAGTGCTGTGATTTAAAAATTAAGCTTCCTGGAATGAGAATTAAACATCAGGGATCAACAACATGTACTTGGTATGCTACCAAGAAAGAACTGTTAATAAACTTGTCGCTCAATAGAAGTATAAGAATTTGATATTTTGGAAAAATTGTTAACGTACTATTTTAAATTTCTTTATCAAAATCCCCCACCAAACAATAACAAAACTCACAGAGCATTATGGCTGCTCAGTGAAGTAATAACCACTTGGATTAGATTCTCTGCTTCAGCAGAATCTAGGTACATGTACAAGAGTGATATATAGTGAGGCCAGAGATACTGTAGAATGTCTTCACAGCAGACTGAGCATTGGAATTGACACTAAACCTTGTGTCAAGATTCACACAAAGACTTCCCGACACAGAGCGCACCTGAGGTTATAATCTGTCAAGATTAACAAAGAGTGAATACATGCTAAAGGAAATAGACTGTGATATAATTGTCATCTCCAAACTGGTGAAAGAAGATTTTTTTCCCAATTAACATTCAAATGCATGAGACTGAAATCCATTTACTCATTTTCTGATAATTTATGCAGCAATGTACAGAAGTAATAGGCATGGTTACATGGCACATTTATACAATACTTTTCATCCCTAAGGATCCTAAAGCTCTTTACAATTATAGCTAATGTTTGTTAAAGGACTTCTAAGGGGGAGAGTGCCACAGACGTTCCAAATATTATGATTATAAAAAGCTTGATACAGGATGTATAGGAGCACTTCACTCTTACAAAATTATTGCCAGTTCTGGTGTAGGAAATGGGATTCCTTTATAAGACTGATGAGCCAATGTTTATACAATCTTTTCTTCAAGTAGTTTAAAGTCAATCTCTTCTGGACTATAACTACCTTGGAAACCACATGTAATTTGGTCTAAAATTAATTGTTTTTAGTATTGTAAGGGAGTCAATATCCTTAATAAGGAAAATGATATTTTGGATGTCAATAAATAGTCATTATTTCCAAATGATAAAATGATAGCATAGAAAAAAAATAATAATGTAGTACAACCCTTCAGCTCAGGGATAGCAGGAAGTATGTTTTATTGTTTTGCCAACTCCAGCTTCAGGACCATTTTTCCACACGAACATGTGAATCAAAGAATCAAGAGAATGGCAGATGCTAGTCTTCTCAACTTCCCTCAGCAGCATGGACAGATGACCTGAATTCTGCCAGTCATACCAGGTTACCTGGACTTTGATTGGAAAGCCAGTGTCATAAAGAAATAGAAAATGCATAGAAATCCAATCTGGCATCAATGGCATTAGCTCTGGTGTTCTTACCCAGTTTTCAGAGGCAGCAGGACCCAGGGTTAGGCACAGCTGGAATGAAGTATGAAGTCCATGCCCATTGGTGTTGAAAATGAAGTTATCACAGGACCAGTACTTTAGTCTGATTTGTAGGCTCTTTTCCCCAGGCAAGGTGACCTCTAAGCTGGGATCTCCAGCCCACATGTAGATTATATGAGCTATTTGCTGTCATGTAATAAACTACATTTATGCCCACATTATCATACTGGCTCTCTTTTGCTTATGATTCAAAGCCCTAAATGATCAATACACTGATGATGGTTTAATCCATTTAAACCAGTACTTCAGTAAGCATTTTATGTACTGGTGAACTAATTGTTATATATGATTCTACTTTTTTCCCCTCTTTCCATCCCAGCAAGCAAGTGTGAATATGAAAAATCTGTCTACTTGTCCAGACAGGATTTTTGTATTGTTTTGATTTGGTTTGGTTCTCAGTGTGTGTGTGTGTGTGTGTGTGTGTGTGTGTGTGTGTGTGTGTGCAGTCATTTGATCTTCCTCTGGACCTAGTAGACTTGTTGCTAAAACTAGGAACCACTACCTACAGCTGCCTGAGCAAAAGAGAAATTAAGTTGTTTAACATTATAGTAGTCTATTTGTATTTTTGTCCATAAAATAATTCATAGTACTTTTTAAAAAGACAATTCAGGGCATGCCTGAGTGGCTCAGTCAGTTAAGCCACTGACTCTTGATTTCAGCTCAATTCATGATTTCATGGTTTGTGAGTTTGAGCCCTGCATCAGGCTCTGTACTGACAGCACTAAGCCTGCTTGGGATTCTCTATCTCCCTCTCTGCTCCTTCCCCACTTAGTCGCATGCACACACTCTCTCCGTCTCTCAAAAATAGATAGATAGATAGATAGATAGATAGATAGATAGATAGATAGATAGAAAAAGATAATTCTCTAAATGATTACATCTTGGAAAGCATATATAAGCTTATGAGAAGAATAGGAAACAGGAAAAATAAAGTTTCTAATATCATGGGACTAACTACTTTGGGCTAAGGATAAAATGATTAGGGACAGAGATACCTGGGTAGCTCAGTTGGTTAAGCATCTGACTTCGGCCCAGGTTATGATCTCAGGGTCTGTGGGTTCGACCCCTGTATGGGACTCTGTGCTGACAGCTCAGAGCCTGAAGCCTGCTTTGGATTCTGTGTCTCCCTCTCTCTCTGTCCCACCTCAACTTGTGCTTAGTCTCTCTCTCTGTCTGTCTCCAAAAAAATGAATAAACATTTTAAAAAATGATCAGGAACAAATTCGCACTACTTTCAAAGAGTCTTGTGTCCCCTACAACTTAAAAGGAAGGGAAAAGGATGTGTGCTGAAAACCTGAGCAACATGGTTTAAAAGTGGCTCTGGTTGTTAGGAAGACACTGATGTAAATGATGTACAAGATGAGGTCTCCAAAAATTGCTTTGTAAAATGCCAGAGGGAAACAATTAAAATGTC
Source organism: Lynx canadensis (assembly GCF_007474595.2). Classification (NCBI taxonomy): domain Eukaryota; kingdom Metazoa; phylum Chordata; class Mammalia; order Carnivora; family Felidae; genus Lynx; species Lynx canadensis. The sequence continues at coordinate 183,158,146 of NC_044303.2, read as the reverse complement.
TTAATTAATATATGATCTTATTTATTATGAGATTATTATTACATATGTACAGTTAAATTGATACATTGAATATTTGAGTAGACACACAGATTGAATCAGTATGGTCTGAAAGTTTAAATAGACATGTCCTTTTACTCAGTATTCTAAATTTTTTCAGAGGACAGTTTTGTGTGACTTCTAATAATCTAGGCATTGGTACAGACTAACAGTTCCAATCATGGTTGTGCTGAGGGCTAATTATGTGACATGGATAAATTATATCACCTTTTCCAGCCTTCATTTTACCATCTGAAAGTCGCAATTATAATACATGCCTCAAAGAATTGCTAAGAAGACTGAGCACATAAAGCATTTAGCAGAGTGCCCAGTGCATAGTAAGCATATGAACTTGTCACCTATTGCAGTGATCGCTATTCTTATTGTTGTTATTATCTTGCCATAGAAATATTCACACAAGTATTGATGTTACATAAACAGTTATCAATAGAAAAAGCGTTAAATAAGTGGTTTCATCTGGGGCTCCTGGGTGGCTCAGTCAGTTGGGCGGCCGACTTCGGCTCAGGTCATGATCTCACGGTCTGTGGGTTCGAGCCCCGACTCGGGCTCTGTGCTGGCGGCTCAGAGCCTGGGTCTTGCTTCCGATTCTGTGTCTCCCTCTCTCTCTGCCCCTTCCCTACGTGCGCTCTCTCTCTCTCTCTCTCTCTCAAATAATAAACATTAAACAATTTTAAAAAAACAGTTTCTTCCATTCCTTGAAATAAAAGCAAATCATTTAAGAAATTAGTTATCTCTGTATGCAGTGACAGTGATGAAGTCTAATACATATCACTATTGATTGTTATCAAAAGCAAGTTGCAAAACAATGTGTATCTTAAATCCAGTTTTAAAAATGTATTCATATAGATACCTGTTTGTGTGTATTTATAGATGTGTCTGAAAAGCTGCATATCCATTAACATTAGTTACCTCTGAGGAGAGAGAATGTGAGTGGGAGCAGATAAGAGAAGCATTTCACTTTTATTTTACACATTTTTCTTCTTTCCCTGTGTGACTGTGTATGTCTTTGTTTACAATAAGCATGTGTGACTTTTATATTAAATAATTAAAAATCGGTATGCTTTTACATCCTTTTTATTCAACAGTGCCCTCCCAAGTTTCACACCAGCAATAGTGCCAACTTTTACCCTCAATTATGCTATGTGCAAGCATATTTCTTTTTCATATGATCAGAATCTTGTAATATTAACAGGAGTTAGTCATGTATAAGAAAAATACTTCCATATCTCTCTTTTGCTGGCATTTCTCCAGCTGACAATTTATGGAAAGTTTATGATTCTACCATGCACTATTCCTTCTAAAGCCATGTTCTTAGACAACCAGATGCCTTTCCTTTGAAAATACATTCTTGCCTTGCCTGGGTTGGTTTCACTTTTCTTTTACCTGGGATGATAATCAACCCCTCATTTTCTCTGAAATCAGTAGGCAATGGATTGATGGAATTCATGTTTTTCTACAGATGGCTTCTTGCACATCAAATCTGGGCACAAAATCGCCTTACCTGCAACACAACAACTCACTTGCATCTCATGAACAGTTGGCAATATTGAACTGAAGACTTCTGTCCGTATATAGTTCATTTATTTTAGGCAGAGAAATATGAGTAAAATGTAGTAATGTCCTCTGCCTACCAGTTATAGTTTGAAGTCCCCAAACCAGGTAGCCTTTAAGCAATAGGTTAATAACATATGCCACTCTGTAAAGATTTAGATAATGGATGACTGGAATTTGAAGTAACTGGACAGCTGTCTGAACAGACTATTTCATTATATGTGAAGGGATGCCATTTCTAACTATGATGATAATTAGAGTAGATGAAATGCATAAATCAGTGGAGTTTTTTTGTAGCATTGATTTGGGGTAACAATTTTTTACCCTCCTGATGGTCTCAATCCATTGGATTAGGGTCCAATGGATGTTACTGTAATTGGAAGGATGTGATCATCTTGTTTCAAAGGCTATGTGATGTGTTTTCTTATATCTGAATAAATACAGTAACATGGAATACAATAAGAATGGTCTGGTGCAATCAAAGGGTGAATAAAAAAAATGCCTGATAATATCATTACTGGTATTATTATAATTATTGCTGTCATTATTATTTTAGCCAGGTTATTTCTTTGATTTAAAGCCATTCTTTTCACCTTTTCTACTATCCCACAGACATATAATATCGCTCTTTTGAGTATCTGTTGCTGTGTAACTAATGTTTCAAAACCTAAAACCATTCATTATCTCTCATTCTGTGTTGTCTGGGATCATTTGGGCTGATCTCAGTTGGGGTTTCTCATGTTATTTTCAATGGTGCATAGGGCTTAGATTCATCTGAAAGCTTGCCTGGGATTCTGGGATGGCTGGGCCTCATTCCCTCTTCATGTAGCCTGAAGGGTTCTGTTCTCCATGTTACCTTTCTATGTGCTTTCTTCATGTGGTCTCTCCATGCACAATCTCCACCTTGTAGTGAGACTTCTTACATAGCATCTTAAGGCTCCCCAACACAAGATTTCTGAGAAGGAAGAAACAGAAGAGCCTTAAAAGCTAGATAGGTACAAGCAAAGGCTGAATTTACCACACTCTTTTGGTTAACCCTAGTTCAAGGACAACCTGGATTCAATGAACAAAGGAGATAAATAACAACATAAATGGTGGGAGTCTTAATTCTTCAGGGACCATCTTTTAAAATCATTTACCGTAATCTCATTTTATGGAAAAGCATGCAATAATGGAATGATGGCCTGACCATTGTCTCTGTCTGAAATCTTCAATTAATCCTGGACTCTAAATTCTTTGCTATTGAAAAAAATGCTTTACTTTTCCAGCACAGTGCTTGGTACTTAGTAGCATCTCAATACAGTTTAAATCAATTGTAAATCATAGTGCTACTTTTTCACTCCTATAAGTTTACCACTTTGTCTTCACTATCAAAGTTTAGATTGCATTATATGCTATACTATAGTAATTATTGTAACAGACTTGAAAAAGAGATGGATATAAGTTCAAATCCCAGTTGCACCACCTGCGACATATGTGATTTTTGCTAAGTCAACTAGCATTTTAAAATACTACTTTCTGGGGCGCCTGGGTGGCGCAGTCGGTTAAGCGTCCGACTTCAGCCAGGTCACGATCTCGCCGTCCGTGAGTTCGAGCCCCGCGCCAGGCTCTGGGCTGATGGCTCAGAGCCTGGAGCCTGTTTCCAATTCTGTGTCTCCCTCTCTCTCTGCCCCTCCCCCGTTCGTGCTCTGTCTCTCTCTGTCCCAAAAATAAATAAAAACGTTGAAAAAAAATTAAAAAAAAAATACTACTTTCTGTAAAATGGAGAGATAAAACATAGGAAGTGATTTGCCTAGGGTACAGGAGTTATTAAGCATTCAGTAAGCGATATCTCATAATCTCTCTTTCAATTAAATGCCTGTAGCACCTCCACTATCCTACTTTCTCCAGGCCACCTACTTATAATTTACAGTGATATCAAATTAGTGTCCCTAAAAACAGATGCTAGACCATAGTGCTCTTACTGTAAACAAATTGACTTATTCTTTCCCCACAGTCTAGTCCATATTCTCTTAACCTGGCATTCTCATCCTATTACAATTGTGCATTTTCTCCTACTCTTCGAAAATGAAGCCAAACTGATTGAACTAGTATTTTTCAAACCATGCTGGGTGTGTATTTTCATATTTACTTTTTTCTCTCTCTCTGCCTTCTTCACCCGTGCCCCTTTGCACCAGCTAGAGAAAGTTGAAGTGGTTGGTCCTGAGAATTTTCAAGAATATTATATCCAAGAATCTCTCTAGAGTTTATTGTGACCTCACACTTAGGTGTCTGCGGAAGTCATGTATTACTCAGAGTAGGCTTATTAACTGCTGTTGTAGCAAATGGATCTGAAAATATCAGAAGCTTAACACAATGGACATTTATTTTTGTTAATCTCTGTAACAGTTTAGAGTAGGTGTTCCACAGTCCCAACGTGGGAGAATATGGACTGTGGACCAGTTCTGCAAGTGGCTCACACTACTTCCACTCACGTTCTACCAGAGAGGATTGAGTCATAATGCCCAAGGACAAAGAAAATAGAAATATAAGCTAGTTTTCAGTCCAAAGAGGGGGCAGTACATTCTGATGCACAGTTAACAGATTGTGACTGGTCATCATATTAAATAAGTGATAGAACGCAGTTGTTAAGGAAAGAGAAGATTGTGAGGTCAGGGACAAACTAGAAAATTTTTGATCCAAAAATATAGGTTAATGTTAGTTTAGCCAACTCTTGTCAGGGAGAAATGATTGCCACCATCTACCAAATCTTTCATTTTTAAAAGAAACCCAAAATCGCTGTGTGTGTGTGTGTGTGAATGCCTAAAGTCTCCTTTAAAAATATCAGTAGCTAATTCAGTATTAAAAATATGTATATATACTATGTGGGCCAAATAAACCATATGCTGACTGAGTCTTGCCAGCAGGCCACTGATAGGTAAAGTCTGCTTTAAATGTTGACTGTCAAATTTTCAGAAGTACATACATTATTGTTCCTGAAGGTTTGATTTATGTCAGAGATTCGGGGACAGTTTGTAAGAGAATTGAGCATTATAAATCTGACTCCAAAGAACATTCCCTAACTTCTCTATTTTAGGAAATAAACTTATTTTTTTTTAATGTTCTTCACTTCCTAAACATGCTATGGTATTAATTATTTATGTTCATTTAAATATGTCATATTCTCTAGGCATTAGGTAGAAATTAACTTTCCCATCTTCTTTGGAGTTGCTTGTGGTCATGTGACTTGTTTAGCCAATAAAAGGTGACAAAAAGTGACTCGTGACTTGTAGGAAGTATTTTAAGAACCATTCTGTGCTTTGCTGGTTTCTCTCACTCTTCCTCAAGGTGATTGGCAAAAATCCAGATAATGGCTGTTTGGTGAGCCTGGCATCTAGCATAGCAATGATACATAGCAGAGCTTGTAGCAATCCAAAGCAGAGGTAAAGCATGAATGAAGAAAAAAAAAAAGATTAAATCATCAAGATTTGGGAGTTGTTTGTTTGCACAGCACTATCTGATCTCTCCTGATTAATTTTCTTGTTAATGGCAATGTGCCAGCAACTGTTAATTTTTTGGCAGAGGAATTACAAGGATTTGGATTAGAAATTACAAGCCTTGGCTTAAAGTCCCTTGAAGGGAGAAGTAACAAAGCTATGTGAACCGTAGTCACACTACTCAATCTCTCTGACCCTCAGTTTTATCATTGTAAATTGAGGAACCCCAGTGGTATGATCCAGGGGTACTGGATACTTTCAAAAGTATTTTTCACATAAAATTCACCTGAAATGAAATGTGTGCCCTTCTTGAATGTTGAATACATACTCACTGATCTACAAACTGACAATGAAGCCCACACTAAGTTGTAGTGATGATTTTTCTGTGGTATTTATTATCACAGTTTTTAGATCTGCTTAAAATTATTAGGTGTGCATGTTTGTGTGTACAAAATTCAAAAAGACTAAATGATTTTCTCAAAATCATAGAAATATTTAGTGGAAAAATCTAGAACCTAAACCTAGTGATTTCTGAGCATATGTTCTTCCTCTATCACCATATTTGCTATCTAAATTAGATTTCCTGAAGAAAGTTTTATTTTATTTATGTTTTATTTTTGCCCTACCAACATATACAGTGCAATTCGAATAGTTCTCAAAGACTAAAGGTCACTTAACACCACCCACTGGAGAAATAGAGAGGAAAACTTGGAGAATTTGCCTTGCTTTGGGAAAAAAAAAACAAACATTTCAGTATGTCTTTTCATGGAGTAGAAAAAAATGAGAGAAGCAAGTTCAGGATGAGAAATTACTAACCAGTAAGCATATTGTGATAAATCAGCCATAATACGATTATAGCAGCTTCCTTGGGAAAGAAATCAATGTTGGATCAGACTTAGATAGACCAGAGGGATCAAATAGAGGTCAAAGGTACTTCTCCATCTTAAAATTGGATAATTATTACTGTTATTATTGTCAGTTCCTATACTGTATTTCTGATAGAAATACATGGTGTCCCTATGCTGCTTTTATTGGCTGGCTGGATAAGTCAATCTACTTCTGACAAGGAAATAAATTCAGGTATATTAATCTATATATCAAATGAATTAGGATAGTTAGAAGAAGACTATTTGTAAGTCTCCTTGAGATTTTTTTTTAAATAAGCAGAAAACAAAAAGCAAAAAAAAAAAAAAAAGGAGTTTTGAAAGAAGAAATTTCATGCATTCCTTTTGTTTTGAAAATTGAACAATACGTCTTGGTTTAATAGAAAGTGTACAAGGTTGGAAAGCTGAAAAAGATGAAACTGAATGTCTGCTCTGCCACTTTACCATCCACCTTGCCACTCCAGCAGAAACCCGGAAACATCAGAGAGGCCTCTTTACAACATTCAGTCAGTCAACAGTTTCCGTGTTAGGCTGCATTAATAGTCCTAAAACCATTCCTCTCTCTTCTACTCTCATTGCCTGCGTGTGGTCTTTAGCCTTCCTTGCCTGTGATTCTGCATTAGCACCCCTCATATGTACATAGTTACATATTCCCTTCTTTCAGCTTCACATGTCCCTAGCACATTCTCCTTAAATTCACCCAAGTGATCTTCCTGAAATGCAAACGTAATCATCACACTCGTGTTCTTTATATCATTACTAAATCATTCAGTAGCTCCCTCTCATAGATAATTATTGTCCAAAGATTAGGACTCTGTCTTCTTGCCAGACATCCGTCAAACTGATTCTCAAACAAATTCATCACTCATTATCTACTTCATACTTAGTAATAATTCTTTATTGTCCTTATTTGACTCTCAGACTTCTGCTGGTTAAGTATCTTACTTTTTATTTTCAAAAGTCCACCTTGGGTTGTGGGTGGGGGATGGCAACAGAGGTTCCTTAGTGATCAGGTTCTGTGAGCGCAACCTGATCATTGCTGTCCCAGGGAAGTTCATGAGCCCTCTTTTATGCCATCATAAAATGTTTCTGTTTCCTTTTGAAGTATGAGAGGAGCTTCTTGTATGCTTTAATACAAATGTCAGAAAATATATGCATAATTTCACAGGAATGTGTGTGTGTGTATGTGTGTGTGTGTGTGTGTGTGTGCGTGTGTGTGTAGTATTTCTAAAGCATGGTAAACATTCCATTCTCAAAAAGTAATTTTATAACACCTACAATAATGAAAGGAAATAAGGCATATGCTTGGAAGTGGAAGAGCCCAGACCTGTAATTCTATGCTCTGGTAATGCTATTAACAGGTTATAAATCCCATTCTTGTAATTACACAAAAGTCTTGATCTACATAGAAGGATTATCTTTTGTCTCTCAATTAACCCAAGTTCAGATGTAACACAAACTCAAGGGTGTTAATCCCTCAGGGTACTCTTCAACCAAGGGAATAAATAAATCACTAGAGACATGAATGATCCAGCCTCCCCTTCTTTAGTGGGACATCCTTGCAATCTACATGTAATTCAGTTTCAGTGATATTGAGTGCCATTTTTCCATAATGGTACCTAGCTCAATAATGTCCACTGTAGTGTTTGTTTGTTTGTTTCTTTGTGCCATTTTCACTCTGATTATCTGCCTGATAAGCTAGCAGAACCCAAGTCTTGTCTCAGGTTCTTTCTTCAAGAGAACCCAGACTAAGGAAAACATACCGTCAGTGATCTTTTCTACTAAACAGCTCATGATTGATTCTGTAGCCAGGTATGTAAGGTATTTCCATTTAGTGAAATCTTAGATACTCTGCATAAAACAGACAAACAAACAAAACCAGCTGGAACAATTGATGTGAAAAATAATTTCAGGAAATTTCCTCAAATGGTGTTTAATTAATGGTTGGTATCATCTTAATTTTCTCTTTCAAATTTTAGTAGAAGATTGTATGCATATATTAATTATTCATATGTATTTTTAATTTTTTTATGTTTATTTATATTTGAGAGAGAGGGATAGAGCATGAGTGGGGGAGAGGCAGAGAGAGAGACAGCGAGACACAGAATCTGAAGCAGTCTCCAGGCTCGGAGCTGTCAGCACAGAGCCTGATGCAGGGCTCAAACTTGTGAACCTTGAGATCATGACCTTAGCAGAAGTTGGGCGCTCAACTGACTGAGCCACCCAGATGCCTCTCATATGTATTATTTTACTTTTATTGTGAATTTTCACTAAATTCAATGCTTGTTTGAAATAAGAGAACCCTCTATTGTGAAGAGAGTAGAAAGCTTGGGGTATATGACTATATATCTCTATTTATGCACCATGGAGATGAATAACAATAGGTATGTTAGGATTTTCTGTTACCTAGATACAAAGGGCTTTGATTTTATCACCATGCAAGTTTCCACTCTACTTCTGAAAATAGCCACATCTCTTTACAGTAATGGTTCATTCTCAAGGATTAAAAAGAAGGCGCATTTTACTATCTCTGCAGAAAGAAAGGTGTGTAGATTTATATGATTCATGGATTAAAGTGGGATACCCCCTTTGATACATAAAACATCACTTCTAGCTCAGTGTTATATGTTTCTGATATAAGACACATTTTCTGTAATAAAGGTTAAATATCAACATATGTAAATTAAGTCTAGTTTAACTAGGTTTATTTCAATTTTCCTGAAATAACCATGCTTTGTTATTTAAGTGTGCAGATACAAACATTTTTTTTTAAACTGAGTAGAACACTTCAACGTCTATAATTCAGTTACAAATCCCTGAAAGTCTTGTCTTATTCATTAGGATAATGAAGCAAACAAATAAGCACTGGCTTCTGCTCCTAGCGTGTGAATTTCTGCTGGGGAAAAAAGTAGCGAATGCAGATCCCATTTACTGAGTCACCCATATACTTCCTAGGGACATGGCAGCAAAGGGGAAAAAAGAAATCAAATGTTTTGACTTCAGTGGTAATTACCATTTAGTTGTCTTCCTTTTTTTGTTTTTAAAATATTATGGTCTTGATATATGTGTTTCTATGTATGTGTATATTTAATTCAACAAATGTGTTATTTACTGTTTGAAAGTTCATTAAAAGGGCTAGAGGGGCACCTGGGTGGCTCAGTTGGTTAAGCATCTGATTTTGGCTCAGGTCATGATCTCATGGTTCATGCATTCCAGCACCAGGTTGGGCTCTGTTCAGACGGTTCAGAGCCTAGAGCCTGCTTTGGATTCTGTGTCTTCTTGTCTCTCTGCCCCTCCCCTGCTCATGCTCTGTCTTTCTGTCTCTCTCTCTCTCAAAAATATATAAACATTTTTTTTTCAACGTTTATTTATTTTTTTGGGGACAGAGAGAGACAGAGCATGAACGGGGGAGGGGCAGAGAGAGAGGGAGACACAGAATCAGAAATAGGCTCCAGGCTCTGAGCCATCAGCCCAGAGCCTGATGCGGGGCTCAAACTCACGGACCGCGAGATCGTGACCTGGCTGAAGTCAGACGCTTAACCAACTACGCCACCCAGGCGCCCCTATAAACATTTTTTTTAAGAAGGTGCTAAAGGATGTACAAAGATGGATAAATTGTAAATCTTCTTGAGAAACTTACAGATTAATTAATAACTATAAATATCCTCATGTCAGATCAGGTCAGGTTTGCCACCAAATATGAGTTCAGGTTAGGTTAACTTTTATCTGAACATAAATTACAAGAACTTTCAGCTCTTAGCTCTGCCTGGACTCACATTTGGAGGCAAACCTACCTTTATCTGACGTGAGATTATTTATAGTTTTTGTTTGTCTTGTATTATGTGACTCTTCACATATTTGCTGAAGAAATATTCATGTTTGATCATGATATGATACTCCTAACCCTGCCAGAGTATTATGAAAGGCACAAAAATAGACACCTAATTACCTTCCTAAAATCTAAAAATTTCTGAATTCTCAAACACATTTGGCCCCAAAGGTTTTGGACCCAGGACTGATACTATAAGGATCTGTCTGGGCTGCTGTGCTTTGTTGTAAGAGCAAGAGAGAGTTTCAGTCCAGCCCACATTATATTCTCCTCTGGAGATGTTGGCCTGGAGAATGTAATCTTTTACAAATTTGCACAAAGAAGTTCTCTTCGGACCAAGTACTGCCTGGAAAGCCTATCCTGGGCCCACGGGAGATCTGTTTTTTTTGTTTGTTTGTTTGTTTGTTTTTGTTTTTCAATATGGTTTGTGAAGATTATTGAGGCTTTGTAGGACATGAAAGTTGAAGTGAGTGTGGTTACAAACCTGATAGGGGCAGGTATGCAAAAGAATGCAACAAGATTCATGAAGAATGCTCCTGTAAAAAAATATTCTTTGAAAGTATCCATCTAATGGCAATGGCTAAAAGACAGTTGGAAAGAAAGGAGAGAGCAGGATTTATTATGGCAGAAAATTTGGTTTAGCGATTTCAGAAACCTTCCATATTAGTAATTATCACCAGTGTGAAGTCCTTGTTGGGGAAAAAATGGGAAAAGGGCTGAAATAGCACGATGGGATCAGATTGAAAAAAGATTTGCATGCTAAAAATGTGGTACTCTTGAATATGGTGGGCAAGACAATATGATTGTCGTCTTTGCTCCCAGCCCACATATCTACTTATAATCAAAAGAAAACATAACCTACCAATAAGCTTTATTATTATTTCTAAATTCAGAATGTAGCTATTGACTTCTTTGTTAATTAAATATCAACATGAAGTATATTTGCCATTGGGACTTGAGAGTGTAACCACTAATAGATTCCCAATATTCTTTTTGTTATTTTTAAAGCCTTCTATCAATCTCTCCTTATTTCCTCCTCCTTATCCCTGGCAACTGCTTTTCTATTCTCTGTTTCTATGATTTGGATCTTTTTTTCTTTTTTCTTTCTTCCTTTTTTTTTTTAAATTCATGTGTTAGTGATACTATGCAGTATTTTTCTTTCAGTGTCTGCTTTATTTCACTTAGCATAATAACCTCCAGATCCATCTCGATTGTTGCAAATGAAAGGATTTCCTTTTTGTTAAGGCTGAATAATATTATCCTGTCTGTATTTATTTATTTACTTCCTCTTTTCTTTTCTTCTCTTTTTTCTTCTTTTAAGATATATTTGACATAGAACATATAAATTTAAGATGTACAAAGTGTTGATTTCATACCTTTATATATTGCAATATGATTACCACTGTAGTCTTACCTAACACCTCGGTCATATCACATAGTTATTTTTTAATGCTATAGTTTCTTGACCCATTCATCTGCTGACAGCTACTTACATTGTTTCCCATACCTTAACTATGGTGAGTTATGCTGCAGTGAACATGAGAGTACAGACATCTCTTCAAGAAAATGTTCATTTCCTTTGGATATGTCCGCAGAAATGGAATTGCTGGATCACGTGCTAGTTCTATTCTTAGACTGTTATAGGCAGCACAGTTGTGATGTCCTTGTTAATGAATCTTTGACCATACACAGAGAGGCTATAGAGTCTGATGTGGTATCTATAGAGCCACCTTCATGAGTCATGGCATCACTGTACCTGCTGGGGTGCGGTTTATCCACTTGCCCTATATTTTCTTATGTAACTCTTGAGGACAACAGTATGAGCTAGACATTCTTAATTAATCCCATCTTACAGATTTTAGGATTGACCTTTAGGCAGCAATTGTGCATGTCCACAATAGTAGGTAGTGATGGCAGGAATCTAACACACATTGTTATCACTTTAAAGCTCATAAAGTACCTACTCTACTAAGAGTCGACTGGAAATACAGTAAATCGGTAAATCTGAGTTCTATTACTAACTCTGCACTTCCCACAGCAATCTTGCCCCTTTGAGTTGCAGAGTAGCTGGGCCCCAAAACAACAACAACAACAACAACAACAAAACCAATGAAAACAAAAGCAAAGTTGTAGAAGATAGCTTCAAAAGGTTTTTCTGTGTGTCTGTTTGTTTTGGGTTTTGTTTTGTTCTGTTTGGGGTTTTGTTTGGTTTTTGTTACTTGGGGATGAAAACCTAACTCTGGTTATTCCGTTTCTAGCTGGGCTTCCCTGCTTGGTTTCTCCACCTTTCAATAATATGGATAAGTCAGTTAAACTCCCTGGCCTCTGACTCTTCATCTTTGCAAGAAAAGATTGAAATAGTGACATTTGATGCTTCTAGTTCTCTAACTGTACAAGTCTCTCCCCAAGGCCATTACTGGAAGAGCGTAGGACAGGTTGGTTTGGAGCTCTTATGCACACTTTGCTCTCATTTCTTTTCTCTCACATCTTCACCCCTTTGGCAATTTCCCCTGTATGTCTTATTTGAAAGTGTTAGTATGCTCTGTGTTGCAGAACTTTTCTTTTTCTCAACTACCCTAGTTTTGCCATCAATATATTTGAGTACATGCAAAACACAGTCATGTGATATTTGTTTTTTTTTTATTTCAATTTAACTTGTATTCTGATATGAAGCTGATTTCCTGTGTTTTTCATTATTGCTTTGAAAATATTGATTCCATTCATTCATTCACTCAATTTACTTAAAATATATTGAGCTGGTCTAGTGTTTCAGGAGCTCTGTGAAGTATTCAAAACATACAGATGAATAATTCATAATATTTACAAGTTAATAGCTTAGTAGGTTCTATAAATTAACAATTGCCAAGGCAAGTAGTTTTTAGTATAGTATGTATAGAATATTAAAGACACAAGAGGGATATTTTTTAACTCTCCTTCCATGGATCTTAAAAAGGTATCACAGAACTGGTATCTGAAGTACATTTAGAAAGGTGACTGAGAGGGTACCTGGGTGGCTCAGTCTGTTAACCTGTGAGTCTGTGATCTCACAGCTCATGAGTTTGAGCCACATGAGGGACTCTGTGCTGACAGCTCAGAGCCTGGAGCCTGCTTTGAATCTGTGCCTCTGACTCTCTCTGCCCCTCCCCGCTCATGCTCTGTGTCTCTCTCTCTCTCTCTCTCAAAAATAAACATCATCATAATCATCATCATCATTATTATTATTTTAAGAAGGGGACTGAGATAGTTTTGGTAAATAAAGACAGAAGGGGTATTCCAAGTAAACAAAGTATTGTGTTCTTTGTGCTGCTGCATGTCTTATAATTATAGGCACCCCATTTTTTTCTCATTACAGTTATAGGAGGACAGTTGAAAATAGTGAATTGATCCTCAGTTTTCACATTTTCCATAAAAATTAATTAAAGAGATTATGCTGAAATGACTACCATTTGTAAGCTATTCAGTTAATTCATGTTCTCTTAAATTTTATACATTATGGAAACTAAGAAATGGATGGTATGTTTCATTATATAAACGCAATGAATCAATGTCTATAAAATACATTTCCATTTTTAAAACAACTATACCACCCATAAAAATGTCTACTCTTACATGTTATTCAAGCCTCTTAGTTGAGAGTAACAGAACTGTGCTCTGGGTCATTATTTGGCTTATTAAAATAAGTCTGTCTCTCTCAAAGAATTTTTATGAAAATGTAGAATTGAAATAAATTCAGGACTGAAGTTTTAGTAGCAATGCCACAAATTCCACCATAGGACCGTGCAGATGAGAGAATGCTTTGCTGTGGCCATACAGTTGTAGCCATTATCATTGTACCTTTCATTGTTTCTGTTTTGCTTCCTGCATTTTAACTGTACTACAACTGATATGACCATAATTAATGTCATTGTGGCTTCTGTTTAACTATCCCCACTGCCTATAATAATCTCCTGTATGTTTCTCAGTCCCTGAATTCATTCTGCAGGAACCAGAATAATGACTCACTTTTTATTTTAAACCATCCCGACATCTCCTAGACAGAGGTGAGTACTTCCTTGTTTAATCATCACATGTGTATTTAACACTTAGTACACACCAGGAAAGCTCTAATTTTGATAACTAAAATAATGCATTTGATTTATCAAACCATTCACATTTAAGCACATATCCAAAATGATCTAGACAAAGTACAGTTGTTGGTCAAAGATGGGAATAATCTTTCTGTGGATAGTCAAAGTAAGCTTCACGGAAAAGATTCTTTATAAGGAGGCAATTCTTGATGAGAAGAAGATTCTTGTAAAATAAGTAAGAAATTGTTAGCCTAGCAAAGGCAAAGAAAGCATTGTAAGCAAGGCCAATGAAGACAGAAAAATAATATTACGATCAAGAATTGTTTCAAGAATAGAAGTTTCATTTTGTGTCTCTCAATATTTACACTAGTTGTGTCTTAAATATTTTAGTATATTCTCCATTAGTTTGTGAAAAAAATTTAAACAATTTTTTGTGAATATTAGTATCCAAGTGTTCATTTAAAAAAGGAAAAATATCCCTTTGATAATCTAAATATAATATATATGTTTTATTAATGCAGTTGAAGTTTGTGCTTCTAGGATAAGTTTTTGTAATGTAAAATAGGTCACTAATGATGGGTAAATAGAGATATGCTGTTTTTCTTTGGCAGCTTAATTAAGGTATAATTGGCATATAAATTGTAATATGTTTAGAGTATACAACATGATGATTTGATATACATATATGTTGTGAAAGGATTCCCACCATCAAGGTAATTAACACATCTATCACCCCACATATTTACCTTTTTGTGTGTTGGTGAACACTTAAGTTTCACTGTTTTAAATTTTATTTTAACGTTTCTTGTTGTTGAGAAAGAGACAGAGCATGAGCAGGGGAGTGGCAGAGAGAGAGGGAGACAAAGAATCTGAAGTAGGCTCCAGGCTCTGAGCTGTCAGCACAGAGGCCAACGCTGGGCTGGAACTGAGGAACTATGAGATCATGACCTGAGCTGAAGTCAGACACTTAACTAACTGGGCCACCCAAGCGCCCCTAAGTTTCACTTATTTAGCAAATTTCAATTATACAATGTATTATTACCAATCAAAATTGTCATGTTTCACACTAGATCCTCAGACCTTATTCATCTTCTAGGTGAAAGTTTGTAACCTTTACCAATTCACCCTTTTCTGAGTCTCCCAGCCCTGAGTAACCACCCTTCTATTATCTATTTTTTTTTTCTCTTTCTATGAGGTTGATTTTGGGGTGTGGGGGGGGTAGATTACACATATAAGAGACACCATGAAGTATTTGTCTTTCTCTTTCTGCCTTATTTCACTTAAGGAATGCTGTCATCTTTATGTGGAAGTTATAGTGGTCCATAAACAGATTTTCTGGCAAGTTACTGATTTTTATCACCACATAACAGTAGCTGAATGCAAAGTACACTTACAAAGCTGAATGAAGCAAGGAGGAATTGAATACTGTCCACATGCTCATATCTTCTGGTTGTTCAATTTTGCCTATAAGGTCTTTCTTAGAGGTGTTGAACACTTTCCCCATCTTTGAGCATTTTCTCCTTACCTCCATAATTAGCATTTTCAACGCTTCCTTATATTGTTCTTTCATCAAATAGCTTACATCTTTTTATTTTTAAAATGAATTTCTTGGGGCACCTGAGTGGCTCACTTGGTTAAGCCTTCAGCTTCAGCTCAGGTCATGATCTCATCGTTCATGGGTTCGAGCCCCATGTCATTTGAAGCCCCGCGTCGGGCTCTGTGCTGACAGCTCAGAGCCTGTAGCCTGCTTTGAATTCTGTGTCTCCCTCTATCTCTGTTCCTCCCCTGCTCACACTCTGTCTCTCTTTCTAAAAAATGAATAAACATTAAAAAAAATTAACGAAAATTTCTTTATTTATAATACTATTTATTTACATTTAGGAATTTAACATATCCTTTTTAAAAGGACAGTATCAAGTAAATTTTATCAGCTTTCTTATTTTTGTTGTTTAGTTATGTCTTACGAGGTCTCTTCAACCCCATTTCCTCTATGCTTGATAAATTTAACATGTGATTTTTAAGACTAACAGACTTTTCTGGAATTTTAATGCTTTATATATTTTATAAAGTATCCTTAGAAAGAAAAGCCAATAAAATTATTCATGAAATTGTTTCCAAAGCATCGCGTGAAAGAAAAACACTTCCCCCCCCCACCATTTAATAAATAATCCATAAAAAATTAAGAACATTCACTTGCCTTCATTCTCCAAATGATCAAGTTTATCTATTATTTGAACAAATGCCTTCAAATCTTTTTTTTTCCCCCAGTAAGACTATAACTAGTGCCAAACATTGAGTAGAAAAACAAATAATGTCACAAGAGTGAATAGTAATGTAACCCATCAATTTGTTTTGGTAATTGACAAATCCAATGCTATCAATTTCTGGCACCATTCAAACTCAGCTGTTACTCTTATGTTACATTTTCTCCTCTTCTGTCTGTTGCTTTTTGTCTTTCTAACTAGATGAAAATGCCTTAAGGGAAGAGACACAGTTTACATGTCTACATTTCTTAATACCTAACAAAGTGTCAGGCAGAGTGTAGGTACCTGATAATTGTTTTCTAATTGACTCCAATATTTGGGTTATGGATGAGTTGACTCAAAGTTTCTGAAAAAAAAACTGAAACAATTTGACTTTCAACATTTAATTTAAAACTAGGCAAATCAAAGAGAAGAAACATGATGAAGCATTCACTCCTACATAATATATTTTGTAGATGTCTATTTAAAAAGGTAGACAGAATTAATATTTATCAAGTACCTCCTTTATGAAATGCTCTTTAACATTGTATTGTAAAACATTATTTGCTTAAAAGATATAGTAAATTAGCCCATATTATACAAAAGCTAGTAATATCGCAAGATAATTTTAATGGTATAGACATAATCTGAAATATCCACTCTATCTCAGTTATTTTAGTTAAACAAATTTAATAAATAGTGGATTTGAACTTCAAGAGATAGTTTATTTTTAGAGGATATTAATTTCCTAATTTGTTTCTATTTTGGTGCACCCAAACCCTGCTAAGATTGAGAATTTCAAAGAACTACAGAAAATTATTATTTCTTCTCCAGGTTGAAAATACACATGTATTTGTTGTTGTTTGCTTCTGGGATTGTGGTTGTCCTGAATCACATGTCTCCTTCGTTAGAAAGCTTTGTTTATTATCACTTTTCTTGGTAGAAGAAAAGAATTTTTTTTCCCAGTGGCTGTATATTTTTGTCAAACCAAAAATGTCAGCTTCAGAACATAATTAATGCAGCAATTATGACTTCTGTAGGTGATTAAACTGCTGAAAACACAGATATTGACATGCTGCATCATTATTTTCAGAGCTCAGAAGTGAACTATCATTTCCCACACCATTCGCAATCTTCTGTTTGGCTACATTTATTATTTTTGCTTAAGCAAAAGGAGGAAAATTATATATTATACACATTATCTATAAAAATATATATAACATTATGAATATATTATATAGACATTAGGCATGATGTTGATATCTCTCCATTCTTATTTCTAAACAATGCCTTAAGAAACCCAGTCACATTAATTTTGAATTGCACCTATATAAAGGGAGAAATCCTGTTGAGAATATACCTAGACTTGTTAATATGAGGTTTCACCAATTACCTCAAGACATATTAAAAATCTTGTGATACTTCTTATTAAAAGTTTTGAAAAAAGAGATTACTTAATGGGTTTAAGGCTGCTTCTCATGTCCTAAATACGGACACATGTGCTTCACAGGACAACTATAATGTACCATATGGACAATCCATCAGTATATGTACTAGAAAAAGGAAGCTTAAAATCTAGGGGACACAGTAACAAAGAAGGAGAAGAGGAAGCAAAATAGACATATTTCCTAATAGTTGGATTGAATTTCATTGAAATTTTTCTGAAACCATAATGGAAATTTCCCAGCTCAGTAGTAAATGCAAAATTATTATCTTTATAGTAGTGAACCTGGGTGATTTTAAAAAGTTAGAGCTTTTGCAACTTTACAGTAACAACCATTAGCAATGAAATGTGGTAAGCACCACTTTTTCTCGGCATATTGTATATCTCAGAATGTTCCAAGAACTCTCTAAATTAGAACAACTAAGAAGTGAGTTACTAATATGTTATTTGTTAAGGTTATGGCACCATGATGCTTTAGAATTAACACACAAATGAGTCATTATGTGAAATTCTCTGCCATTGTCTCTGTTTTCTTTTCTTCTAGTTTTAAAGGTTATAAGGAAGAAAAATACAGGGTAGCTTTAGAAGACTTCTTTTAATCTCAAACTACTTGAACATCACTCAATCCCAGAATAGAATACAACCAATAGCAGTCACCAAGGAAATACAGCATCCATAAATTTGGGTGGTTCTATGCATCTTGCTGTCAACTCCTGGTTTCTGCCTGATCTGTTGATAGATGCCTGAAATGTAAACATTATGTAACTTGGTTTAGTTAACTATTTGCCTTTCTTTAGCATTCCATTTTTAAATTCACATTATGCTACGGCACCTGGATGTCTCAGTCAGTTAAGCTTCAGACTCTTGATTTCGGTTCAGATCATGATGTCATGGTTTGTGAGTTTGAGCCCCAAGTTGGGCTCTGCACTGACAGTGTGGAGCCTACTTGGGATTCTTTCTCTCTCACTCTCTCTCTCTCTCTCTTAAATAAGCAAAAAAATTAAAATTATACCTAATAATAATACATGTTGTATTTCTTAGTACAATTTTGTTCACCATATTTTCTTTCTAAACCATGGATTCTGCAACAGGATGAATAAGGGGAAATAGTGACACACTAAATGACTAGAGGCAAATGGACCCCAAAGACAAAGAGCAGAAAAAAGAACATTTGACTAGAGATACCTTTGTTCCCTAACCTGATCTAGCTTTCTATTGGTTACCATTTTTGTAAGACTGTCTGCCTACGTCAGTGATTTAGACAAAAGGACACTGTATTAAGAATCAGAAGATTTGAGGGGTGCTCTGGGGGGCTCAGTCAGTTAACCATCTGACCTCGGCTCTGGTCATGATCTCACAGTTGGGTTCGATCCCCGCATCGGGCTCTGTGGTGACAAATTGGAGCCTAGAGCCTGCTTCGGATTCTGCGTCTCCCTCTCTCTCTGCCTCTCTCTCTTGCTCATGCTCTCTCTCTGTCTCTCTCTGTCTTTGTCTCAAAAATAAATAAACATTAGGGGCGCCTGGGTGGCTTAGTCGGTTAAGCGTTGGACTTTGGCTTTGGTCGTGATCTCACGGTTTGTGAGTTTGACACCCGCATGGGGCCCTATACTGACAGCTCAGAGCCTGGAGCCTGCTTCCGATTCTGTGTCTCTCTCCCTCTGCACTCCCTCCCTTCCTTCCTCTCTCTCTCTCTCTCTCTCTCTCTCTCTCAAAAATAAACGTTAAAAAATTAATAAACATTAAAAAAAATTAAAGAAAGGGAATCAGAAGATTTGAGTACAGGACCTAGATAGAATTATATGATGAACTCAACTCCTTAGGTTCCTCTGTGTCTTTTTTTTTTTTTTTTTTGTCATTACAAAACAAAGCGATAAAATCTCTCGCTTAATGTACTACCTATGAGGTAAATTAAGAAACACACTTTTATTTCACAGGTTGTAAACTGCTATTTCACAGATGACATTGCATTATTACAAGGTGGATTCTTTTTAGCTTGCACACCATCTAACATTTTTGAACATTTATTTTCAACATCAAAATATTTTCATGAAAATGTGCATATTCTGCCTCTTTTGAAAAAGTGAAAGTTCTAGAAGTACTATGCCAACCTAGTTGCCCTCTGCCTGTGTAGAGAGCCCGGTCACCCTCCTTACCATGGTCCTCAGTTATTTACATCCACACTTCATTTATGTACAATATCTACATGACCCTATAGGTTTTTGTGTTTGTGAGACTTATTGTAAGCTTCACAATTTTTAAGATATTAATATAAAATATGACAAAGTAGAATGAGAATGGCCTTGTCATACACAGAAACATGAAATAGGATCATGGGAAGTATCTCCCCCTCTTGTTGACTAGTGCTGTTTTGAATTCAAGAATGTTTAATGAGAATGAGAAATAAGAATGTTTAATAACCTTGACATTCATTATTTGCATTTCCCACATAATCTGAAACATATCTATAAGTATCAAAGAACTCTGTGATATTCCTGATAGGGTTTAGGGCTGTAGGGTAGAGTAAAATGCCCACCGGCAGGTAAATGCATACTTTAATTTCTTATAATGTCCAGGAAGAGAAGTGTCTACATTGTGAAATTTGAATTTTCTTCAAACTAAAAAGTAGCATATGACCCTTTTTCATTAATAGTAAAAGCATTTATATGAAATAGTGCATTTGCAAAATGAAATATTTGATACCAGTGTTAAATCCAATACTCCTAAGGAAAAAAAAAATGGGCTTGATTCCTAATTTTAATTCATTAATATATTTTGAGCAAAAACACAAAAGTTTATTAATTTTCCTAAAGGAGAAAATGTGAATATGGTGTTTGTGATTTGTAAATGAACAATATGGCTCTGACATGTTTCCATATTTTTCGCAGTAAAACTAAATCTCTATCCTATTTTTGAGAAATAGTAAATTTTTATGCTTTCTTTTCAAATTTAAATGTTAAATATCAACTGTTACAAAGACTGGCAAAGAACATGTAAAAATAAATAAGAATTAGTGCTGTTCATTTACAGCTGTCTGTATTTAAAACATTTTTATGAGATAAACAGAATTTGATAGAACATAGGAAAAACTTTAAATGCAATATTTTTATTAAGTGACAAGAAAAAATCAAACTCAGAAAACGCTAATTTTAACACATTTCAGAAATTATCGTTATGATATTTTCCTATCTTGCATTTAAAAATGATTACTTTTGGGGCGCCTGGGTCGCTCAGTCAGTTGGGAGGCCGACTTCAGCTCAGGTCATGATTTCGCGCTCCGTGAGTTCGAGCCCCGTGTCGGGCTCTGTGCTGACAGCTCAGAGCCTGAGTCGTGTTTCGGATTCTGTGTCTCCCTCTCTCTCTGACCCTCCCCCATTCATGCTCTGTCTCAAAAATAAATAAACGTTAAAAAAATTAAAAAAAAATAAAAATAAAAATAAAAATGATTACTTTTGGGGCACCTGGGTGGCTCAATAGGTTAAGTCTCCAAGTTTGGCTGGGGTCATGACCTCACAGTTCCTGAGTTGGAGCCTGGTGTTGACCTCTGTGAGGACAGCTCACAGCCTGGAGCCTGCTTCAGATTCTGTGTCTCCCTCTCTCTCTGCCATTCCCCTGCTCATGCTCTGTCTCTCTCTGTCTCAGAAATAAAGAAACATTAAAAAAATTAAAAATAAATAAATAAAAATGATTACTTTAAAAACTGATTACTTTCTTTGGGTAATGTACTGGTTGTAAGAATTTGAGTGTGTTTGTGTATATGTTCTGAGTATAAAGGTTTGCAAATAGCTGTGATTTTATTTTTCTGCAGCTGTACTTAATTTTCTCTCAAAGCACATTCCATTTCATGGCAGAATATTTTTTTAATTGAGGTAAAACTTACACACAGTAAAATTCAGCAAGCTTCAGTGTACGATTAGATAAATTTTGATAAATTCATCTGTGTAATAGTCATCCCAATCAAGACAGAATACTTCCATTACCCCAGAATGTGCCCTCGTGCTTCCTTTAAGTCAGTCCCCATCCCCACAGACAATTAGTGATCTGATTGTATCTTTTGTAAATTTCAACAAATTTTTTGTTGAAATTCACATAAATGAATTAGTATAGTATGCGGTATTTGTGTTAGGTTCTGTCACTTACTATAGTGTTTTGGAAATCCATCCATGCTTTCAAACGTGTCACTAGGAAAATTTTTCTTCTTGAGGACTGTTGTATAAATATATCACAATTAATTTATTCATTCTCTAGATGATGGCATTTGCATTGCTTTTATGTTTTGACTATTATGCACCACGCTATCAACATTCTTATTCATGTCCCTTCATGGGCATATTTGTCCATTTTTTTTAGCAGGTAAAATCCTAATAAATCATAGGGCAAATATATTTTTAACTTTAGAAGAAACAGTCAGTTTTCAAAAGTGGTTGTCCCACTTTATACCACACCGGCAAAGTATGAGAGTATTAGCTGATCCATATCTTTACCAAGATTTGTCGACGTCAGTCTTTTTACTTTTAGCCATTCAGATGTGAGTGTTTTAATATGTATTTCTCTGATGGCTAATAATGCTGAGCCCCTTTTTATGTGCTTATTGTCTTGTATATATATTACATATCATCTTTTGTTGAAGACCTGTTCAAGTATTTTGTTCATTGTTTTAATTGAAATTTTTGTCACTTGTTATTGTTTATAGAAATTCTTTATACATTCTGGTTACAATTTATTTCATATTGATTCATTTCTCAGTTTTGATGACTTTTTATGACAAGTGCCTTCTAATGTCAATAAAAGCCAGTTTATTTATTTATTTTTTATTCTTTGTATTCGTTATGTTTTTTCTAAGAAATTGTTGCTTACCCCAAAGTCACAAAAAAGTGATTTAATTTTCCAAGTCACTTAGTTTTCTTAAAGTCTTAATTTTCTTCTAAACGTTTATCTTTGAGATTTTACATTCTAGACGATGAACCCTCTTTAACTAGTTTTTGTCTGTGTTTTAAGTAAAAATTTAGGTTCCTTCTTCCTATAAATTTACCTATCCATTCAAGTATGATTTCTGTAAACTGTCTTTTCTCCATTGAATTGCATTGGTGCTTTTGTTAAATTTTAATTGACCAAATAGAAATGAGTCTGTTTTTGGACACTCTTATCTCTTTCTTTGTTTTCTGTAACTATCCTTATATTAACAACCCTGTTCTGATTACTGTAGCTCTGTGATAATTTCTACAACCATATTTTGTTTTTAATTTTTTGACTCTATATTATCTGAACTTTCATATAAATTTTAGAATCAACTTGCCAAGTTTTCAAGAAAAATGACTATTTGGAATTTAATTGGAGTTCATTGAATTTATAGACAAATGTGAAAATTGTTAACAATATTGAGTTCTCTAATCTATGATAATAGTCTCTTTCCATTTATTTAGATCTTTTTAAATTTCTGCTAACAACATTTTGTATTTTTTAGAGTACAGGCTTTGTATGCTTTTGTTAAGTATATTATTAACCAGTTGAAGTTTGATTATTAGCCAGCTTGATAATATTGTAAATAATATTGATTCATTTTGTAACCTAATTTTTCATTTTTTACTGGTATTTTATACAACTACAGTTAATTTTATATATTGATCTTTTACCTTGCAACCATGTTAAATCTGTTCCTTTTTAGGTCTATTATTTGTTTGTTTGTTTGGTTTTTTTTTTTTAGAATTTCTTAGGATTTTCTACTAAAATAGTCATGTCTATGAATAACCCCAGTTTTATCTTTTATTTCTGATATCTACAGCTCCATTTCTTTTTACTCACTTTATCTCATGGGCTTGGGCCTGAATATTGAGTGGAGGTCATGAAATGGGACATCCTTTTCTTCATTTTGATTTTAGGTGGAACTTCTCTCCTTTATTCTGTTAATATAGGAAGTTACATGGATTGATTGTTTTTTCAATGTTGTGCAATACTTGTATTCCTGGGATAAACTCCATTTGGTAATGATGTATTGTCTTTTTATATATTGCTGGATTCTACATGTTAATATAGTGTTAAGGATTTTTATACCTGTGTGCATGAGTGATTTTTGTATCTAATTATCTTTACCTGTAGTATCTTTGTAAGGCATTGATATCAAGCTATGATGGCCACATAAAGTGAGTTCATGTAAGATTGCTGTTTTTTTTTTCCTTATTTAAGTATTTGGTAAATTCAGTCTAACCATATTTATAAGAATTTTTCTAGGAGTATGTTTTAATTTTCCTACTTTGAGATAACTTTCTGGGTATCTTACTGTTATTGATTTCTAAATTCTGTGGACGTAATAGGCTACAACATTTGAAATCTGTTGATGCTTGACTCATGGCATGATACCTGTTTATGAACTTGTCATGTGCACTTGGTAAGAATCTGTTTCCAGGGCACCTGGGTGGCTCCGTCTGTCGCACTCTTGCTATTGGCTCAGGTCATGATCGTGCAGTTTGTGAGATCCAGCACTGCATCAGGCTCTGCTCTGACAGTACGGAACTCATGCTCTCTCTCTCACTCTCTCGCTCTCTTGCTCTCTTGCTCTCTTTCTGTCTCTCTCTCAAAAATAAGAATTGTTAAAAAAACTTAAAAAAAAAAGAATTGTTATTCTACAGTTGTCTGTGCAAGGGTCTATAAATGACTGTTAGCTCAGGCTTCTTCATAAGGTTGTTCATGCTTTCTATGTTCTTAGTGATTCTTATCTATTTGTTTTATCATTTATTGAAATTGTGAGAGGAGTGTTGAAATCTCCAGCTAGGTTGTGGATTTGTGGATTTTTACTTTTAATTCTATCCGTGTTTTCTTCTTGTAGTTAGAAAACCTGCTATTAGTGGGTACATATTTATTATTTTTATGTTCTCCTTATGAATTGATATTTTTATCATTGTGAAATGCCTTTCACTTCTGGCTTTGAATATCTGATATAACATAGCCATTCCAGCATTCCCCTGTTTACTGTGAAGAGTGTTTTTCCTTTTGTTAATACGCAAATTGTGTCATTGTTTTTTACATACCTGACCCTTCTCTGGTTTTCATGTTAAATCCAATGTGCTTATCTAGACTTTCTAATTAAATAGATTCCAGTTTTGTGTCCTCTTTGGTGAGCAGCAGCCAAAATATCTGCTTAGATTTCTTTGTTCTCAAGTATTTTTCTGCTTTCCACTAGGCTTTCTAGAATATTTCCTATTCATATGCAGTTCAAGAAACAGTCATGTACTTGGGAGGGGTTTAAACTCAGAGGAGGAGTCCCCTCTTTTGAGGGTTGTCCTGTGATTTTGTCTTCTTTAATTTCTAGCTTTTCTGGTAGCCTGGCTCTCTTTCCTCTGGCACTGAGGTCACTAAAGAGTACAGTTTTCTGCTTGAGTTGCAGCAGCCTCACACCTCAGGCAGTGAGGTTGCCTTCAGGAAGCAGAAGTCCATACAGATGGCTGTCACATGGATCCCTTCTTTCAAGAGTGATTTAAAATGTTAGGATGGGCTGGTCTAAGATCATTCTATTAGAACGTATCATTCTATTCATATCATCTTTACAAAATTTTCATAGCCTCAGCAGTTCAGACTACCTTGTTTTTCAGACTAAAGAACATTTGAATCAAGAAAAAAAATATGATTCCTTGTAAATAAACAAGGTTCCTAGCATGAGGTTCTGGGGGGCTTTTTTCCCCTTTAACTGGATTATATTCATTTTCCAAAATCTCTGGACATACATGATGGTTAATAATTAGTTTCTATGTCCATTTTGAGGAAAAATCTGAATTCATATGTAAAAGCTTTGTATTAAAACTTACTTGGTCTTTAAAATGTCACGTGGTAGCATTCATGTCAATTTTGTATTCAATATGTTTACATTTGGCAATTAGAATTCATTTTTTCCCCTTCCACATAAATCTAGCAATCGTTACGGTCTTCCTGATTGTGGTAGAAGTCTCAGAAAGCCCAGCCAACTTAAGAAGTTAAAATGTAACTGCTCTCTCACAAAAATTACCCTTTGTATGTGTGTGTTGTAACATTTATTAAGCAAGGCTTATTTTTACTGCAATGAGAAAAATAACTTCTTGTTCTGAATTGAGTAGTACATTTTTTTCTTGCAATTTGACGGCACTTAAATTCATGGCAATTGTTAAATATAAAAACTGGTTTTGCAATGCCTCTACGTAGGCTATATTCATGCTTTCTTATAGACATAAACTAAGAGTATCCTGGTGACTTCAGTAACGTGACTGTCCCAATTCTCTTGCTGACAAGGAACTTAGAAATACACTTTGGATTTAGGAGGAACTGACATGAGTTGATTGGCTTGTACTCACCACCTCCAGGCAAGCACACCTGTAGCCACCTGCCTTGAGGCAGACCTCTGTTTGAGTAAGGCAGTAATACTACATGTCTCTCTTCCATATATGGAAATATTTCTTGTAACGCACAGCAGCAGGGTCCAATGCTTTGATTCCTCTCCCTGATGTTTCCAGTTTTTTTCAAAGCCATCTTTCTGAGGACCTACTCAATGCCAGACATCATGTTGGGTTTTTGAAGACAAAAAGATGAATAAGACACATTTCGGGGAAGATGGCGGCGTAGGAGGACGCTGGGCTCACCGCGCGTCCTGCTGATCACTTAGATTCCACCTACACCTGCCTAAATAACCCAGAAAACCGCCAGAGGATTAGCAGAACAGAGTCACCGGACCCAAGTGCAGACGAGAGGCCCACAGAAGAGGGTAGGAAGGGCGGCGAGGCGGTGCGCGCTCCACGGACTGGCGGGAGGGAGCCGGGGCGGAGGGGCGGCTCGCCGGCCAAGCAGAGCCCCCGAGTCCGGCTTGCAAAAGCGGAGGGGCCTGACGGACTGTGTTCAGACAGCAAGCGCGACTTAGCAAGCGCGACTTAGCGTCTGGGAGGTCATAAGTTAACAGCTCTGCTCGGAAAGCGGGAAGGCTGGAGGACAAAGGGAGGGTGAGCTGCGGAGCCCCCGGACGACAGAGCTCAGTTTGGCGGGGAACAAAGGCGCTAGCCAGCGCCATCTCCCCCGCCCATCCCCCAGCCAAAATCCCAAAGGGAACCGGCTCCGGCCAGGGAAATTGCTCGCTCCGCGCGAACACCCAACTCTGTGCTTCTGCGGAGCCAAACCTCCGGCAGCGATTTGACTCCCTCCGGCTGCCACAGGGCCCCTCCTGAAGTGGATCACCTAAGGAGAAGCGAGCTAAGCCTGCCCCCCCTCCCGCCGTGCACCTTGCCTTCCCACCCCAGCTAATACGCCAGATCCCCAGCATCACAAGCCTGGCAGTGTGCAAGTAGCCCAGACGGGCCACGCCACCCCACAGTGAATCCCGCCCCTAGGAGAGGGGAAGAGAAGGCACACACCAGTCTGACTGTGGCCCCAGCGGTGGGCTGGGGGCAGACATCAGGTCGGACTGCGGCCCCGCCCACCAACTCCAGTTATACACCACAGCACAGGGGAAGTGCCCTGCAGGCCCTCACCACACCAGGGACTATCCAAAATGACCAAGCGGAAGAATTCCCCTCAGAAGAATCTCCAGGAAATAACAACAGCTAATGAGCTGATCAAAAAGGATTTAAATAATATAACAGAAAGTGAATTTAGAATAATAGTCATAAAATTAATCGCTGGGCTGGAAAACAGCATACAGGACAGCAGAGAATCTCTTGCTACAGACATCAGGGGACTAAGGAACAGTCACGAGGAGCTGAAAAACGCTTTAAAGGAAATGGAAAACAAAATGCAAACCACCACGGCTCGGATGGAAGAGGCAGAGGAGAGAATAGGTGAACTAGAAGATAAAGTTATGGAAAAAGAGGAAGCTGAGAAAAAGAGAGATAAAAAAATCCAGGAGTATGAGGGGAAAATTAGAGAACTAAGTGATACACTAAAAAGAAATAATATACGCATAATTGGTATCCCAGAGGAGGAAGAGAGAGGGAAAGGTGCTGAAGGGGTACTTGAAGAAATCATAGCTGAGAACTTCCCTGAACTGGGGAAGGAAAAAGGCATTGAAATCCAAGAGGCACAGAGAACTCCCTTCAGACGTAACTTGAATCGATCTTCTGCACGACATATCATAGTGAAACTGGCAAAATACAAGGATAAAGAGAAAATTCTGAAAGCAGCAAGGGGTAAACGTGCCCTCACATATAAAGGGAGACCTATAAGACTCGTGACTGATCTCTCTTTTGAAACTTGGCAGGCCAGAAAGAATTGGCACGAGATTTTCAGGGTGCTAGATAGCAAAAATATGCAGCCGAGAATCCTTTATCCAGCAAGTCTGTCATTTAGAATAGAAGGAGAGATAAAGGTCTTCCCAAACAAACAAAAACTGAAGGAATTTGTCACCACTAAACCAGCCCTACAAGAGATCCTAAGGGGGACCCTGTGAGACAAAGTACCAGAGACATCACTACAAGCATAAAACATACAGACATCACAATGACTCTAAACCCGTATCTTTCTATAATAACACTGAATGTAAACGGATTAAATGCGCCAACCAAAAGACATAGGGTATCAGAATGGATAAAAAAACAAGACCCATCTATTTGCTGTCTACAAGAGACTCATTTTAGACCTGAGGACACCTTTAGATTCAGAGTGAGGGGATGGAGAACTATTTATCATGCTACTGGAAGCCAGAAGAAAGCTGGAGTAGCCATACTTATATCAGACAAACTAGACTTTAAATTAAAGGCTGTAACAAGAGATGAAGAAGGACATTATATAATAGTTACAGGGTCTATCCATCAGGAAGAGCTAACAATTATAAATGTCTATGCGCCGAATACCGGAGCCCCCAAATATATAAAACAATTACTCATAAACAGAAGCAACCTTATTGATAAGAATGTGGTAATTGCAGGGGACTTTAACACCCCACTTACAGAAATGGATAGATCATCTAGACACACAGTCAATAAAGAAACAAGGGCCCTGAATGAGACACTGGATCAGATGGACTTGACAGATATATTTAGAACTCTGCATCCCAAAGCAACAGAATATACTTTCTTCTCGAGTGCACATGGAACATTCTCCAAGATAGATCATATACTGGGTCACAAAACAGCCCTTCATAAGTTTACAAGAATTGAAATTATACCATGCATACTTTCAGACCACAATGCTATGAAGCTTGAAATCAACCACAGGAAAAAGTCTGGAAAACCTCCAAAAGCATGGAGGTTAAAGAACACCCTACTAACGAATGAGTGGGTCAACCAGGCAATTAGAGAAGAAATCAAAAAATATATGGAAACAAACGAAAATGAAAATACAACAATCCAAACGCTTTGGGACGCAGCGAAGGCAGTCCTGAGAGGAAAATACATTGCAATCCAGGCCTATCTCCAGAAACAAGAAAAATCCCAAATACAAAATCTAACAGCACACCTAAAGGAAATAGAAGCAGAACAGCAAAGGCAGCCTAAACCCAGCAGAAGAAGAGAAATAATAAAGATCAGAGCAGAAATAAACAATATAGAATCTAAAAAAACTGTAGAGCAGATCAACGAAACCAAGAGTTGGTTTTTTGAAAAAATAAACAAAATTGACAAACCTCTAGCCAGGCTTCTCAAAAAGAAAAGGGAGATGACCCAAATAGATAAAATCATGAATGAAAATGGAATTATTACAACCAATCCCTCAGAGATACAAACAATTATCAGGGAATACTATGAAAAATTATATGCCAACAAATTGGACAACCTGGAAGAAATGGACAAATTCCTAAACACCCACACTCTTCCAAAAC
Organism: Lynx canadensis; assembly: GCF_007474595.2. Taxonomy (NCBI): domain Eukaryota; kingdom Metazoa; phylum Chordata; class Mammalia; order Carnivora; family Felidae; genus Lynx; species Lynx canadensis. The sequence goes on along the minus strand of NC_044303.2, from coordinate 183,128,834 downwards.
TCAATCAGGAGGAAATAGAAAGCTTGAACAGACCCATAACCAGCGAAGAAATTGAATCGGTTATCAAAAATCTCCCAACAAATAAGAGTCCAGGACCAGATGGCTTCCCAGGGGAGTTCTACCAGACGTTTAAAGCAGAGATAATACCTATCCTTCTCAAGCTATTCCAAGAAATAGAAAGGGAAGGAAAACTTCCAGACTCATTCTATGAAGCCAGTATTACTTTGATTCCTAAACCAGACAGAGACCCAGTAAAAAAAGAGAACTACAGGCCAATATCCCTGATGAATATGGATGCAAAAATTCTCAATAAGATACTAGCAAATCGAATTCAACAGCATATAAAAAGAATTATTCACCATGATCAAGTGGGATTCATTCCTGGGATGCAGGGCTGGTTCAACATTCGCAAATCAATCAACGTGATACATCACATTAACAAAAAAAAAGAGAAGAACCATATGATCCTGTCAATCGATGCAGAAAAGGCCTTTGACAAAATCCAGCACCCTTTCTTAATAAAAACCCTTGAGAAAGTCGGGATAGAAGGAACATACTTAAAGATCATAAAAGCCATTTATGAAAAGCCCACAGCTAACATCATCCTCAACGGGGAAAAACTGAGAGCTTTTTCCCTGAGATCAGGAACACGACAGGGATGCCCACTCTCACCGTTGTTGTTTAACATAGTGCTGGAAGTTCTAGCATCAGCAATCAGACAACAAAAGGAAATCAAAGGCATCAAAATTGGCAAAGATGAAGTCAAGCTTTCGCTTTTTGCAGATGACATGATATTATACATGGAAAATCCGATAGACTCCACCAAAAGTCTGCTAGAACTGATACATGAATTCAGCAAAGTTGCAGGATACAAAATCAATGTCCAGAAATCAGTTGCATTCTTATACACTAACAATGAAGCAACAGAAAGACAAATAAAGAAACTGATCCCATTTACAATTGCACCAAGAAGCATAAAATACCTAGGAATAAATCTAACCAAAGATGTAAAGGATCTGTATGCTGAAAACTATAGAAAGCTTATGAAGGTAATTGAAGAAGATTTAAAGAAATGGAAAGACATTCCCTGCTCATGGATTGGAAAAATAAATATTGTCAAAATGTCAATACTACCCAAAGCTATCTACACATTCAATGCAATCCCAATCAAAATTGCACCAGCATTCTTCTCGAAACTAGAACAAGCAATCCTAAAATTCATATGGAACCACAAAAGGCCCCGAATAGCCAAAGGAATTTTGAAGAAGAAGACCAAAGCAGGAGGCATCACAATCCCAGACTTTAGCCTCTACTACAAAGCTGTCATCATCAAGACAGCATGGTATTGGCACAAAAACAGACACACAGACCAATGGAATAGAATAGAAAGCCCAGAACTAGACCCACAAACGTATGGCCAACTCATCTTTGACAAAGCAGGAAAGAACATCCAATGGAAAAAAGACAGCCTCTTTAACAAATGGTGCTGGGAGAACTGGACAGCAACATGCAGAAGGTTGAAACTAGACCACTTTCTCACACCATTTACAAAAATAAACTCAAAATGGATAAAGGACCTAAATGTGAGACAGGAAACCATCAGAACCTTAGAGGAGAAAGCAGGAAAAGACCTCTCTGACCTCAGCCGTAGCAATCTCTTACTCGACACATCCCCAAAGGCAAGGGAATTAAAAGCAAAAGTGAATTACTGGGACCTTATGAAGATAAAAAGCTTCTGCACAGCAAAGGAAACAACCAACAAAACTAAAAGGCAACCAACGGAATGGGAAAAGATATTTGCAAATGACATATCGGACAAAGGGCTAGTATCTAAAATCTATAAAGAGCTCACCAAACTCCACACCCGAAAAACAAATAACCCAGTGAAGAAATGGGCAGAAAACATGAATAGACACTTCTCTAAAGAAGACATCCAGATGGCCAACAGGCACATGAAAAGATGTTCAGCGTCGCTCCTTATCAGGGAAATACAAATCAAAACCACACTCAGGTATCACCTCACGCCAGTCAGAGTGGCCAAAATGAACAAATCAGGAGACTATAGATGCTGGAGAGGATGTGGAGACACGGGAACCCTCTTGCACTGTTGGTGGGAATGCAAATTGGTGCAGCCGCTCTGGAAAGCAGTGTGGAGGTTCCTCAGAAAATTAAAAATAGACCTACCCTATGACCCAGCAATAGCACTGCTAGGAATCTACCCAAGGGATACAGGAGTACTGATGCATAGGGGCACTTGTACCCCAATGTTCATAGCAGCACTCTCAACAATAGCCAAATTATGGAAAGAGCCTAAATGTCCATCAACTGATGAATGGATAAAGAAATTGTGGTTTATATACACAATGGAATACTACGTGGCAATGAGAAAAAATGAAATATGGCCTTTTGTAGCAACGTGGATGGAACTGGAGAGTGTGATGCTAAGTGAAATAAGCCATACAGAGAAAGACAGATACCATATGGTTTCACTCTTATGTGGATCCTGAGAAACTTAACAGGAACCCATGGGGGAGGGGAAGGAAAAAAAAAAAAAAAAAAAAAAAAAAAGGACTTTAGAGTGGGAGAGAGCCAAAGCATAAGAGACTGTTAAAAACTGAGAACAAACTGAGGGTTGATGGAGGGTGGGAGGGAGGGGCGGGTGGGTGATGGGTATTGAGGAGGGCACCTTTTGGGATGAGCACTGGGTGTTGTATGGAAACCAATTTGTCAATAAACTTCATATAAAAAAAAAAAAAAAAAAAAAAAAAAAAAAAAAAAAAAAAAAAAAAAAAAAAAAAAAAAAAAAAAAAAAAAAAGACACATTTCACTCCCTCTCTGAATTTATAAGAAGTAGGAGAAATAGATTCAGACACAGCAGCATATCATAACAATTCTATTAAATAAACTGCTGTACTTACACTATGGAAAAAAAAAAGTTATAGCAATTCAGAGATTCTGTCTTAGAAGAACATGGTCCTGGGAGAGCTAACCAAGGGTATGGACACATGAACTCTTTCTTGAGAGGTGAGTAGATTTTGGCAGATAGAGAAATAGTTTTGTCCCATTATAGATTTAGGAAAGAGTATGAGAAACCATGGACACCTAGTGCTTTTAAGGGATGTTGATACCCTTAGAAAAGAGTTGGGAAAAAAGGTTAAAGTCATACTATCGAAGTCACTGAATGCCATACTAAAGAAATTAGAATTTCTTCTCTAATCATGGAGAGGAGCTGAAGGTTTTTGAATTGATGGAAAATAAGAATGCAGGTTATAGTTTTGGAGGTAACAGCACTGTAAGATATCTGCGAAAAGGGTGAGAAATTCAACTTGGGCATCCAGTTGGGTGGCTCCAGATAAAATGTGTGACATTTTTAAAGTTTATTCTGTGGCATACAAGTCCCACTATATTAAAAAGGGCTTTCAAATAAATGTGTTTCTTCTCAAGATTTATCATACACTCTTAGAAATTGAAATATCTCCAGATTTACAGTAAATATGTTATTCCTTTGTATTTAACTTACTGTTTCCTAAGTTTATTTCACCACAGCTCTTAGTGAGGGCTTTCATACGTTTTGAGGCTCTAGTGAAAATACTGTTCTTTCCAACACAGTGATAGAACTAATATTTATTAGTTTTTCATGTGCCACATGACACTCTTGCTCAACGTGCATAATACCATTTACTCCTCACAATAACCCTACTCATATATAAAGCATTCTTTGCTGAATTCCAATATGCAACCTATAAAAAATCTGAGACTTCAAGAGAGGAAATAGTTGCCGACATTACAGAATTAACAAGCAGCGGGACCAGAATGTAGACCCACCTTTGACTCCTGTTCTCTTAACAGGTACACAATTCCATCTTCTCTTTCTTTGATCCCATTTTGTGCTCTTATTGAGGTGGGTGTGGGGGGGAAGTACTATTTTTTTTTTTTCTGGAAAAGAAGAGATCTGAAATTTCCTTTTAATCCAAAAACACTATTGGAAAAAAAAAAAAGAATCGTCAACTTTTTTTGTTTTTGTTTTTGCCAATTGTGTTGCCATGTTTTTCATAATCTGAAGAATACTTTGGAACACTTACTTCTTCAATGGAAAAGGGTATTTCTTTTCTTTCTTCACTACTACCTTATTGTACTGTCATCTTGAAACTGATCTAATGACAGAAATTTTTCTACTTGCTTTCACTATTGGGAATTTTCTTAACTTAGTGTGTATTCCTTACTCCATTCTTGTGTTTCCAGGCAAATTTTAGTCTCCATGCTCAGTGAAATAATTACATGACTGTTTGTTTCCAACATTTTTTACAACTGGACAATGTTTTCCTTAAAATAAGTCTAAAAGGATCTAAGAATACTTTTCAACAAATTATGGTGTAAATTCTCTTTACGATTGGGAAATTATCATGGAGAAGCCGAGGGCCAAGGGATTCACAATCATCATTTTCAACCCAGGGAAATAAAGAGTTCTCAACTGTATTCCCATCTATGGTTTACCAGAAATTGCTGGAAAAACACCTTAATAATAACTGCTAAAATTTATTTTGTGCTTTCACAACATTAAGGAAAATGTTCAATCATTTTCATTTCACGGACAATAGAGTCTATTGGGAATCAAAGCCAGAGATGTGCCTTAAGTAAATATTGGGAATCAAAGCCAGAGATGTGCCCTAAGTAAATATGTTAAAGAACGCAGCAACTAAACCTGAAGAGTTCTGTTTGGTGATGTTCCCACTGTCAAGATTTATCAAGGATCCTTCTTTTGTCAGTAAACATATGAGAGACATTGATGTCTGTGCTACAAGATGATTAAGTTTGGTGGGGCTCTGAGTGCAGGCTTGGAGACATACATGGATGCATCTGGGCAGTTTCCACATTTGACGAGGGCTGGTGCATTTGTCCAGAACTGTGTTCTGCCTGCTTCTTACACTGCTCATCACTTGCCTTGCCCTAGGGGATTTCTGTCAGTAACAGTTAAACCACTGGCAGCTTAAGTATTCCCCATCAACCTGAAGCTATTTTGGGGCATGTTCCTGACACAGTATTGCAGAATTCCCACTAATAATCATTTCTTCTTCCATTAGTTATGACACTTTCTCTCAGTGTTACCTATACTCTAACATGCACACATGCACACACATATAGTATATAAAAAGGACAGTAATTAGAGAAGACGAGGCTTTATTTTTTAGATTTAAAATAAGAATGCAAGCTTCTCTTTAATTGAAGCTGAAGGTCTGACTTGAAAACAACACAACTAAGTAAATAAGCTAAATTCCCTCTCAATATTTAATTATTCTCTAAAAGCGTGGGTTCTTGTTTTTGCCCTCAACCAACCTCCTGAGTTCTGAGAGAATGTGCTTGAAACCATTTCACTCTTTCTCCACTCTCTCAAAGATATTACCAAAATTTTATTATAAGTAAGGCTATTTACTAGTTCTGTTTGTTTTCTTTTTATTTCAAAGAAGGATTTTAGTTAAATAAATATATATATTTATATATAACATGTATATAATATATAACTATATATATAACATATAATATATACATAATATATAATATAATATATAATATATATTAAATAAATTAAACATATATAATATTTAATAATACATATATATAATATATATATATATATATTTAATTTGTTAAGCTCGGGGCTCCTGAGTGAATCAGATGGTTAAGTGTCCAACTTCAGCTCAAGACATGATCTCATGGCTTCTTGAGTTTGAGCCCCACACCAGGCTCTCTGCTATCAGTGCAGAGCCTGCTTCAGATTCCCTGTCTCCCACTCACTGCCTTTCCCCAACTTGTGTGTGCAAACACTCTGTCTCTCAAAAATAAATAAACATAAAAAATTAAAATTTGTTAGGCTTAATGTTCAAAAGTGATCAAAGTCACAACTGTTAAGTCAGTGACTAAAAAGAAGATCAATGTTTTGTCACCGTTTGTTGAACATAGTAAAAAAGTACACCCTTAGTTGTTTCAATTTGCCCAACACTAGAGATATAAGGCATCATATTGGAGAAAAATGTGAAACAGGTATAACGCTTGTTTCTGCAGCTGTTCATTAGGTCAATCTGAGTTCTTAAGCATTGGATGAAGACATCCCTTCCATGGTCATACATTTTCAGGGATTGCAAAGAGGAAAAAACCATGTTAGTTTATTAATTAGGATTATATTACTTCTTCAAGTGTAAATCCAATGTTTATTTTTTTATTTATTTTTTATCAATCCAGTATTTAAAATGCTATTAGTTTAGTTGTCTTGTGAAACAAAACAATCTGTCTTGTGGAAAGACAAGCACCAGCTTAATGGATTGAACAACACCAAAAAAAGAAAATAGTTAAATGTATCTCAGACTCAAGAAAATGTAATATTAGAAATAGACTTACAAACAATATTAGCTTGGGAAAAATTATTGCTAACGTTGGCTTAACAAGTCTTTTAATTAGATTGTAATGAGTTTACAAGTTATAAAAATCAAGACAGAGTCACAAAAATGGCTGACAGAGTTAAACACTTAATGAAGTGAAAACCCAAGAAGACTCTATTGACTCCATGTTTGACTATTTCTAAAGTGACCACTAACAAAACATATCATCTGGATATCACCTGCTATGGGGATAGACTTCAATTTAATTCATGAAAAATATAAATTTCTCCCTGCTGGTGAAATTGTGTGTAATAATCTGTAAGAAAAGCTTCTTTTAGAAGCATTCCTTTTTCTGCTTTAGAATCCATTTGAGAACTTTTAAGATCTTATCTCTTAGCAACTTCTCACATATATAATACTTTTATTAACTATGGCCACCATTCAGGAATCACTTACATTGATTTTTATTTATCTCAAATGTTTATGGAACTCCAAAATCAAATATACAAGTGGCAAGTTTTAAGGATAATCTTGCTAAATCTTCACCAGAGTATAATTTTAAACTGGACACTTTTGATTTCAGCAAAACCCTTCCCAAGTTTTCAGAGTACAAGAGCTACTCATGAGGATGCCCTTTCTTCACCATCCTTATTATCCCCTTACCCTTTTACCTCTTTCATATTTTTGATCACTTCATTTTAGCACAGTCCCATAGAAATAATAGTTTCTGTCACAAGAAGTGGGAGGAATATGATGTAATGCTCTGGGTAATTTTGTTAAACCCACTTAGCACCTAATCCACTCAAGTCAAAGCTGGTATTGGAGTTATCACTCACTAGACTGGCTTTGTGCACAGAGCAATTCAATACCCACACATCTTCACAAATTACTGGTACGCATCCTCAGACAGTAGGCTGCGACAGCTGAAAAAAGATACCTCTTCAACTGCTAATTTTCTATATTTTTATTTCATTCTTAACACCTCTTTGCGGACAATTAGCTTTTTTCCCCTTTTCTTTCTCAGACTATTTTAAATTAGCCCATTTCAGGCTGATGAATGAGCCAAGTTACAGCCCATGAAGGAAGCATCAGCTGAATGCTAAAATGGTGCTCATTGCTAGAATGCAATGCCACATGTTTTATTCTTAGAGGCAAGCAATGGGATAGTAGCTGTGACACGTTTCAAACCAATTTATTTGAGTAAATGTGAGATATATAGTGCATATTACTGAAGAACTATCTAAAGACCCCATAGGTGACTGGAAAGCTTTCTGGGTAAGTGTCTCTTAACCTTTTTTTAATGGGTCTTATTACTTTGTATTTTTGCTTTCTCTAGTGTGGATTACAATTCTTATAAAGATTCACAGCGAAAAATAATTTAAAAATCGAATGATATCGATAAATCATTTGTTAACATCCCTCACTAGATACTTTTACTCTCTCCGTGAGATAACCTCTCTTCCTTGATTGCTGATCCTACTGGTTAAAACCAGTACAGGTATGAGATTTCTAGTCATTGTTTTAGAATAGTGATATCCAACGTAATCACCATAACTGCAAAGATATTCACATATTCAAATATTCTGGGTGACTAAAACATTCTTCTTTAGCAGCAAAGCTAAGCATTTGGATGGAAATCCTTCTGAAATGTGTCAAACATTACATTATTATTATTATTATTATTAATTATTATTATTATAAACAGTATTAAGTATCTTTTCTCTCAAGGTCTCAAAGCCATCATTATGTTCTGCCACAGTTTGTCAATACCTTCAAAGGTTTTTGAGGTCCTTTGTCTTTTCCCTATGTCATGGAGTGTTCTGTCTTCCCCATTTCCTGTCCATGGCTACCTTCTAATCCTCTGCGGTATTTTTTTAATGTTTATTTTTAAGAGAGAGAGAAAGAGAGAGACAGAGAGGCAGAGAGACAGAGAGACAGAGAGAACACACATGCAGGGGAAGGGCTGAGAGAGAGGGAGAGAGAAATTCCCAAGCAGACTCTGGGCTGTCAGAACAGAGCCCAATGCGAAGCTTGATCCCAGGACGATGAGATCACCACCTAAGCCAAAACCAAGAGTTGGACATTCAAACAACTGAGCCACTCAGGCGCCCCAAATCTTCTTCAGTATTTTAAATACAATAATCTGAACTGCTACTGTTTCTTCTTTCCTCTGGAGTAAAACTCAAGGGCATTGTGATCCATGTTTGCTACTCACCAGCAATTTCAGTCTGTTTTAGTTCTGTGACCACATGTAGAAGAGATGTGTGACCACTAGTCAAACATCTATCAAAGTGGGCAGGGAATATCCACTCTGAAAAAAGAGAAATATCAAAGATGTCACTCCATACCAGAAAAATTTCAGAGGTTCTGAGGAATGTCCAAGCAGTTGCCCTAATTTGAGGAACACAAGTAAAATGAAGTACCTTTGTTTCCACTTAATCTGAGCAGACAGACTTAAACATTATTCTAAAGTCCTTGTGCGGTTATCTGAGAATTTAACAATATGATATATTATGGATCTTAACTGATGATATGAAACTTTTCATTTGCTGATCTCAAAGCAAAATAAAAATAATTTCTGATTTATGTATTTATTTCTCTATTCCCCTGTCCTGGGAAGTTCTAAAGGACAGTAAATACTTTTATCCAACAAAGTGGCTTCATGCTTATCATTGTACACAAGATCTGTACTATAGATTGGGGTCTATGTTTTTTTTTTTCCACTGGAGGACCAAATAGTAAATAATTTTGTGTTTATGGGACCTATGTGCTCTGTTGTAACTACTTAGGTCTGTTGTTGTAGCCATAGGTAATTAAATTATCTAAACTTTATTTATTGATGCTAAACTTTGAAATTTTCTGTGTCACAAAATATTATTCTTTTTTAAACTTTTTTTCCCCAAACACAGAGAATGCTAACCTTTCTTAGCTGATAGGCTGTATAAAAACAGTTTATGAGCTTGATTTGACCCATAGGCCAGTTTGTCTACTATTGTACCAATACAGTACTTTAATCTCTTCTATAGAGGGTTTTAACAGTAGTAGAAATGGCATACAAACAACAAAGATTTAAGAGGTCTGTGTATAGTTAGTAAAAGGTTGAAATTTTTGATAATGATTCTTTCTAAATATATTGATGATTTTAAAATGGAAAATTCCAGGCATTTTACAGAGGTTTTTGCTTATCTGTTCTTTGTTCTGAGTAGTTCTTACAGCATAACTTTTCAATAATACCCAGGCTTCCTGTTAAGAGGCAAACAGGCAAGTCTGATGTGGGGCCCAAGACTCTGTGTTTTTAATGGGTTCACAGGTGATGCCAATGTTGCTGGTCCCCCAATCACCTTTTGGGTAGCTAGGGCATAGAAAAAGAAAGAAACATAAAAGAAAGCCCAATTTGACCTGATAAGTGATGATGAGTATATGTATGGGAGTTTAAATAAATGAAACCCCATGCCTTTAAATGAAGGGCATAGCCCTTGAAAAATAAAAGCCAAAGGATAGAAAAAAAAAGTAACATAATAAAATTACAGGCATTCCTCATCTGAAGGTGTTTTTGACTTTGAAATTTCCAATTTTACAATGGTATGAAAGCCAAGATACATTGAGTAGAAACCATGCTTCGAATTCTGAATTTTGATCTTTTCCCTCACTAGTGGCATGTGTCAATAATCTCTTGTGAGACTGGTCAGCCGCAGCCCGTAGCAGCCCCCAGTCAGGCATGCCATCACAAGCATAAACAACCAATATACCGTCTGTACCCATACAACTGTTGTTTTTCAGTTTCAGTACAGTATTAAATACATTCCATGAGATATTCAACACTATATTATAAAATAGGCTTTGTGTTAGATGATTTTGCCCAACTACAGGCTAATGCAAGTATTTTGAGCACATTTAACGTAGGCTAGGCTAAGCTATTATGTTTGTTCAGTAGGTTAGGTATATTAAATGCATTTTCCACTTAAAGATATTCTCAACTTCAATGGGTTTATCAAGACATAACCCATTGGAAGTCAAACAGATCTGTATATAAATGGCCTCACCAAGTTAAGAATTGCAGAAACAGCCCAGAATACTTAACTTGTTAAACATTTAAGTCTACTGGCTCCTACCAAAAATATAACTTTAATGCAGACCACATTCATCCTAACTCTTCAAATATTTTTCACCTTTTTGCTAGATTACCAAATACCAAAGTAACGAGCAATCAAGTAAAAATTATAAAGTACAAGGGCTATTAAAAATAGCTATGTACTCTGTAGGCTTACATGTTGCATTTACTATTGCACACATAAATATGCAAGTGTGCATGATGTTTAAAATATATTTGGTCTGAGGATTTCTAATGTCAAGTTTCAATCCCATGCAAATGAAAGGGGCTGAATGCATAAACCTGTCAAAATGATGATTTTAATGGAAATGTCAAGATACTTCTGAAAGCCAATATAATAATCCCTTTTATGCAGCACTAGGAAGGAGCCTATGATCCTAAAAGAACTAACCTGTCACCCTGCACTATACGTTTCATCCTATTACCATCCTCAGCTCCATTATCTAAATGACCAAGCACTCCTTCAATTCTAGGGCTAAATGATGTCATGACATGACTATCATCATATTTATACCTCATAAAATTAGAAAGGTTATTAAACATAATTTGACCTTTGGCATACTCTAATAGAATCCTGATTTTTTCTGTTTTCCCTCTTTTTCTCCTTTTTTCCTCCATTCACTCGCATCACTCATTTCAGTTCTTTTTTTTCTTCCTTTCAGATAAGTTGTTTCCCACTTACACTGATGTTATGTTGCATGACCAAATCAGAGATTTTATAAGTTGCAGTTTTTATTCTAGTGCTTCCTAATTATTCTCCAAAGCTGCCACTCACAAGAGAGATGTTACTTCCATTCAAACCTAAATTCAGTGCCAAGTACATATGCCCTTGAAATTTTTCTAAAGCATTGGGTGATGTGGGGTCTGAGATGTCTTGCTGTTTTGTGGTTGCTATTGTCTTTAACTCGCTGGTACTACAGTACAGAAGGCTATTAGCTATGTTTATCTTTGTTGGTTCACTCTGATCAAAACATATTCAAAGAACAGGTGCTTCATGATGGACTAAGGTCATGCATTTGGTATGTTGTACAATTGAGAAGGAAAGAGTATTCGTCAGAAAATTTACAGACTCCTGTGCTGTATAACAACCTTCTCTCTAGCATTTAAGATATTTTTAAGTAGATTTAACAGAAATAGTTATGTTTATAAATGCTTCAGAATAAGGGCAATGAGCTGTTGGTGTGTGTGTGTGTGTGTGTGTGTGTGTGTGTGTGTGTGTGTTCCTTTCTTTGGAGTTCAATGTTAATTTATCTTGTCGTGAATGTATATGCTTTCTGTTCCAAAGCCTTCTCAACACAGAATCTTATCTTTGTTTCCTCTAGAGTGTTAGTTATTTCTTAGCATTCTCCAAGCTTCCTTGTTAAGGTCCCTGATGCCAATGGCTTCCAAGTGCAGAGACATTTTCACAATTAGTTTTCCATTGAAGAAAGTAGTCTCTTGCATTCACAGCTTCCTGTTCTCTGTTTGATTTATTGTGGAATTTATTTACACTCAGTAGCTATTTATTAAATATATACTACATGGCAAAAAAAAAAACCAGTCCCCGCTTTCAAGGAATTTGTAGTCTGGCAGGTCTTTAGGCAAGAGAATGGATAATAAAATATGATGTGATATGCCAGCTTTTAAACCCATGAATCAATCAATATATATTTATGAAATTAAAAGTAGGGACAATCATCAAGACTTTAATAGACATAGATGTGGATGTAGATAAAAATATACAAATAGAATTATTGGCTCTGAAGAGATTGAAAACTAGTAGGAGAAAAAATAATAATATAAAGAGAAAGCCTTGTTACAAGATGTTATATGATAACTGTCATATATTCTTATTAGAGGTAGAAAGTCCATAGGAAATTAATCCTTCTCTTGTAAGAATTCTTTTCATACCTGGTGTCCAGTTTGGCAATAACATTTTATTCTTTGTTCCATATTTGCTTGTTCACAGAATGAATAATTTTTCTCCCTCTGCATTTTATTTTATGAAATGACTACCAAGATCACTCTATTTCTTTGGTCTTTCTTTATGTCCTGACTTTAATTTGTCTATGTTTTTTTATGTAGAGTGATTGAATTGGTTTGATCACACTACCATTAAAAATACCATAGACTTCATGGTTGAAGAAATAGAAACTTATTTTCTCTCAATTTTGGAAGCTATAGCCCCAGGTCAAGGTGCCAGCAGATTCAGTTCCTGGTGAGGAACTGTCATTTCACAGCTTTGTAGTTCTAATCAAATAACAATGGTCTTATCTAGGCTAAGAAAATGGCTATCATTCACAAAAGAACTAGAAACACACTTCATATCAAGATGGTCCTATTTATTTTTCTGTGCTTGATCATAGGCTCATTTTGACTTTAGCTATAAGAGAAGACACATGCATACACAGACACACATAGTCCTTGCCAGAGAGCTGATTTCTTGTTGCACTTTTGAAATATATCTAATCTTAATAGGCTAGGAAAACAACAATCGCAAAAAACAACAAAGAATGGGAATATAACTACATTGCTTTTTCTAGGAAAAAATGTGTGTGTTTTAAGTTACCCAGTTAGTCTTTCTACCTCCTCTTTGCTTTGTAATTTAGCCACTGTACTTCCAATGTAGTTGTCCTCTTACACTGTGTTTCTTTTTAAAAATTAATTTAAAATACACATAACAAAGTATACCATCTTAACTATTTTTGAGTGTTCAGTTCAGTAGTATTAAATACATTTACATTGTTGTGCACCCAACACCACCATCCATTCCCATTACTTTTCTCATCTTGTAAAACTGAAAACCTATACCTAAATCTGTATTAAATAATAAGTCCATATTCTCCCATACCTCAGCTTCTGGCATCCACCACTCTACTTTTTGTCTCTATGATGTTGTCTACTCTAAGTACCTCATGTAAGTAGAATCATACAGTGTTTGTCTTTTTGTGACTCGCTCGTTTCATTTAGTATAATGTCCTCAAGATTCATCCATATTGTAGGATATTAGAGAATTTTGTTCCTTTTCAAGGCTGAATGATATTCCATTGTATGTTTGCCACATTTTGCTTATCCATTCATCTATCGATGGATGTTTAGGTTACTTCCACATTTTAGCTTTTGAAATAAATTCTGCTTGAATATGGGGATACACACATCTCTTCAAGATGCTGTTTTCAGTTCTTCTGGATATATATTCAGAAATGGAATTGCTGGATCACACAGAAATTTTATTTTTTCATTTTTTGAAGAACTTCTTGCACAGCGACTATACCATTTCATATGGCCACCAACAGTATATAAGGATTCTACTTTCTCCACAGCCTTGTCAACACTTGTTAGATTCTGATTTTATTGATAGTAGTCATCCTAAGGGGTATGAGATGATTATAGCACTAATTTTTATCACATTACTGTATTGCTCAAAAACCTTTTATGGCTCCCCAATACCTTGAAATAAACTACAAATGCAGTTTGTATATACTGTCAACAGCAAAGCTTTTAGAGTTACATCCCCTTAATGCTATATATAAAGCCCCCTGCAATCTCACTGGCTTCCTCATCATCTCCTAAACTTTATACATATGTTTCCTCTTGCATGCATGCTATAATTTGCAAGTTTTCTTCCAGGCGATACACATTTCCTTTCACCTAACCCAGTGTTTCTCTAGGAAACAATATTGGTATTTAGGGCAGAATAATTTTTCCTTCAGCACATTTTTCCTACATCTCTACAAAATGTTAAAAATCCCTAGTCCTTGCTCATTAAGTGTCGGCAGAACTCTTATATTGTAGTAACAGCCAAAATGCCTCCACACATTTCCAAGCACTATTATTGAGGATTCTTCTGCTCATAAGTAGCAGAAAGGACCAATGGTTTAAGCAAGTAAGTGACTGTATTAGCCAATGGAATTGAAAAAATTCAGGGGAAAGTTTGTAACTTCAGGTACATATGGATTTACTAATGTCTAAAAGATTTGTTCTTGGGTACTGGGGGGCTCAGTCAGTTAAGCATCTGACTTCCTCTCGGGTGGTGATATCATGGTTTATGACTTCAAGCCCCATATCAGGCTCTGCACTAACAGTGCAGAGCCTGCCTGGGAGTCTCTCTCTCTCTCTCTCTCTCTCTCTCTCTCTCTGCCACTCTCCTGTTCTCTCTCTCTCTCTCTCTCAAAATAAATTAAATTAAATTAAATTAAATTAAATTAAATTAAATTAAAAAAGTAAAAGATTGGTTCTCACTCTGTGTAACGGTTCTGTAGTACAGTATATTTGTAGATGGGTCTTCCTCTGTATTGATTTCCAGTACTATCAGACTTATCTGTATAAGCTCTATTTCAAGCAGAGAAAAGATTTTCCCCTTCCCAGTCACTCAAACAAAAGTTCCACTTATGTTCTAAATTGTCATGGCTGGGGTCAGGATCCTTTATAAAGGCATCACTCTGGATGGAGAAACATAACATTCTTTTGCATGCTTCTCAAACTTGGGGCAGGATATGGGCTACCATTTGGAGAGAGGTAGTTCACCAAAGAAACATAAGGTACTATTACCAGGAGAATGAATAACAGGTGCTGAGTAGCAAAATAGCAAAATGAAGTTACCTATAAAAAATACAGTTGCTTAATCTTAGGCAAAGAGTTTTGATTCTGAGCCACTGCTCTAAATCAATAATGTGTAAATAATGGCAACTACCTTTCAGGTAGATAATGAGAGATTCAAAAAGGAAAGTGTATAACAAAAAACCTGGAACATCTGTGCTGAAAACATGCCTCATTCCCTTTACATACCCTTCTAACATGCTAATCAGAGGTGGTTTTTAAAATAACAATTGGTAGACCTGAGCAACACCTCTTCAGTTTGGGGAACCTGACATGTCCAGCTGGAAATCAACCAATACACCACACCATCCCATACAACTGCTTATCCACTTTGGTCCCAGTAAAATTCTTCAGAATTACTTCTATCTGCGCACATGTCTCTTCATCCTTCTAACTAATCCGCGGTGGAACTTTGAGTAGTTTCTGTCTGAAATCTTGTATCACCAAAGACGACTTTTATCATCCCTACCCCTTCGCATTTCATAATCGTTACTACTTTACACACGTGATACTTGCATTTAATCTGTAAAACCTGTTTTTAATCATTGAATTTCTTGTTTTGAATAATAAAAGCCATACATGGGTTAGAGCTGTAGAAACACTAGTTCATATGATTCCTCCCTGCGCTCATCATACCTCATTAACCAGAAAGGTATTGAGAGACCCTGGATGAAAGTAGCTGGGTGTATGGAGCTCCCTACACTCACCTGTCCACTCCTCAATGTTCTAGTAGTCTCTGTGAACACAGAGGAAAAACCATTGATGCTTGATAAAGATTATAGTTTTTACATTCAGATTCTCAGCTTTGCAGTTATGAGCTGTGTGATTTTGGACACATTTCTTTACCGTGTGAATCCTCAGTTTATTCGTCTATAAAATAGAAATTATATCTTTAGTTTTCAGGGAGAAGATGAGAATTGAAAATCAATCAACCAAAATCCCTGACAAGCAGCTATTCAGAAAATGCTTCTTCACATTTTATAAAGATGATGGTTTTTATGGCATCTCTGCCACCTTTGTTGGCTATTTAACGATTAGCCATATGTCATTCTTGCCATCTCAGTTTATCTGGAAATATTTTGTATCCATGAGCCCCTCTGCTCTGCTTTGCCTACTACAGTGCTTTATAAACATTAAGCTTTGGGTAAATGAATGCATGAATGAATATGTTTGTTAAGTAGATCTTTGAAAATGAGAATGGAAATGACTTGAGAGATCTTACGTGGGACAGATAAAGCTGTGGGAAATTTTTTTTACACATAAACATAGTTGTTGTTTTTTTCTATGAGAAAAGTCATATTTTTTCAGAATTTCAAAAAAATAAGTTGTATCTAATATTCGAACAATTTGATAATTTTAGACAAAACCAATATTTTTTATTAAAGCCTATTTAATGTTAAATCTTCATAAAACATTCTGATATGCCAGAGAGAAGTTTGAAATATGAATCAGAAATGAGGGTCTGAGCTTCCCATTTCAATTCACAATTTCCACTTTAAAAACAAGGTGGTTGGACTAGATAGTTTTTCAGATTCCCTTATTCATCAATTCTGTGAGCCTTCCTATGATACTGAAAATACTTTTAGGGACGCCTGAGTGGCTCAGTCGGTTGGGCATCCTACTTTGGCCAATTAATCTCTCCATTCGTGGGATCAAGCCCTGCATTAGGCTCTGTGCTGACAGCTCAGAGCCTGGAGCCTGCTTCAGATTCTGTGTCTCCCTCTCTCTCTGCTCCTCCCCTGCTCACAGGCTGTCTGTCTCCCTCTCTCTAAAAAATAAATGAACATTAAAAAAAAGGAAAAATTTTAAATGCATTTCCAAGTGGACATGCTAGGTAGAAAACAGAATATTCTCTAAGTATATCAGGATCAGAGCAAGTATTTTATGATCCAAACCAGAGAAGACAAGGGCTACTACTCTTTGGAGTTCACATTCTTTTGGAATAAAAGTAAGCAAAATATCTAATATGATATAAAGAACACAAATCAGGGCAATGTGATAAAGAGTGACTGATTTTGGCCAAGTTAATTGAATGGTCCAGGAAAGTCTTTCTGAGGAAATCTGAACTATGTCTCAAAGGAAGAATCCAACCATGCAAGATTGATGGTAGAAAGGAACATTGCAAGAGAAACACCTAGAAATGTCAGGTCCTAGAGGCTGGCTGGGATTAGCATGTTAGAACCAGAAAAGGAGAAGACTATTGGGATTATAGTAAGATAAGAGATAGAGGTGGGAAAATACCTTGAATGAGTCATATCATGGCTCCATCATAGACAGTTTCATGGAGAGATTGCAGAGCTATAAGAGTTTAGATTTTGAATTTTATTCTAAGTGCTTTGGGAAGTGATGGTAGCAGATTTATGTTATTAAGCCTCGCTGTGCAAAAAATTCACATTCCTAAGAGCTAGATTTATTTATTTATTTATTTTTGTAATGGTGAAGTCCTGATTCACATAAAAAGAAACTGTTGTAAAAGAATGATTTGTTATTAAAAATCCCTTCCAAGTATCTGCAGCTATTTTATTCACACGCTCTAATCAATACTCAAGGAACAGGTTATAACGTCGTTTAAACGAATCAAGTTCCTGGCTGGCACAGTCATTGCCAGCATGTTCATACGTTCCAGTTGTTTTTTAAACTGCATTTTACACCGGGGGAAATTGCGCAGAGTAAATGTCAAGGATTCACTAGGGGCATTACAGTTTCCGAGGCATGAAGCTAATACATATTTGTCTCATTACTGTCAGCCGATCAACTTTATTTCGTGGATGGCAAGGGCTCGTAGCTCTTAGGAGATGTAGTTACAAACGACCTTTGGGAGGTCGTGGGGACCACAACTTCCAAAATTCACAGTAGTGTCAGGTTATTAATAAGAAACTAGGGAAATGATGTTCACACGCTTTTTGATATTTGACTTCCTCATAGAAACAGGTGTGTGTTGGGGGGGTGGGGAGGTCACACTGTTGAGCTTTGATTCATCAAACCTTAAATTGGAGACAGCATAGAGCATTTGAGTAGGCAGCTTAACCCACTCCTGGGGTTTCCATATTGCTCCGCAATTTTCCTGAGGTAAACATGTTTTGCAGAATCATCAGGCTGTTAGTAGTCTTTTGCTTGGATAATTCCAAAAGACAGATGGGAAAGAAAATCCTGATTTCTTGGCGAAGGCACTTGTGCAGTATGGGAATCAGGTTTTCTGTGTGTCCAATCTATGTGGGTTTATTCTTCATATTTTTAATTGGGCTTCATGATATTTTGGAATATATTATTTTATTTTCTTATTGTGTTTTCATTTTATTTGAAACTACCATTTTCAAATTATTTCTTCCCTGAGGTATTTAGTGGTGAAAAGCATCTCTAGGTAATTATTTTTTAAATTATGCTAGAATTTATTCATAATCATAGGGTGTAATATATCATAAACTTTCAATAAACAATCAGTACTGATGAAAAAATAGTGTAAGAGATATCTTCAACTACTTCTGTTTAGTTTCTTCCTAACTAAATGCAGTAGTAAGGGACTTTCTCTCTATTCTATGCCCTCCTCTTTGGCCATGGCCCTGCCACCTATACTGGAGAGATTACAGGCAGGGATATTTGTGGCATTTTCCAGTGTTTATAGTGGCATGACTGACAGCAAGTGGCTTGCAAGATTCCTGAAACTTTGCCCTCATACAACAAGCAGAAGACATAAGAGAAAATCTGACAGGGATACTCCTCACAAAAATGCCATGGCAGAACATAGGCTGCTGTGGAGAATGCTCCTACAGGATACACAGGGGATGGACAACTAGTATGATTCTGAGCACAGGCAAAATGGCATCAGTCCTTAAATGGTAAAGGACTCACTCTAGGCATTGGACAGGTTTCTTTGTAGTTTCCTGTTTGTGACTCTGAAGAATTCCCATTGAGGCAGGGGCTGGGCAGTCTCTCAAAGGTGCTCCATTATTGTCATTCCAAAAGTAAGTGGCTACACTGGCCTGCCATCTCATGCCCCCCTCTGTCTTCCTCTGTCACAACCATTTAGTCTCTTACCAGTTAAAATTTATAGTTAAGTTTTTGCCTTATTCTTTTAGAATAAGATCCCAACTACCATTATCCTGCTCCCTAAATTATATACAAGTTCTTTCAAAAATAATATATTCAGGTTTTCACAGGTGTTTTCCCTGATACAGACTTACAGGGACTACTTTAAGAAGCCAAAACCTTCTTACTGTCCCATCTTTGTCTTTGCTCTACTCTTATGTCAATCCCATTCTTCTCTGTGGCAAAAGATGATTATGACCACAGAGGGAAAATGTTCATATAAAGGAAAGAAGGGAAAGAAGAGATTACATCATTTGTATTCCACAATAATATCTGGCTACCAGTAAAAAGTTGGTAATTGAGGTCTTCCATATACTTTAAATATAATGTTTCGGCACACTGTCAGAGAAAAATGGACTTATATCTTACATAACTAGATGTCAGAATGACTATGTCATTCACCAAAGAGCTCCCTTACCTCAATCAGAATTTAGTTTACTATTTATAGGAAAAGTAGATCCGTTAATGCTGTCAATCATGGTGCCAGGACTTACAACCACCATCACTAGTCAGTGACAACACTGCTTCTACTGAGCCAGGACTCAACTTCAAACTCTTTGTCGGCACATTAGCCCCTATAAGCCTTTTGAATTTAGTACTGAATATGAAAATATTTGGCAAATCTAAACTAACACGTAAAGATAGTTTTCTTATAGTAAGAAATTTGTCTTCTCTTACTGTCTATAAGAAAGCACTTCATTTTTGTACTGTTTTGTGATCCACATCAAAAATTTACAGTAGTAAAAAAAAAAAGTATATATTCAAACACCAAAGTCTGGATTTCCAAATGGAAGAAATAAATGCCCAGTGATCTTGGAACTTGATAGATACTCAGAGTGAGATACATGATGGGAAGTTTTGTTTGTTTGTTTTTGTTTTGTTTTGTTTCGTTTTAATGCAACTTATTTTCCTTCAGAACTCTAGTACTTGGAGTTATTAGTATATCTTTTTTTGGGTAGTTCAAAATCTTATCAAAGAGATGCCTATCTATGAATCAATAAATTTTAATGCTTGCTAATTAACAGTTTTAGCCTAAGAACCAGTGATTGGTGTTAGGATTACAGTGTTTAATGGTTTTCAGATAAGTGTTGTTTAAATCCATTGTTCTTCAAAAAGTTGTAGCTACTTGCGAACCCAACTTTGTGTCTACCCCTCTGGCAAGAACTGTAAGAAGTTTAAACATGTGGAAGTCAGTAGAAGCATGTAAGGGTATTATGTGTTAGGATTGAATGTGCTTTCACCAGTCTGAAATAGAGGCCCCATTTTAATGTTCATCTCAAATCAGTTTCTTTGAAGTTTATTACTGTGACTGGCAGTCAAGTTATATACAACCCAAGAAAAGTTGTATCCATGTAATATCTCAATGAGTGTGAAAGTGGCAAAAAAACAATGATGATTGGAGGTGGACGTTTTCCAGAATTTCAGTACATAGGATGTCCAAACAAATAGCAAACTGCAGTAGGCATAAGTCAGAAAGGTGCCTGCATAATGCCAAGATTGTAACTTAAAAAAAAGTTTTAGTTGAGGAGTGCCTGGGTGGCTCAGTCAGTTAAGCATCTGAATCTGGATTTTGGCTCTAGTCATGATTTCACGTTCGTGAGATCAAGCCACACATTGGACTCTGCACTTGCAGCATGAACACTTCTTGGGATCCTCTGTTTCTCTCTGTATATCTGTCCCTCCCCCTCCCCCTGCCTTCTTGAAATAAATAAAGAAACAACATTTTAAAAAAAGTTTTAGTTGAGTAACATTACTTAGATTTTTAACAAATTGGGTGTAGAGTAGAGGGGAACCAGATAAGCGTAATGAAAGATCATTCAGGATGGCTGTTTTAATTTAGCAGAGAGAGTTCTGGTCTCCACTCCATGGACTCATTCTAGGACCCAGGATGATAACAATTCTGCCATTTTCAGATGAAGACTTCTCAGATAAGTCTAGTATAATTGTCACATAGTCAGCTGGTAGCATGAGAGCTTATGGAGGAGTGCTCGGGAGAGGTGTCATGGGTCAGACCGTTAACTAATATATATCACATTGACTCACATTTCACTGGGGGAGAACTTAGTCATATGGCCACACCTAACTGCAAGAAAGGTTGGGAAATGGGGCATAACTTGAGCCTTATTTCCAATGAATAAGAAAAGACAGATTGTGGTTAGTAGGAGCTATATACCATTGGGTAGTAGAGAGTTCAGATGGGAAATGAGGTAAAATCTGCTTAACTTTGTTAAGCTAGTGTTTTCCAAATTTAGCTCACCTTTTAGAAGACGCCTGTTAAAACACTTTTTAAAGAAATGTTAATTTAGGGACGCCTGGCTGGCTCATTGTGTTGGGCGTCCAACTTCGGCTCAGGTCATGAACTTGTGGTTCATGAGTTCAAGCCCTGCAGCAGGCTCACTGCTGTCAGGCAGAGCCCACTTCAGATCTTCTGTTCCCCCTTGTCTCTGCCCCTCCCCTACTCTCTCTCTCTCTCTCTCTCAAAAATGAATAAACATTTTTAAAAATGCTAATCTAGACCAACAATTTTATTCAATATTATGCCCTTCATGTAGTTGCAATTTATCTTATAACTTATGTGATGAAGCAAACCCCCTGGCATTACGGTGTTGCTATCCCTGCATTTGTATATTGCTATAAATGAATGTCACTTTCACCCCTGTGGTTTGGACAGGTTTGGCATTAAATTGTTGGAGGGCTTCACCTGCGTTAGGAATCTCTCACTTATTTTCATCTAGAGCTTTCATACAACATAGATAGATACTTTTTCTTACTATCCGCCAAAAATAACAGCACTGAAAAAAATGACAGAACACGTTTTATGAAGGCATAATATAACCCACTGCTGGGAACATGTCACTCGAGGCAAAAGCAGTTAGATCTGCCGGCTGGATGCTCTTCTGATGTTTCTCCTTAAATAACTTCATTATTTAATAAGAAGTGTTTTAATTATTTAAGTGACATAAAAGATGAGGTTGTAGTATCTATATCTTGATTGTGTTTACTGATTTTAAGTCTTTTCTGTCTATTTATATTGGAGTTGTAAGCACTTACCAAAACCCTATTTGGTAGGGAATCTCTCTCCACATTTAGAGAAACAAAAGGTTTCTGTGTTTTCCCAACAGGATCCCTGTGATCACTCTTTTGCTGTCAAACATGGTCCTAGCGTTGTTAAAAGAACTTTGTCCCTCACCTTTGCAAAAGCATTTACTTTTGTTACTAACGCTCACACATGGTGCACTGATATTTACTGATAATGGATTTTTCCCCCACCGATGTAATGTACCATCATTAGGGATTGCTCTCATCATAATAATAGAAATAACAGTAATTAATCAACATCATTCTCATTACCTTTATTTATTTAGTGTGCATTATGTATTAGGCACTCGAGAGTTTCATGTACATAATTTCATAGCAACTCTCATATAGGAATTGTAATCTCTGTGTCATAGATAAAGAAACTGAGGAAATGTGCCCAATATTAAAACAACAGTAGCAAGAATAGAAACCAAGCTGAAATGTTTTTGAATGTTAAAGTCAAGATGCTAACAGAGGTCTGATTAACTTCAAGTTTATGTGCTTTCTTTTTGCATTAACCCATGTCCTTCCTGATACAGAGTAGATACATTTGAAAACACATCTATGCCCTTCTTTCCCCACACCAACTCTCTTTATGTAAAGGTTTTGATCCTTGTGAGTGTAAATTAATCTTAGACTGTGAAGTAATGCAGCCTTGAATTCAAATTAGCAATTTGTATATGACTTGGAAAACATTAGAGAGGAGAAGAAAGGAATGAAAATGTATATCGTAATCTCAGTGATAGATCTGAAAGATATCAGTATTGTCTCTGGGATTCACAACCACTGAACAACGCTCAGCAAAGACCTAACTCTTAGGGACCAGGACTAGCAGGTTATGCTGGCTGCACTCCAAGGGCTCTGCGTACTTAACATTCCCTGGAGCTTTGGGTAGCAAAACTTGGCTTACTAAATGCAGACATCCTGTTGACAAGTCACTGGTGGGCCAAAGGTGTGGCCAGGAATTGTGTCAGGGAACATAGAGAAAAAGAAAAGAGTAAAAGAGAAGAAATAAAGGTTAATAGAAAGAACACAAGAAGGCTCTATTAAAAATATTAAAATCTGTATGTACTGACCCAACAAATAAGTAGATAATGAGTTAAGAGATAAAAGAAAAATAAAATGAAAAAGGGGAGGGGGGGTCAGAAATGATAGGAAAGGATACAATGGAGTGCGCGTCTATGCTTTCCCTGTCCTTCATTATACATCTAAAAATTAGCTGAGTTCCAATCTTATATTTACCTGTTATCATTCTTATATTGCAAGCAGCAAAAATTGGGTAAAGGGTAATGTAAGAAAAAATAAAGGAAATGATGAGGGAAAGGTTAGTATCCTGATAATTGAGCATACAGAAGGACTAACTCAGGAACTATAGCCCCTTATGCATCTGGAGCAGAAAGAGCTCCTGGACTCTGGCAAGTGAAGACTAATGAACAGTGTCTCCAGGCTGCTGACATTGGGATGAATTTGCTTCCACTGTTTTCCCTCCTGAGCCATTCAATTAAAGATGCAAATACTCTTGAGTGTTTGATAGATCCAGCTCCTCCCAGGTCACAGGTCCATCACTTGGTAGGGAATGGGAAAGGGGAGGCAATGCACATTAATGGCAGTTTCCACAAAGCCAGACAAAGTAGGAAGGGATGGCTTCTTAAAGTAAAATCCTGGTGGTGGTTCCAGAAAAAGAGTAAATCAATGCTGGACAGGCACTGCCAACTGGGGTCTACCATACCACATGACTGTGACCAGTCCAAAGGTCTCCTCAGTTTTCCAACAGTTCCTGTGGTGGAGATAGCATAAGAGTTACACTGGATGCTTGTTGAAAATGGCTAGGAAGATTTTATTCAGGACTATTGCAGTAGGAGAAAAAGATTGGAATCAACTCCACTGAAACAAAAAGCAGATGAGTTTTTAAGCACGAGGTAAGCTAATGAAGAGTTTTAGGTGGGTGGTTAGTCAATGTGATTAGGCCATCTGTGTTTGTTAATTGGTGCTCCTTGAAGTTAGGTTCCTACCCTTCCACAGAGCCTGGGAGCTAGGGGCTCTGTCTTAAGAATAGATCCCAAGTGCTGAGAAAGACATACCTGTGTGAAGCTAGCCAGAAGTTGGGAGAAGATTTAGATCTAAAAGGGACAGGGGAGAATTTGTACTTGATTTTTTTTTCAAGTAAATGCTCTACGGAAAGAGAGGTCAAAAACCTAGAGTCAGAAAGAAACCTGTCTAACATTTAATCATGCTGAGGGGAATGTTAAAATGTTCTTGGTCTGTAATCATTCTCTCTGTGAATGAAAATTTATCACTGTTGCCTCACAGTCCTGCTACTGTGTTTTTCCAATTGTCTTCTTGCCCCTGCATGCTGCTACAGCTCACTCTGGTCTCTCCTCTCAAAATTCTCCAGAGCAGCAATAATGCACAGTGCTGGTGTATGTGCCTCTCCTGGAAGACCTGCCTAGAAATACAGGGAATTGCAGCATATGGGAGGAGAGGGAACAAGCTACAATTGAATGTCAGACAGCAGTACTTTTAAAGTTACATGCTCATTATCCTTTCTGGGGAACTTCTCAGGGGCTCTATTATGTTAGACCCCCATCTGCTACCACATTGTTCAGCACCCACCCAACAGCACCCCACCCCCCCCCCCAAACATCCTTCATTGTCTGGCTTCTTTGAATCCCCAGGCTCCTCCTTCTCCCAACATATTCCTCTCAAACCTCCAAGGAAAAGTAGAAAATTCCCATTGCATTATTATGCCAAGCAAATTGCCCTTTCTTGGTTTCAACCTTTCCAAGCTTGGCTAAACCTTAGGACTTATCTGGGCATATTCAAATAAGAAGTGTCCTAAACAAAAGGGCTTTGGGGTCTGTTTTTCACATTTGAAAGACCAACAAAAGTTTCCTAGTTATATTTCTTTCACATGCCTCAAATCAAATTCTTATGCTAGGTTCAAAACCAAAGTGCTTTCGTCTGAGGGTATAAAAGAAGAAAGGGGAAGAAAAAGGCAATAGAAATGTTAGTTTTTCCCTTTGCCAAAAAAGATGGAGTGTTTGTTTGTTTGTTTGGTTTTAGTCTGAAAGAAAGAGAAAGACTGCGATGGAGAGAGAAGTTCTTCAAACCAAAATGATTGCAATGGATATAATGCCACTGTGACTGTAGGATTTATAAAATTTTGATTCTACTTACCTACATTTCTTAAAATTTTATGTTTATTGTTCTCATAACTGAAAAAAAATGAAGCAAGACAAGATGCGAAGTGAAGATGAAAATAAGATGCTCAGAAAATGATACTGTCACTTTTAGGCAGACATAAATATAGAATTGACAATCACTTGCAAGCACCTAGATCATAAAATGCCTGGGCATTAAATAGTGTGCAAAGATTATTGACTAGGCAAGTGACTGGATAATGACCTGAAAAGCATACTGTGGAGAGTACCAAACAATAATTTTATATTACAAAGTGGAAAAGATTTAGACCGGGGTGGGGGGGAAAGGCTTACATCACAGCAGATATTGCTAACAAAGAGCATAGCTAAAATATGAATATAAAGGACCTTACTGGTTGTGGTATTACTGATACCAGAGGGCACAAAATGTTCCTCATGAGCCATATCTGATCTGTAGGCATATTTAAATTACTATGCAATTAATAAAAATTGGTAAGTTGTATTCTCAATTTAAGAGTAAAACCATTTGTAGAATTAAGACCCAGTTTTTTCTTTTAATTGGAAAACATTTTTTCTACATACTAACAAGTGGCCAAATACCATTCCTCCCAACATAGGCAAGTCAGGTGGCAGAATTGTAGTGTGACATTGATGACTGTGAGTGAGGCAGATATTCCAAGGACAATCTTTTTCTCTCCCCGTCTTTCCCCTGCGGAGGTATGCCTTTATGTCCAGTATTTCTTTGGAGACTTAGCCACTGGAGAACTCTATGTGCCCTGGCTTAGGCTTTCTCCTCCATTTGGCCTCTTACAACTCTCTCTAAACCACTGGTTTTTAGTGGTTCACCTCTGTGGGGGTCATTTGGCAGGTGATTTTTCATGGGCAGCATTCTTTCAAGTTACTGAAGTTGCTTCCCTTCTCCAGAATCTACATCTGGCCTTTCCTCTACTATCAGTAGAAGGACACCTTGCTGCCACTGTTGCCCCTTCTCCTTGTACATATTATTGCTGGTCTGTGGGTGTCTGTAGACTCTCCTAAACAAGAGAAAATATTACACTTAGCTTCTTCTTCATTGGAAGAGATTGGATATCTTTTCTCACATATATGCTCATTCCCAGCCCAGCTATTTGTCATAGCACAAATATAATTATATATGTCAATCAAAGTGTCGACATTTGGCCCTACCTTAACTCTCTAGCTCTTGACCCATGGATCAGCTGTTCTCTTGATCTTCTGGCAATTGCTTCAGAGTCCACTGGCTCCAGGAAACACAAAGAGTCAGAGTAATCATGACTATTTCCCATGTGTATTTGAACCACAAGAGTCTGGCACAAGCTTCCTAATGAATGAACAAAGACCTAAGTGAAATTCATTGGCAGGAAGCAAAGAGAGGGCTTGTTTGCAGAAATGATGATCTGTGCCTGGTTAACCACCTAAGCCAGTTGTGTTGCTACATAATAATGCACCACTTCTCTGTTGAGTAAAAGTTGAGTTGAGCTGGTAGAGAAAAATGTGCCATAGCAAATTGACCATGAATAAAACAAATGTACAAGCTTCTCCTGGGTGTCTGATTATCTAAAAATCTGCCAGGAAATTGAATTGCCTGTCAGTTGCCTAAATTATTTTCTCACTGTTATTGAAATTCTTGGTGGGGTAGGTGTTTTAAAAGGAAAAGTAAGAAATGAGTTGGAAATGATTGATCAAACTTGAAAATAACTGTATATGGAGTCACTTCTTTCTTGTAACAAGGACACCTTCCATTGCATTCTTTTGTCATCCATCCATAGTAGAGAAAATCAAAGACAGAAGACCCATTTTAAATGATACAACTATTTTACCTGAGGTTTATTGACCTTTTTTGATGTGTTATTGAGAATTAAGTATTACAATCAGTCTAGGATCTGACTCTATTGCTCTTTTGTTTAAAAATTAAGACTGGAATTAATCCATCAATGGAATAGGAATTAATGTAAAGAGGAGTAACACAGGGAGGATAATAATTGTAATGCACACCGTGTTTGGGTCATAGTGTTCAAAATCCACCAACAAGAATTTTTTTTTCTTTCTTCTTTAGATTATTCCATTACCTTCTTTTATGACCTCTCTCTTGAGGGCACTATGTCCCCTCATGGTTGCATTTTCTCTCATACATCTCATCCCACACATGAGACAGATGTCTCTTATGTTTTTCCAATTAGTCTTTCTCACATTTTCCTAAAAATCCCAATTTTGAAACTCAAGCAATCAGATTGCTTTATCAGTATTTCTTCTTATTGTTGTCACTTATAGAACCCAAGGTCAGTTCTTCCCATTTTTAAGATGACTTCTTCAGCATCACTCTGTCCAATGCTACTTGTGTCTTAACTTGTGATGATAGCTGTTCCTTCTAACACCTTAGGTCCCCATTTTTTTTTAACTAATCTTCTTCAAAGATTTATATCTTCACCGGACTTCAGTTACTCATTCCCAAGGTCAGACCTTGTGACTATGTCCTAATCATGCTTAATCAACACCAATAACTGCTACCCTTCAATAATAACAATTATGTGCACTGACTTCCACCTTCAATCTACCTCTAGTTCTCAGCTACCTTTCGTAACACTAGCACCACCAATCAATGCCTTCTATCATCTTCTCACTGTTCTTCATCATTTAATGTCATTGCACCCCCCACCCCTGAACTCCACATTTAAATGTTATGGTCAATTGTTAGAATCACTCCCTTGCCCATATTGACTTTTACTCCTCCTTCACTTTGGACTCAATTGGTAAAACCAAAATCCTTTAAAAGCAAACCTGCTGCTTATTCTGTGCTTGCCCCTGTGCAACTTAAATGCAATAGAGAAAAGCATGTGACTTCTCTGACTGGTCTCATTTAAGCTCCACAAACAAAACTCTCAGTTGAGACTCTAATGGTGCCAGGCATCAGGTTTTAACTTCCTAGTCTAGTGATGGTACCATTTTCTTAGTTAGCAATTACACAGCTTCTCTCTTGAATTCCCAAGTATTCCTTTTCCACACACATTCCCAGCTGAAGATACTGCTTCTTATCTTACTGACAAAATTAAATTCGAAAACAAGTCTTTCCATATACTCCCTCTACCTCATTTACCCACCTGGTAACATTTACTCCCTTTATTCTGTAGTGCTGCCTGTTACCATAGCCTCATAGGAAGCCATTCCCTCTCTTGGATGTTAGATCCCACGGCTACCTTCCCCATTCTGTCGCCTCTTTTATTCATATGTTCACATCCAGTTCATCAGAAAACTTCAAGTTTCTACCTCCAAAATATGTCTAGTATCCCATCATTTCTAACCACCTTGGCCCTAGCCACCACCACCAATATCTCTAATATGAATTACTGCAAAACCTCTTAGCACTTTCCTTTCTTCTGTTTTTGGCTGCTCCGTGTCCACTATCTCCCCACTGTTCTCAGACAAAGCCCATTACAATTCAAGTCTCATCATGTCACTCCTCTGTCTAATACCCTGCAATGATTTCTTATTTTGTTTAAATGCTTTCATTGTTAAATGGCCCAAATGACTGCTTCATTTTCTGACCTCATCTTGTATGCACCCTGACTCTCCCATTTAGAGTTTATGCCTTAGATGGCCTCTCTATCTGGAATACCTTCACCTGGATGGCTACATGGTAAATTCCCTCACTTCTTCCAAATATTTCTTCAAATGTGACTTCTCAACTACCATCTAATCCGACCATTCTTTTTGTCTCACCTGCCAGTTGTCTCTGTTCCTCTACTTGTATGTTTATTATTGTCTATTTTATATTTTTTCCATAACATTTGTTATCCTCAAGTATTTTATTTATTTGTTTAGATTATTACTTATCTACTATTTTTAACTCTAGAATATAAATTTCCCAAGGTCAGGAATCTTTGTTTGGTTTGCTCACTGATGTGCCCCAGATACTCTAAGGCATCATTTGGCATATAGCAGGAGATCAATAAATATTTGTTGAATCTATGAACACTTCCTTACACTGGTGCTCTGTACTGTTGCACATTCAACTTGTGTTGGTTTGATTTATTTGCTTTGTAACCATAGGGTATTCATATTCTTTGCCATTCAGTAAGTTGACTAGTATTCAGTTTTTCTTAGAGCAATTATGTCTTATTTTATAAGCCAGTTTATGTTTTCTTGGATTAAAACACCTTAATTTTCTCTTGTTTTCACTCTTTACTTAAGATTTTTTTGGGGCGCCTGGGTGGCGCAGTCGGTTGAGCGTCCGACTTCAGCCAGGTCACGATCTCGCGGTCCGGGTGTTCGAGCCCCGCGTCAGGCTCTGGGCTGATGGCTCAGAGCCTGGAGCCTGTTTCCGATTCTGTGTCTCCCTCTTTCTCTGCCCCTTCCCCGTTCATGCTCTGTCTCTCTCTGTCCCAAGAATAAATAAAACGTTGGAAAAGAAAAAAAAAATTAAAAAAAAAAAAAGATTTTTTTACCTCCCATATAATGCACTTTGTTTTGAAATCTCTCATTGATCCAGGGCTTCTTTGACTCACCTTATAGACTATCCATATAGAAGGGATCTTTGAGATTATATACTCTAATTGCTTTATCCATAGGTGAGGACATTATGGCACAAAAAGATGAACAATTTTCTATTATTCATTAATGATGGAACTCAACTTCAATTCTCCTGGTTCTCTTTTCCTTTCACTATAAGCCAAGAATGGCATACACATAGCTCACTCCGTTGTCCCTCTTCCATGGATTGATATAACTTATATAGCATAACAGTCTTTCACAGGAGTGAGGCAATGGGTTTGGAGGAAATGGGTCATATAAGTAGGGACTAAAGCACAAATTCAGTCTTTTTTGACATAGGAGGAACTCAGTAAATTCAAGACTATATTTCTTGATGTCATTTCAGAATAATGGTGAAAAACTAAGCTGAAGCTCAGGATATCATGGTAAAATCCAGTGACCTTAGTAATACTAAAGCATGGTTTTCCAGATCATATAGGAAAACTTAAGTTATAGGATGCAGGATGTATGGTGCCTATCATACTGCACAGTGTTCTCAGCTGCTAGTAGACTGATCTTTATTTCCCTTAACCTACTATTGATTGAGCCCTTACTCTGTGTCACGTGTTGGTTGCCTTACTGCTCTCAATACCTGTGCCTTAGGTACTACTATTATCCTCATTTTACAGATGAGAAAAAGGAGATCCAAAGAATTTAGTTATTTATGAGTTGTTACACTGTAACAGTGGTAAGTTAAGCATAAATCTGAACACAAATCACTCTGCAACAATGCCCTCCCCACGATTAATAAGAGGAGTGTGGTTAAGGCTGCTTAATTATTTCTAGTTTCAAGTTTCTGTTCATTTGAGAATTGAGAGAGGATCAAACTTATACGTAGGATGATACAAACACATATCATAAGATCAAGCTAGAGTAAGTAGAGTTACAAATCAGGTGGGATGGTGATAAAAATCTTTAGTTTTTAATTCCTCCCAGGCTGTGGAATTTTGCATTTTTAATAAGATTTTGATTGAGAGACTAGTCATGAAATGATATTAGACCCAAGTGATATTAAAAACAACATTTTTCACAGCTACCATTTGGGGTCAGTGATTTCACTAACAGAGGCAATTCTTAATTTTGTCAATAAATACATTATGGAACATCAGAGAACTCTGGGGGGTGACATGTGCTTCTAAAATCATTGTCCTTTGTCACAGAAGGACCCATCTAATGAGAGGCACCGTGTTCCCACCAGAAAAAGCAGTTGGTTGCACATCAAACCGAATGTGGAATGATAGGGATCGCTGAAAATTTGCCGGCCTGGCAGTGAATTAGTTTTTCTGTGTCCTCAGGGATAGACTGCCCTGTGAGAATTTGAACCTATCAGTTAGCTGTCAAATTTCATTTGACACCTCATCCAAAATTTAAAAGGGGCTGCCATCTGAAGTCAGAGATGTTCTTGGAGGAAAGGAAAAGGCTATTTCTTTATGGGCTAGCAGGAATGGAAGCTGCCAAGTGCTTCTACTGAGGGCAGCAAACTGGCAGTCCTACATGAACAAACTTCACAGATATTATGGCTTCCTAATGTAAGCAATTCTTTCTCAGCCCTTAAACTCATTTTTCCCTCTCTCTTTTAGACAGAGGGCCCCCAGAGGCACCGAATCCCTCAGGGGATATTTAGCACAACTTGGATAAGTGCCGCTGGAGTGTCAGTCGACAGAGGTTACAACTTGTAACTCCTCTGTTTCTTAACTGCAATTGAGTTTTCTACTCTCTCTTTGTCTTCTTCTGGGGATTACTTTTTAATTTTACCCAGAATATCTTGCATGCCCACCACGTCCTGTGACATAGTGAAGTTTTCATTTGTCTTTTTTATGAGTGAAGTTCATGGTAAAGTCATTTCTGCACACCCTGTTCAAGTGCTCCTCCCTGGAGAAGCTCTCACACTTGGCTGAAAGATAACCCCCTGAAGTTAACGTTCTCCAGTGCCCCCCACCATGCCCCAGTTTCACCCTATTCCGCTAACTGTTTTAAATGGCTTATTTGAGTGAGGGCTTCAACAGTTTGGAAACTGCCTTGAGACAAGGACCCCTTGATGGATTCATGATTGACCTCTTGATTATCCATGGCCATTCCAGGAAGATTAAAATGGCATGGCATGAGAGGAACATTAGCTGCAATCAATCTGCTGCTCCCTTATCCTTCTTCCTTTCTCCTTCACACAGACTGATTCATCAAAGGACATTTGCAATGCCTCATTTCAGAGATCCTGGCTTCAAAGCCAGACTTTATTTTACAAAGAGAAAACTACTAAAGTCTCTCGCTAGATCCCTTCAGGGCCACAGGGAAAAAAAAAATCATCCTCTAATTGTCACATCTATGCTGGCTCTGGAAAAAAAAAGTGCATATGTAAGGGCAATCATTTGAAAAGAATAAAGGAAAAACTGCTCACTTTTGTTTTATCCCACCTTAATTTCTTTGTTAGTTTCTCTGTGCTAGTCACCTGTACCAAATCTGGACTCTTAGAAAACTATAGAGGGCATATAAAGGTTTTAATTTAAACATTAGCTTCTTAGGTAAATGAAGCTAGGTTCCTGCCTTTGCAATCTAATTCACACAGGGCCAATTTTATTCTTGTTCCATTATTTCATCGAGCTTCTGTGATCATAAGTCTCCCTTTGAAGTTGGCTGGAACTCTGAGCACAGATAGATTCCCTGGGTCTTGGAGTAAAATGAGTAATAGATCTGTAACCTCACAGTTCGTAAGGCTTGCTCACTTTTTCTCTCTCTTTCCCTGTGGTCCTCATCATGTTCTGGAAATGACTGGAATTGTACAATTTCTGAAGTTTGACCTGCTATACGAATGAGTTAAATGAGAGGCATTTGGGTGAACAATAAAATGTATATGTACAAAACCGAAATTAATTACATATACACATAAATCTCTGTGTGTCTGTATGTGTGTATATATATATATATATTTATCTATCAAGAGAGAGACAAAGACAGAGATAGTGAGGGAGAGAACATTTAACTAAAACTAAAGTTCAATTTTTTTTTCAAGTTATCTTTTTAGACAGATTGAGACTATAGACTGGTATCTATGCTATATCTGTCTCTATCCCTATCTATCTATCTATCTATCTATCTATCTCAGAGAAAGAGAGAAAAAAAAAACAACTATAATAAACCAAATATAACCAAATAACCATCTACAGTATCCCACAATATGTGACAATTTTGAGAAAGTGATCAGTTAAAGGATCACAGAAGCTAAATTTCTGCGCCAGAAATAATCATTCAGTCTATCTGACTGCTGGTCCCCATTTAGTCCTATCTCTGGCTTGGTGAGCAATGCCACAGCTGATGTGATCAGTAGTCATCTTTGGGGCCTTGGTCTCCCCATCTTTACGTAAACTTATGAAGGCTGCAAATTCATTACATGTTCTTATGATAGGAATAAAGAAAGATGCATCAGGATGTGGTAAAAAATAAATCACTTACCAAAGTCTAGAATACAGTGCCAAATGGTTCCAGTTTTCCCAGATCTGAATGATTTTTTTGGTATGTGGATCCTCAGTGCTAAAACTGTAAGTTTCTGAAAAATAAGGACAGTTGATCATCCTGGTCTGAAAGTTTAGATTCTAGCACCATTTCTTGTGCCTCTTCATGATTGGCCTTCCCTTTCTTTTTTTTCTATATTGAGTGGGTTAGACTGGATCAGAAGCTGTAAAATAGGTCACATTCAGCCTCAAAAGAGGCCAAATCCAATCCACAAATCTGTTTTGTTCGGGCCATACCATGAAGTGTGAAATTTTGCATATATATCTTGGTTTTCATTTTACTGTTGTTGTCTTGAAAACTAAGGAGATATTATAAGGGTGGGTCTGCATGTGTACCAGGCAACAGTAGTTATCTGGAATTGAACATCATCTACCCATACAATATGGGCAGAATGTGTATCTTCACTCATTTATGTTAGCCGCTCAGCTCCCATGGGCATTGGAACATGTAGTTGCTGGACCAGGTCAGTGATTAGCAACAAATCTGCATGTGGCCTGCCTAGCATTGACTAATAGCCCTTCAGCCAATTTCAGGAAGAAGGATTGCTTCTAATTCTTAGGTGTGCCTATATATTAAAATTACAGTGGCCTACAACACAAAAATGGCCATCGTCTCCTTGGCATTCTCCAATGAGACTTAAAAAAGCTTGAAGGATCTGGAAGGATCTCCTGTTACTCTAAGACTGTTAACTAAAAGGTGGAAATTGCCTATTTTTCACCTCTCATTGAAAATACTTGTTATTTTATTCTTTTAATCACTGAAATGCTTCCTGCTTAAAATATGTCAGAAGCCTAACCAGTGCACTCTCATTGTAAATCAAGTGTTTCCTCCAATATGCTTTTCTGAATTGGGGAAAATGGGGCTCTTAGAGATCAATATGTGGCATTTCTGTATGTTGTGATCAATTGGTGATTAAGTGAAAACGATTTAGCTTAATTTGCTTTGAAAATCTGTGCTTGTGCTGATAAAGTGTAAAAGTGTTTCTGAGATGAGATACAAGGAACAGATGTTTGGTATAAAATATTGATAGCACAGAGGAGAGATAAGCTTGGTATTTAATTTGTCTTAATATTTCCATTGCCACAAATTCAACAGCTTTTATCTTACTGGGTAATTACAACTCCCCCCCCCATACCAGCATAAGATAAGATAGACTTTTTCCAGTTTTCTGTCACATTTAAACTCTTTATGCCTCCTTCTCTCTGTGTTCTTTTTTTTTTTTTCTTCCCCTAGGTATTGGTTGTTTTATTTTAATTTCAGTTGCAATCTTCAGTTAAAAGATTAGAGAACTTGTTTGTAAAAGTTGACATTTCCTTGCCTTCGAGTTTTTAGGTTATCTATTCATGTTATCCCCTAAAAAGGAAGTACATGTGTTAAGATAGAGGTTGGTTGCTTTAGAAGGCCACACTATAGAGATTCAAACAATAGAGGAGTTTGTTTTGGTCTTTCTTTTCATTCAGCATTCAGGCCAGGTAAGAATCTCTCATCCATGCAGTCATGTAGGGATTCAGGCTGGCCAGTAGGCTTTGACCTTCTCAATGTGTGGCTTCCTTCACTGATACACAGCTATGGCTCCATTTGTTAGTGTTTTTGAGACAGTAGGAAGAGGGATAGGGACTGAGTAGTAAGTCAAAGACAAGCAACTTGTCTTTAAAGTGACCCAGAAAGTACACACATCAGTTCTACTCCCTTACCATTGGCTTTTTGCATACATGTTCACATCTAACTGGAACAAGGGAGAGAGGCCAAATAACAATTTTACCAATGAAGAAAGTTGATCTTCCTCTTATAGCAATAAGGCAAAGCCAATATCTGAAAGACCCTCCTTCAACAATCAATGTAAGCATAAAATAATATTATTATTGTGTTGCTGGGATAAAGGACATGAAGGAAATTGCCAAAGGCTAAGGAGAAGAGGAACAGAAATTAAACAATGAACAGAGATTAAAGCTGTGAGCTGTGAGCACATATATTGGTCCTTCTGGGAGGATATAAACCTTTGGCCTACCTATCATAAATTTTTAAGATGAAGCCAGAATGTGACAGGAGTAGACCAAAGTCAATAGTGATCTTTGGCTTATGGAAAGAGCTACTCTTGAATGAGGGAGAATATCTGAAGAAAAACACCATGAATTAAAGCATTTAAATACTCCCCAGAAAAGAACAATTATGAACTTCCATTCAAATATCCCGAAATGTGTCAGAAAAGGAGTGGCTTGAGAGTTGGCAGAAACACTAGATAAAAGATTTAGACCCCCGAGTACTTCAGAACTCACACTTAGGAAATAGAGAATGGAAAATGATTGCATACACACATAAAATATGTAAATATGTAAAATATAAGATGGAGTCACAAAATGAACAACCAAGAAGATGCTGTGAAAAAGAGCAGAAAGATCTGAAAAAAGAACCAAAAATAATTTAGAAATGAAGAGACAATTCTTACAGGTACAAAAGTGGCTCAGAAAATGAAACAACAAAATAATAACAGTAATATGTGTATAAGAATGAGGCAGGTTTCTGTATAGAGATTGGGAGTGACTCTGGGCCGTACTTCATTTTATGGGATCTCAGGCAATTTTCATGTGGGCCCAGGATATCACATATTGTTTTATGAAGAGTTTTCTGTGTACGCTTCTCGTTCAAGGAGGTGAAACAAATTCCTTCTTAATAAGGCATTTTCTCCTAAAACAACCGACGTAGACAATTTTTACATTCTTACCCTAGAAATAGTTTTTTGATCTTTAGAACTCCATCTCCATTTCAGAGGAAAGTTATTTGCTTTTCATTTGCATAACTAAAAAGCTCAGTTTAGATGGTTTTCACAGAACAAAAGAGAATTCTACCTAAAGAAATATGGCATTGAAATTTCTGACACTTGAGAGTTAGAAATCACTCTCCTGTTTTTATAGGTCATTTTCACTCTCCCCACTCTCAAGCTTATGTCCACTAAGGTTTGAAAAAATCATAGTGTCAGAAGCCACCAGGACACTCCACAAACCTTGGTTTGAAGCACTGGCCACATGACTTTAGTGGTTCCTTACTCTCAGTCGCATGAAAACTGGTAAACCAGAAAACCCATATTTTAACTGGGATCTTTTCCTTTCCATATCCTATATGGTATAATTATGAAACTGACCAAAGGGGGCAAGTCAGGGATTTATTGTTTTAAGGGAACAGTTGAAATAGGATTCCTTCTGCAGCATTTAGTAAATGCACTCAGAACTTATCATTGGTGATTCAGTTGGGCAACTTATCACCTTAAAATTACCCCTAAATAGTCTAGTAGAGATCATTGATCTTTCTATAACTCTTTGTATTTACAGCATGCCAAAATTGTCAGTTTTCTTATTTAATCCTCATGAATCTCTCTGCTACAGGGTTTATTATCACCTTTAATTTACAGATGAGAAAACTGAGACTCAGTACATAGATAATAAATTTTAGAACCATGACCTGAGTCTTTTCCTTCTCTCTATAAAATCTGTGTTAGTTACATTTATGCATTGCTTTCTTCTTACATATAGCAGCAGTGTTTAAGTATACTTTCTGAAGTATTGTAATTCATAGTTCATATAGTGACTCTCACTTGTCCAGAATCAATAAAAGTTTATAGATAATGGATAGTTACATATAGGATGTCAGGAAACATGGTGGTTTGTGTAAATCTATATAGTTAACCAGCTATGTGACATTAAGCCAAACATATAATTTCATTGGGGTCCAGGTTGCTTATATGCATTTGAAGACTTTTCAATTTATTTTTGAATAGATAATTGATTACTATTTTTCTGGTTAAAAAAAAAGTGACACATGTATTTTATTTCTAAAATATATGTCCTTTTTCAGTTCACAACAAGTTGTCTCAGTATCAGCATATATGTGTGTGTGTATATATATATTTATGTCAGCTTGTACCAATTTCTGTCTTAGTTCATTCAAGCTGCTATAACATAAGTACCATATACTGGGTGACTTAAACAAGCATTTATTTCTCATAGTTCTGGAAGCCAGAGAACACAAGATAAAGGGTGATTCAGTCTCTGGTGAGAGATTTCTTCATGGTTTATAGAATGGCCATCTTCTCACTGTGTCCTCATATGATGGAAGGAGTAAAGGAGCTCTTTGGGGTCTCTTTTATCAGGGCACTAACCTCATTCATGAGGACTTAATCCTCATAACCTAACCACCTCCCTAAGGGCACACCTCCTATTACCATTACATTGAGGGTTAGGGTTTAAACACATACATTTTGGGGAGACAGTAACATCCAGCCCTTACAAAGGACTTTTCTATGTCTTTCGATAGATGACAAATAATAGTTCTCCCTGTTAAACAAGTTCTAGATATTTATATATTTTATCTCAAAAATATATCTTTGTGGTTTTTCAGTTCAAAATTGTCTCAGTGTTGCCTTAAAATAAAAAAGTTATATCAGTCTGTAAAAGTCACATTACATCCCTCTATCTAATTTTGCCAACTGTTAAAATAAGGGTATTGTACCATATTCTTTAGAAATTCTGTAAGTCTTGATATTCCTATTTGGACCAAATGGGGTCTAGCTGTTTTACAGAAGCTATCTTTAAAATATATCACCATTAAAGTATAAACGGAGTATTTTAAGATGCCCAATTAACGAAAGTTTACAAAATGAAACTTAAAATTAAATATTAAGTGTTTTTAAGTTGAAACTCATATTTTTTTAGACTTAACAAAAACATAATTTGTTTTTTTGTAGAAGGAATAGAACTGGTTATTTTAAAGAAAAAGAAGCCTATATATAGGCTGTTTCTGAGTGAAAGTTTTGTGATAAAATGGCCACAGATCTCATTTTGTGAATTTCTTCATCTCTGCAGCAATGTCAGTTGCCTCCATGCGACTTCATTATTTTCCTCATCTTCCCCAATGAATCATATTAATATTAACACCTGATTATCATACATTGAAGATCTATGAAGAAAACGGGTGATAGTTTGACAGTAATATTTATTTAATGTAGAATAAAACATTCTTTAATGACTTCCCAGAAGTCCAAGATGAGATTTTCTTCAGTTTATTTGCATCCATGCTCCAAATGCTGTTTCTGATTTGGTGAGGAGTTTCACATGTGAAATTTCAGCTGAGCACAGTATGATACTACTGAAAACATCTTTGACTTTGGCATTGAAAAATTCAGTCCAGTTTTCAGTGTTCTAAAAGGGCATTCCTGTGACTCTGGAAATGTGCCATGCAACTTTCTTCAGAGAAATGGATAGGTATCCATTAATTAGACATTATTATTAATGCCATCTTCAGCTGCATACTAAAGGGCAGAGTATAGAACTGAGGGCAGGACTGATGACTTTGATGATATATGGAGAGCTTTCATAAATTACTTAAAGAAAATTCTCACTTCTTACCATATTGCATATGATAATTAACAGATAATGAATAAGAGAAAACATACATGGATTCGATTTATTTCTTACTTCCTTGTTGTTTGTTATTTTTCCACAGTGGTGGGAAATCTCTGTAAGGTTGCAGAAGGTTAGCGAATCACATAATTTAAAGAGTGTCATGACCTTTCTTTATGTCTATTTGAAAACCTCCTCCCCAGCCTGGGTGGCGCAGTCGGTTAAGCGTCCGACTTCAGCCAGGTCACGATCTTGCAGTCTGTGAGTTCGAGCCCCGCGTCGGGCTCTGGGCTGATGGCTCAGAGCCTGGAGCCTGTTTCCGATTCTGTGTCTCCCTCTCTCTCTGCCCCTCCGCCAGTCATGCTCTGTCTCTCTCTGTCCCAAAAATAAATAAACGTTGGGAAAAAAAAAAAAAAAAAAAGAAAACCTCCTCCCCAGAATTCCTAGAACCACATAGGTGTATTCCCTAATTCTTTTTATTATTTAACTATGCCCTGTTGTGCCAGGACAGAGTTTTCCAAAGTATTTTCTATGATACCCTAACTCAGAACAACAAAAAGGCTCTGAGTTCAAATAAGTTTGAGAAAAAATGTTTAGGTCCAGGTAAACATTTCTTATTCTAGAACATCTAAGTGTCTTTAAAATATAGCAAGGCATACTGAGTTTACAACAGGGATATTTCACAAACCTAGGTAATCATATTACACTATTTGTATTAGAGGATCAAGTGGGCCTGCTTTTCTTGGAATACACATTGGGTGTCCTATGTTAAGTGATTCATACAACAGAAATGTGCCACACTTCTTAACCTGAAAAGAACTTTCAGAGAC
Organism: Lynx canadensis; assembly: GCF_007474595.2. Taxonomy (NCBI): domain Eukaryota; kingdom Metazoa; phylum Chordata; class Mammalia; order Carnivora; family Felidae; genus Lynx; species Lynx canadensis. The sequence goes on along the minus strand of NC_044303.2, from coordinate 183,089,171 downwards.
TGGATATATTTAAAAGAAGCTTATAGGTATGATCATGCTGGTATATCATATGTTATTGTGCATTGTTTCCATACTAAAGATCAACTAAGAATATAAAACCTTTGTTGATAACAACAGACAAAACAGTGTTAATGTAGATGGAATTAGTGACTACTCCTTCAGATGCAAACACCAATCTGATAAACTCAGTTTGCTAATGGTAAAGGTGCTGTCAGGGACTGGTTAATGAAATCTACTGCACCTAATTTTTCATTCTCATGTGCATCATAAAGTATTTGACCAATCCAGTGAAAGCATGATGGAGGTTGGTCTGCATGTGAATAAATAATTAGGTTAAATTAATATACGTAAATAATACACCAAATAAATAATTGATTGCCTTTAATAGTCATATAAGAAATAGGTTGTCAAATTTACATATTTAAAGATTGCTTTAGTGAAAAGATAATAATGGTTTGGGATTAACAATTCAAATATTATGCTTGTCCATTGGCAGATGAAGAATATTGAAAATAGACCCCTTTCTTTGCATTTTTTTCTCTATATTCTTGTAATAATACCATCTCTGGAAAAAATTGCATATACGTGTGTGTGTGTCTGTGTGTGTGTGTGTGTGTGTGTGTGTGTGTGTGTGTGTGTATACATATATACATATGTTGGAAATTTTAAGGCATTTGTGTTCCCTTAAAAGGGTACCAAAGAAAGGTTGAGTGTCCTTCAGGAGAAAGAATATATACAGGATATAAAATTTTTATTTACTTCAAAGATACCAGATGCTTTTCTCTAACCTAGTATGTGCATTCTTAGGTCACCTGCTCTCTTACATGCATTATTCACAAGGTGCACTTCAGTACTTTTGTTTTCAAGGCCCTTAAAATACAATGAAATACAATGGAAAAAAAAAAAGCAGAAGACTTACTTTTTAAAGTAACCCATAATTTATATACAATCATTTATATTATTTTAAGGCAGATTTTATTTACAAAAAAACTTTTCCATCAGTGAACTTGAGTTTACATGTTAGGTCTCTTTTGCTCAGACATGCTGTCTGAATAATTTCTCACTGGGTCAAGACTCAGTGAGAGGAGTGTTAAGTTCTTCCTAGCACAGCGTCTGACACATGGTTCACCTTCATCAACTTGGCTGTTAATGCAGTTGTCCACTCACCTTCCCCTTGGCCCAGTTTTCTTTTGCCTATATGCAGCGTTGAAGGGAAAAGAAATTACAAAAAACCTAGGGTGGCCTTTTCTTGTCTCCATCCCTCAGCTTTAAAGTTTGAAGATTTTTATTGTCATTTAAAAGATTTGCACTTCTATCTTAGTTCACTAAAACTTAAAAAAAAAAAAAAACAAGATTTAACTCATTGTTGGAAATACTTGTAAAACTTGAGATGCATGAAGTTTGGGCTTCTTTCTTTTGCACATTTTGCATCTGTACCTAACTCCGAACTACTGTTACAAGCAGCAATATAGAAAAGGGAAGGAAGGACACTGGAGACCTTGAGATTTGGGCTATACTTTTCTCCTGCTGAGCAACCCACATGACTCACAGAATTCCACTGATATTTGCATCTGCTGAATGATGGAAAGTATCTAAGGTCCAGTTTCTTCAAATTCCAATTCTTAAATTTGATGATATAATCCCTCTAAAACCCAGTTAGCCCTTTCCAGAGAAAACTTTAACATTCCACATCCTATTTTCCCTCTGTTGGCTACTTTTAAGGAAAGTGACTAATATCAATAGATTATTCAAATTTAACATTAATATTATAAAAAAAATAATAATACTTAATCTTAATGACAGTTTAACCAGTAAGGGATTCCTAGTTAATAGCAATCATAGTGTGGCTAATCTGATGAAAGATTGGTGAAACAAAAGTATCTAAGTTTTAAGTAAATGTCGGCAAATTGTAGTTTATTTTATTGGTTAAACAGCACCGAGCCTAAATGGCGAAGTGTAATAACTTAATCTTAAAGGGTGCACACCTCTCATTTTTAGTTTCCTTGCATAGAAAAGACTTAGGGTCAGGATTGCCAATGGAAATTTACAAAAACAAACAGCTGTTTCTCTGCAAAGTTACTCTTACACATTCTCTGCCAGAAAGCTACAGTGTAGGGATAACAAAGACATATTATGCTGGTTTCTTTTTGTTTCATGGAATGTGTATGTATATTCTGAGAATAGAAAACTCGTACACAGCACGTAACCTTTTCAACTTTCCACAGATTAAAAAACACACTGCATTGCTTTATTGCATTTTCCTACAACAAGGGACATATCTCAGCAGAAAAGGGCAAACCAGGAAATTTACTCATGAAAACCAATTTATATAAGCATATGAATAGTATAACTATTCCCCTAGTATGTCTGGTATTCATCTTTAGAACTCTCGGGGACACATGAATAATCCTTGGTGCAACTTCGATTTAGCCTGTGTTTAAATATAGAAAGCAAATGAGGTTGTTTCTGGGTTTATTATTATTATTATTTTCTTTCTGGTATCAAGTCAACCAGTGTGATGGCCTGTGAACTCTTTCAGCATTCTCTCTGCAAAATCAGAGTGTGACAAGGTGTCAGCATTGACAGGTCAGTAGTGGAGATTGAGCAGACCTGAATTAATAAAGGTCAAAATTGTCAACAGGAAGAGTGTCCAGTGGCATGTGAGGACTTGCTCCTAAACAGCATTTAAAGAGCAAAAAGTGATTCCAGAACAGAACCCAAGGCACCTAGACAAGCCAGAAATTTTCTGAGAATCTTCTCTAAAATAAACACCTACTCTAAAATGATTTTCAAATGCACCCCTCACCATTTCTTTTCTCTTTTTCCAAATGCTCAAAAACATCTCAGGTCCTAAAGTGACCCAAGGTGTTAGAAGGAAGAAAATAGCCGTTTGGGAGTAGAACACTGTCCCTAGGTCCGTGTGTAAGAGGGATAGGTTCTCCCACTGCCCCATAAAAGGGATAGGTTTTCTCACTGCCCCACCCTCCACTCTGCCTCGATCTTTTTTTTTTTTTTTCCTTTTCTCACAGCTTATGATGTTTTCACAGCAATCTGTAGAATCAAAGTGCTTTTCCCCTGTACTGCATAATTTGATCATTGATTCTATTCTGCCAGTGCCATTATCTTTTCATTTTGTGTCAGTTCCATCTCTTAAGCAAACTATCTAAGAAACTCATAGGGGATATCTTGTATTTCTCTTACATCCTCTAGAGTGTTAGCAGACTCCACATTAGGTACTTAGTAGATAGGGGATAATTTTACTTTAGTTGAGGAGGAAAGAAGTTTAAATTGGTTAACATTTTTAAGGAAAATTTAACATTTTTCTCAGTCCTTCAAATGTATTCTTTAAAATTGCAAGTGTCAGTGTTGTTTCAAAATAAATAAAATTATTTGGTACTTATACAAGAATAATGAAACTATGTGACCTAAGACTTTCTACAAGATGTGGATTTCTCTATAAAGTTTTCTTTTTTTCTCATTAGGGCTATGTATGCCAGCTTTCCTATTTCTTGATGTTTTATTCAAAGCACTGATTTAGATTCTGTTATAATGGGAAATTTATCTCTGTTTCCAAACTCTATCACTCTTTAGGTTTATGGGTTTTTTTAGTGTGTGTGTGTGTGTGTGTGTGTGTGTGTGTGTATGCACATGTGTGTGCTTGTGTCTGTGTCTGTGTGTTGCCCTTCTGGCAAATACTTCATGATACCCAAACAAGTTCTAAATTAATTGAATGAAAAATAAAGTGACTTTATGGTCACTTAACTTTCTTCTGGGAAGAGTGCTCCTACACCCACATTTTAACCTTCCTCCTTCATTCTGTCCTTGAAAAATTCAACTGAAAGTAACCAAATTCCTTCAGCCCTCCCAAATTTCATTTTTTCACCTATAAATTACTTTTAATCAGTGTTTTTTTTTTCAGTAAGAAATAGTTTATTTGGGAAGTCTAAGATAGCAAACACATTGTTTTCATTCTCTACTAGAGAAAAATACACGAATTAGCTGAAAACATAAATGGAAATATGTTCTGTATATATTTACCAGATTGATTTAGTACCATGGTCTTTTCCAACTTTCTTTTTTTGCCTCAAGACTTTTAGTCCCATGTGACAACATCCTGGTAAAAGTCAGGCAGTCTCCTTTCACTGCCATTTGGAAAGGATAATTATTTTATAAGACAGAACATTTTAACGATGCCATCTCAGTGACTAAGTAATATTGAATTCCAAAAGCTTCTGTATGATTTTCTTCCTTCTTTCTTAGCACATTAAGGTCTCAGGGGGATGCAAATGTTAAAACACGGTATCTCCCCTAACTTCTCTTTTAAGCTTTTATCTTATAGGTAATTATTATTTAAAGTTAAATGGGTTAAGTACTTTTTCAAAATGGCATAAGTTGTAATTTCACTCATGAGGCTTTTTTTCAAAGTTTCTTATAGTTGAGTCAGATAGTATTATTAGTAGCCAATTACGATTTGATCTGGTTTCAAAAAGGAAAACTAGTAAGCAATTGAACTTTATTGTTTATAAAATCCCAAACACTCTCAGATGCCCCAATTATTCTATATTACAGAATAGGCAATTTTCTATACCATAAAAAGCTAATGCTGCTCACCATAATATAGTGAAAAATGAAGGATTTAAACTGAGGAATGACATTAAGAATTATCTACAACAAGCTCTTTTTTTTAAATAATATTGTTTTTCTGATTAAAAAGTAGTAGATTTTAATGAAGAAAATACTGAAAAACTTATAAAAAATACCTATAATCCTATCAATGTTGACATTTGTAAAATATTTCTAGCTTTTTAATTTTCACATAGACATGTGTGTATTTATACTTGTTTGTATATGTGTGTATGTGTGTGTAAGATATTGGATTGCATTTTTGAAGACCACAGATTACAGATGCATATTTTGAACCCTATTTTTATATTTAAAATATCTTATGCATTTCTATATGTCATCAGATATTTTATTATAAAAAATACATTTTACATGGTTGTGTAATGTTTGGAATTTTATTTTATTTTTAAAATTTTTTAAACTTTATCTTTAAGAGAGTGCAAGCAGGATATGGGCAGAGAGAGGGAAACACAGGATATGAAGCAGCCTCTGAGCTAACAGCAGCGAGCCCAATGTGGGGCTTAAAATCATGAATCATGAGATCATGACCTGAGTTGAAGTCATGGACACTCAACCAACTGAGATACCCAAGTGCCCCTGGAATTTTATTTTTTAAATGACATATTTTAATACTTTTATCTTTTGTCTATTTTGCTATTGTATATAATGTTTGAACATTTTCCCTATAAAATTATGTCTTTCTATATAGCTTTGCTCTTTTCCACCTTAGATTCCTTTATTATAGGTGAAATTACTAAGGCTAAGGTCTAAGTCATGTACATTGTTATGGTTTTGATAGATATTGCCCTATCATATACTAGGAAGGTTGATTCAAATCACACTGCCCCACTGATTTATGATCCGATCTCACTGTTTATATTCATACTTATTTTGTTATAATTTATTAATGTTTATATTTTACATGCCACTTATATTTATGTTATAAATTGTTGTACCCATTTTTCTCTTGAGGTATTTATTTCCTGTTAAGGTAGTGTACTATTATTAAGTATTTTATGAGTATTTTTCTCATATTCTAATTTTGTTTCAGTTAACTTGCCAGATTAAAAAAAAAGTTAATTTTATAATATCAGTGAGTTATTAGTATAAAGACTTCTTTAATTTTTTTTTTCAGAGTCAGTTCTACCTATTTTGGTTGGATGCAAACTGTGCATATTTTTGTTTTTGCGGTATGTATAGACAGAAAGAGATAGCTTTATAGATACAGAATGTCTTCGTGTCTCCTTCTTTCCAGTACTTCTGCCTTTGCTTATTGCTTGTCTCTTTTTCTGCCCTCATTACGACAGTTTCAGAAGAAAGCAAAATAGAGCAGAAACTGAGAAAAATATGTTAATTTAACATATTATGGTGGCCTCATCTTATAATAGACATATTCCCTATAAAATTGAATTGTATTGATTTCAAATCTCAGAAACAAATAATCTCAAGGTACCCTCTTTTATGGTCCTTATCTAATGAAAGAAGAAACAAATTACTTTTAATATTAAAAATGGTACTTCTCAATTTTCTTTTTTTTTTTTTTTAATTTTTTTCAACGTTTTTTATTTTATTTTTGGGACAGAGAGAGACAGAGCATGAACGGAGGAGGGTCAGAGAGAGGGAGACACAGAATCGGAAGCAGGCTCCAGGCTCTGAGCCATCAGCCCAGAGCCTGACGCGGGGCTCGAACTCACGGACCGCGAGATCGTGACCTGGCTGATGTCGGACGCTTAACCGACTGCGCCACCCAGGCGCCCCTCAATTTTCTTAATCCAAAATGCAATTATGATATTAGAAGTAAAAGATATAGGGGTGCCGGGGTGGCTCAGTCAGTTAAGCGTCTGACTTCAGCGCAGGTCATGATCTCACAGTTTGTGGGTTCGAGCCCCACCTCAGGCTCTGTGCTGACAGCTCAGAGCCTGGAGCATGTTTCAGATTCTGTGTATCCCTGTCTCTACCCCTCCCCAACTAGTTCTCTGTATCTGTCTCTCAAAAAATAAAATAAAAACGTTAAAAAAAAAGAAGTAAAATGTATATAATAATCTTTGAAAATCTAGTATCTTCTTTCATTAAGAAGTGTTACTAGTATGAGCAAGGACATAAAAACAGTAAGAAAGATTGTCCTAAAGAGGTTCACAGTGAAAAAAAATAGAGAAATATACACAGTTAAAATATAGAATAAAATTACCACTAGTAATATGAAATGTAAAATAGTGGGGGCACTGGGACGGCTCACTTGCTTAAGCCTCTGACTCTTGGTTTCCGGCCAGGTCATTGAGTTCAAACCCAAGTCCCAGCTCTGCGCTGACAGCACGGAGCCTGCTTGGGATTCTCTCTCTCCCTCTCTGTCTCTCTCTGCCCCTCTTCCCCTCTCTCTTTCTCTCTCTCTCGTGAAACTAAATTAAAACCTTAAAAAATAAATTAAATAAATAAAATAGTGATATAGGACAGGTTCTGATGGCGGTCAATTCAAGCCATGCAGGTGGCAGGAAGGACGGGCTCTTTGCCCTTGTGGTCATGGGCTCGGCCACCAATGCCCAGAGTCGTGGCCAGGGTGCCCACCTCCATCGTCCACACAGGCACCCAGCAGCTACAAGATGCAGTGGCCAAGCAGGAGGTTGAGGACAAAGGCGGTGGCTCAGGCTTCGAAGAGCAGCAACTTTAGTCCCCCATTTCCAGGACAGGAATGTTCTCTAACGAGGGCATGAAAGAAATTCGAGGAGATCCCCATTGCATACATCAAAGCATCCTATAAAAACATGAAGATCCAGGTGGTCCCTGCCATGTGCCAGTCCCTTGCTGGCACTTCTTGAGGTGCGGAGAGGTCCCGGAATGCCAGGAAAGTTGCGAGCATTGCTGCACAAACAGGGCTAAGTGCTGCGAGAAAGCTGAGGGAAGGGTGTGATCCATACCTCAGTGGTGGTAAAAGGCCCCATGGGGGGCCTGGAAGTGATCACATTCATAGACAATACCCCGCATCCCATACAATGGGCTGTCACCCCAGAAAGGCTGTGAGCCTATGACTGAAAGGAAGTCTGCCCCTGAACTTGACCTCAAGTCCCATCTCTGGCTGGACTTCTTGAAAACATATTGCTGTCAGAGCTCTCTCCTGAGAAGGGCTTGCTGGAGACCTTGCAGTGAGTGAGGGGTGAGCTTTACCCCTTTACTGGTGGCCTTGCTTGTTCCTTCAGCTGGAGCCGAGTATCCAGTGTGACTCAAGGGGAGCCACAGGGCAGCTGTGGCCCAGACGTCAGCAGTAAATGCTGCCTCTGCTCAGCAAAAATAAAAATATCGCTACCATCTGTGGAAAAAAAAAAAAGTAATAATAAAATAGTGGTACAGCATTAATATATAATTAAATATTCTATTACTTACTCTTCAATTTGCCAAGAGATATAGAGTATTCAGTGTTATCAGTTCTAAACCAACCTTTGGAATGAACCAAATCTTTCAACAGATAAGACATACAAAAGATATAATAAAATTAGGATTGAATATTATTAGTACATTTATTTTCACTTTTCTTTCTCTCTCCCCTTTCTATTACTATGATCATTCAGTATTATACTGACATGGATTCTAATTATTTAGTTGTAAGAGTCTGAAAAATTTCCCACTTTTTCTTTTGGTAAATAAGGAAACTGAGATATTGTATACATGAGTTGCTTAAAATCACATTGTAAGTTAGTAGAAGACATGTTATTATTATTATTTTTTACTGATTATTGGGGGGGATGACTCTTCAAGAGAGAGCTCAATTAGTTCTCCAGTTTCCAGCAGATATATCACTTTTACAACAACTTGAATACAGTTTTCTTGTACACGTAATTAATATAATTAACTGTATATATACTTCTTTATATATGTAATTAACATGATTAATATACTAACAACAGTGTACATAATTGACAAATTAGCTTACCCATTCATTTAATAAATATTTATTAGACACAAGTTATGTGCCAGATTTTGTGATTTATTAAAAAAATTAGTCAACATGAAGGCACACAGGCATTTAGACACTCAATTTGATCTAATTCTTTTATTTCTGGAAGTTTCCACATGTGTTAAAGTTCTCCAGAGAAACAGAGTAGGAGATATTTATGATATTTATTATAATGCATAGGTTCACATGATTTCTGAGGTTGACAAGTCCAAAGGTCTGCAGTCAGGAGGCTGGTGGCCTAGAAGAGCCTATGGGTATAGCTCCAGTCTGAGTCTGAAGAGCTGAGAGCCAGGGGAGCTGATGGTGTAGTTTTAGTCCAAAGGCCAGTAGTATCGAGGTCTAGGAAGAGCTAAAGTTTCACTACATCTACAAAGGTAGGAAAAACTTACGTCCCAGCTTGAAGGCAGTAAGGGAGGAGAAATTTCTTCTTACTCCTGGGAATGTCAACCTTTTTGTTTTATTTAGGCCCTCAACTAATTGGATGGGCCCAACCCACATTAGAGAAGACAAACCGCTTTACTCAATCTATTGAGTTAAATGTTGAAGTCTTCTTAAAACACCCTTAGAGACACAACCAAAATAATGTTTTAACAAAGTTCTGGTCACCTTGTGGCTTGGTTAAGTTCACACATAAAATTAACCATCATACCATTTTCCTCAGCAGGAGTTAAATGGTGCAGTCTTGTGAAGAGAAATATTACCACTAATATCCTTTGAAACACTAAACTTGGTCCTTTTGATTACCAGATTACTTTAATAATTGGTTAAAAAATTACTGTTAGAAGTAGGGCAGTGATTGACAACAGAACAATCAACTAATGATTGATATGGGTAATATCAGTCAGGCTGATAGAACACTTGGGTCCTTAGGAAGCAAATATGAGTAAAAAGCAGTCTGAAGGACATTGCACTCTATTGAAGAAATCAAAATAAGAGGCCACAGAAGACACACTTTACTGAGGAAAACTGGTAATCTTTAAGTATTTAAAAGCTGCTGATCTCTGTACTTCAAGTGAAAATTTTACAGAACATAAACTAAAATGCTCAGCTGTGGAATGGGGCTATAAAATATGCAGTGAGAATATACTTTTAACTGGATATTCTAGAACGTTCCTGGAAAAGTTCCTTTTTTTTTTTTTTTTTTTTTTTTTTTTAAGCAGGAAACACATTCCTCTCCATCTTTATCTAAAGATCTAGAGAAAATTCCTCTTTCTGTGCCAGGTGACCCAAGGCAAGTGTGTGATATAAAGTTTGTCTTCTTGAACCTTTAAACCAGCTCTCATTGCATCTCTCCCTACACCTTCAGGTGGTCTATCTCTTCGGCATTCTCCTTTATCTTCCCCTGCTGCCAGGTCGGGTTGTCATGGAACTCATTTATACCTTTCTTATTCTGGATAAATGCTACCAGCTGTTGCCAGAAACTACCTGCCATTAGTAATAACTCATTAGACTTGACAGTGAAAAGCTCTCCTACCTGGCAAATGCTAGCTCATAGACTGTATACTGATGAATCCATTTGAATCCATTTTCAGCCAGTGGGTGAACATGAATTAGGGAACTATAGAGTGCCTAAGATCAGCTCATTGTATAACTCTCATTACTTTTTTATGGGCTCACCCAGCATGAAAATCATTCATTAGCAATGAACATATTTAATTGTTCTTTCCAGTTCATCCCTTTGTACATCTTAAACAGCTTATTCTGGCTGGTTACAAACCTGAAATCTAAAAGCAGATGCTGCCTCTAATTGGGAGATTCAGGTAGGGTACTAAAAAAATAAATAAATAAATAATAAAGAAACATACTTCTTTTATGATTTATGTCAGCCTTTAATTGTGTCTGAAGCATGAGGAAATGAATAAATGAATTAACACAGAAATTGCATGCATTCATTAGTAAATAAATTAATGGATAGATGAGCAAAAAAAATACACTTTATTGCCCATATTTATTATTTAAAAAAAGAGAACAAAGGTGATAATATAGTTATAAGGAGGAATGAGTGGCAATTGGCAAACAGAAGCAGACACAGAAAGATGGAACTGGAACTTCAGATTTCTATACTTATTTAAGGCATAGTGGACAGTCAATCAAAAATTATTACTGGCTGCTCCCACCAGAAAAGAAGGAAAAAGGAATGGAGGAAAGAAGAGAGGGAGAAAGGAATAAAGAATTCATGAAGAAAAAAAAAAGTCTATAAGATTCTGAAAGTTCCACAAATAGAAATATAAAAATAGGGATTCTTGTGCACTCATGCAATATTTGGTATATTAGAAAACTTCACATATTTTGCCTACAAATATCGGAACTTGTGTCAAATGATTGTAGGGGTGTTAGACCTTCAAGTTTACAACCTTGACATGGCTTTAATGAAAGAATTTAAACTTCTTTTGGATTTCTCATTAGTACCTATGAATTTATTTGAAAAGATCATTGATTTCGATCCTAACATCCGATATACTTCTTGAGCAAGCTATCTCCAAAAGTACTGTTATTTTTCTAGTATCCTAATTACGAAACTAAACACACCATATTTTGCAAAACCAAAAAAAAAAAAACCCTCTACATTTCTTCCTTTCTTTCTTTCTTTCTTTCTTTCTTTCTTTCTTTCTTTCTTTCTTTCTTTCTTTCTTTCAATTTTAGTGAGAGTGAGAGCATGAGCACATGAGTCAGGGAGGGGCAAGGGAAAGAGAATCTTAAGCAGGCTCCACACTGAACATGGAGGGGCTGTATCCCACAACCCTGGGGTCACAACTTGAGTGGAAATCAAGAGTTGGATGCTTAACCCCCTGAGCCACCCAGGTGCTCTACAAACCTCTAATTTAAAAAAAAAATTCCATTTGGGGCACCTGCGTGGCTCAGTCAGTTAAGCGCCCAAATTTTGACACTGACTCAGATCATGATATCACAGTTGGTAAGATCTAGCCCCACAGCAGGCTCTGTGCTGGCACCACGGCCCTGCCTGGGACTATCTCTTCCTCTCTTTCTTCTCCTCCCCTATTTACTCTCTCATTCTCTCTCAAAATAAATAAGCGTTAATTTAAATATATATATATATATTTATATATATATATAAATTAAATATATATAAATTTAAATATATATATAAATATATATATATATATTCCATTTTATTAATGCAGGAAATTAATGCAAATTTTATGCTCAAATACTTTGAGGGTCAAATTTTAACTTGACAGATGAGTTTTCAGTGTGTCTGAGGACGGGGAATTCTAAAATCCAGACAGTGTTTCATTAGTATAACAAAAATCTACACAGTGAGTATAGGAGCATAATCAATACATAAATAAAATTTCATGAGCTCATGTCACCAAGTTGTCTGCTCTACCGTGGGGAAAATTTCAATGTTTAACATTGGGGAAAAGATCCTGTAATTTGATGAAAAATCTAATCAACCAATCCCCAAATTCATGATTTGGAGCCTATCACAGGAATGCTAACACAGACACAGAAGGATGCTGGTAAAGCATCTTGTGCTAGTTTTAAGGCCTGCATAAACGGCAGCTGATCAGCATATTTTACTCTTGGAGGAGAGAATTAATATGAGAAAGGTAGACAAAATTGAGGAAATAGAGTTCTTCAAGCTGAGGAAGGGAGGCAGGATATTTCAAGAGTGGTTTTCAAGTAAATGTGAGGTTATTTATCAAAGGGTAATTGGTTTTTCAACTCACTTGTGTAAAATAAGAAAGAAGAGAAATTATAAAAAGTCTCAATTAGGTAAGAAAAAATGTCTGTACTGGCTATTACATGTGTCTTTCATTTAGCATTTATTTGAGACCTGTAGTTTTAATATTATTCTTAAGTGACATATTTAAGTACATTGATTAGAGTAAAAGCTCTTTGAGATTTGAGATGTGGTGTTTGTTTTGTGTAGATGGGAGAGGGGAGCACATAGTGGGTCTATTTATCTTGATTATTAGAGATATTAAATAGAAACAAGTTGGGGTTTTTTGTTTTTTGTTTTTGTTTTTGTTTTGTTTTTTGTCATTGAGCAATTTTAAGATTGAAATAATTTCTATTTTTGGATATATTTTGTTTGGAATGATTTCGAACTTATAAAACATTGCCTCATGGTACAAATAACATATTTTTATCTAAATTTACCTATTAATATTTTACTTTATTTGTCTTATCATTTAGGTCCTCTCAATCTCTCTCATGCTCTCTCTACATATATGTATAGATGTAATTTTTTTCAGTACCATTTGAAGGTAAATTTCATATCCCATGGCCTTTAACCCATAAATTCTTTAAGCTTAGGATTTCCAAAGAATAGGTATATTCTCTAACATAATCACATTGCTTTTGTCAACTTAATAAATTTACATATATACCTTTGTCTAAATTACCATCCACATTCAACTTGGTCAGTTTATTCAACAGTATCCTTTTAAACTATTTTTTTCTCTTCCAGTTCAGAATCCAGTTTACAGGCTGGTATTGCCTTTAGTTGTCCTGTCTTTTTAGCATCTTTAACATTTCTTTAATCTCAGTCTTTTCCATAGCCTTTCTTTGTCTTTAAAGACATTGACATTTTTGAAAATATATTCTCCCATCTTTTCAAAAATAGAACATTTCTTATTGTGTGTTTGGTTTTATATTTCTTTGTTGACTAGATTGTGTTTATGCCTTCTCATTGGAATGCTGCATAGGAGGAATTTTGTCCTTAAAATGCCTCTTAAACCAGCCACATTATGTTCATCTGTCCTCATTGGTGGTGTTAATTTTAACATCTGATCAAGGTGTTACCCATTTCCCCTTTCTCCATTGTAGAGTTGTTGTTTCTTCTTTTCTTTCTCCCACCCCCTCTTCCTCACTCATTTGATTATAACAATCAAAACTGAAAATAATTTAGGATTTTTGGCTGATCTACGACTCCACTATACAGCCTACTCTGCCCAAGACTGAATATATACAACTGAGTGCTCTGTTCACCAGTACTTAGATTAGTTCTTTATTTTTAATCCTTTCCATGGGGTTATGGTGTTCTCTTGAAATATGATGAAGGCTCATTTATTTCAGATTGCTTGCAGTTATTTCCCCTTCCCTTTCATATTGATTTAATTAATATTTTTAGATATGTAATATATTAACAGGCTTAAAATTCCAAAGTATACATAAAAGTATACTCAGAGAAATATCACTTTTTCTCATATCCCTTTCAGTCCATTCTTCCACCTCACCACATGTAGTTAATTTCTTTTTTTTATTTTTCCGGTTTATGAGTCCTGTGTTGCTTTTTTAAATGATGAGCAGGGGCGCCTGGGTGGCGCAGTCGGTTAAGCGTCCGACTTCAGCCAGGTCACAATCTCGCGGTCCGTGAGTTCGAGCCCCGCGTCAGGCTCTGGGCTGATGGCTCAGAGCCTGGAGCCTGTTTCCGATTCTGTGTCTCCCTCTCACTCTGCCCCTCCCCCGTTCATGCTCTGTCTCTCTCTGTCCCAAAAATAAATAAACGCTGAAAAAAAAAAAAAATTTAAATGATGAGCAAGTATATGTATATTTTCTTAGTTTATGTTCTCATACAATATATAGTATCACATGTATGTTCTTTCATACTTTGCATTTTCACTTAACAGTATGTCTTGTTAATAGAGTCCTTCCTCATTTTCTTTATAGAAGTGTAGCACTCCATTACTTTTACCTACTTTTTTATGCTTGGAGAGTTACATGGATTCCGATATTTTGCAATTACAAATAATACTTCAGTGAATAACCTTGTTAATTTGCATACAGCAAATGAATTTGCATATTTTTGGTGGTATATCTTCAGGGTAAATTTCTGGAAGTAGCACTGCACATGGAGTTTGGTAAAATATTTTCAAATTCCTCTTCATAAGGGTTGCGCCATTTTTTATTCCCATTAGGCATGTCAGAGAGACCCTCTTTCTGCACAGACTTTCCAGCTGAGTGGATTGTCAAGCTTTTGAATTGCCAATTGAGTGGTTTATAGATGTTGCCTCCATAGTTTTAATTACATTTCTCTTAAGAGAATGAAGATGAGTATCTATATGTTTAGAGGAAATTTTTATATTTCTTTTTATGAGTTGTCTGTTCAAAGCATGTCCTTAAAAATATCATAATGTTGATTTAGGAGTGCTTTCATTCCAACTGAAGGACAGTAATAGAAAATAAGTGAACATTTAATGAACCAGAAGTCAGAAATCAGAATAGCATCGGGACACTGTCTACATAATATCTTCTTCTCTTCTGTATGCCTGTCTGATCTCCTGCCTCTCTTTTATAAGGACGATTGTGATGGCATTTAGGAGACACCTGGATCACCCAGGATAATCATGTCTTCTTAAGATCCTTAAACTGTATCTTTTGCCATACAAGGAAACATTTGTTCCTTTGTTCCTTTGCTATGTAAGGTAGTAGTCACAATTTTCAGGGATTAAGACATGGACATATGTTTTTGGGAACTACCACTGAGCCCACTACACATGGACAATCTTATGATATGATGAGGAAAGTGAATATGGGATATGGGCTTTCACTCTCACCGTTGTCTGGAATGAAAGAGTACTGGATACTGTCAGCACATCTGGCTGAATAACATTTAATAATTGTTTCTTTGTTGTAACTGGCTTAATCTTTTTTGTTTTAATGTGCCCTAACAGAAGTAACCATATTATAAATTTATATATATATATATATATATGTATGTATATATAAAAGAACCCATCTGAGGACGTCTAAATTATACAGTAAACAATTTTGAAAAAGAAGAACAAGGCACTTGAAAAACTTCAAGCTTGTAATGCGCTTTCTTTGTGGCTTTGGCAATAATAACAAAATGTGATTATGAAGCTTTCCAGAAGGGTGAGATCACAGTATTCCGGACTTGGTGTTTCAACTGAAGACACCATTCAGATAAGGTGTCATCAAGACGAACATATGTTTGAGCCACCTTGTACTTATTGCTGTTGTTTTACACAGTTGATCTTAAACAAAAGCCTACCTTTAAATGTCATTGTAAAGGGCTTTCTCCTTTGGGGATAAGATCATACAATCGGTAAATATTACTGCCTTGTATATTTTCATAATGCCTGTCCATCACAAAGGTTGGCATAGTACTGCATGTTGTGATTCAAACAAGATGTTATTATTAGTCATGTAGAGATCAACATTGCATTTTACAGTTTATCCTGTGGGCATTCAAAATAAATTGATGAATCAAAGAATCATAGAGTTGGCAAAGCATGTAGAAGTAACTTAATATAATCGCCCATTTGATTTCATACTTGAATAGATGTTCTACAAATACTTTGCTAAGTAGGCATCTAAAGTTTGTTAAAATGCCTCCAATTTCAGGGAACTCACTACTTTCAGAAGACCCTGTTTCATTTTAATGGTTCTGAATTAAGAAAAAAAAAAAAAAAACTGCACCTAGGTGACTTAGTCAGTTTAGCATCTGACTCTTGGTTTCAGCTCAGGTCATGATCTCACGGTTTGTGAGTTCGAGCCCCACTCTGGGCTCTGCACTGACCGTGTGGAGCGTGCTTGGGATTCTTTCTCTCTCCCTCTCTCTCTGCCCTTCCTCACCCATGCCTTCTCTGTCTCTCAAATAAATAAGTAAACTTAAGAAAAAAAGAAAAAAAAAATCTTACATAAAAATTAAGTTAAATGTTTCTTTATATATTTTGCAAATAGTACATTTACCTATCCTAGTCTTCTCTTTGCTACACTCACAATCCTCAGAATTTTCTGTAGTTCCTAGTGCATTGCTGTTTTGAGTTATTTTAGATTTTGTCTAAACTTATGGATATTGCCAATGCCACTGTCTTTACTTACTAACATTGACTGCAACCATTTGTGCTTTCATGTTAGATGAAAGTGGGAAGAAACTATAAAATCAAAGAGTAGGAGATATTTGTGGGTGGTGGGCTTTGGCTGGTGCTTTGAGCCTGAAGGGTCTACAGAGTTCCCCAAGATCTTGAGTTGTTGATAAATGTTTTTGCTTAAACCAAACAGGAGTTTTATATTATAGAAATTATAAAAATTCAGAAGTGTCTCATGGAACTGAAGTTTAGGAATGTAGCCCAGCTTCAAAAAGGAAGGGGAACAAAGATCTATAGAGCTTTCTTCTTCTGTTTTTGTTTCTCTCTCTTTCTTAGTACCCATCTTATTTCTTCTACATGTCTTCAGAGTTTGCTTTATCCTTTTTCTGTCTATACAGACTGGCTTGTGCAGCATTCCTGGCTGTCGATTTTACATTGTTTATCTTAAGCCAATCAACTGTCTTCTGTTACATTCCCAAATCCTACAAGAGATAAGCCATTTGCCCCAACTCAGTTCAGGGCAGACACTCTCTGTCCCCTACCCAGATGGAGCTAAGGGGCTGAGGTCATGTAATGATGTTATTCAATATCAAGTCTGGAGATTAATATCTGTAGATCAAAATCAGGCAATTCCAGGAGACAGTAGATGGTTCTAGACCAGGACAGGCAATCCTCCAAATGTCTGCAACAGAGAGGGGCAAACTTAAACTTCAAATTTCCTGGAGTTTGAGAAAACAAACTAAAATATTTTCTGTAGGAGGTACCTATGTTGGACACTGAGGCTACAAAAGTAACAGCTGGGTTGTTTAAAACATCTTAAGCTCTTGAAAAAGTGAAAGAGAATCTTTAACTTTTCTTTCTTGTCTGGATCAGTTTACAGGAGGATTCAGGGGAGACTAAGTATCCAGAAATAGTGTGTTAACTTTTATGAACCTAGCTTGGTAAACTCCAAAAAGGAAAGAACTTCAACACAAAACTCTCTGAATGCATTCCAAGAATAGACTGATATTGTTGGCAAGTAGGTCACTTTTTTTTTTTTTTTTTGCCCTTGTGTTTATTATATCTTACTAAAATTCAGGTCTTTTAAACCTTTGCTGTTAGGTTATATCTCAACCCACCTATACTTTCCCACTATTACTCTGTACAGGACTTGACATTTATCCTGAATGATTTCATGATGTGACTCAGCACTGCAGTCTAATATGGAGTTTCTGAATTCTGACTCAATAAACTTATCTGGAGCTTATCCCTTAAGGTTCATGTCAATGTGTAAATATGATCACATGCCATCAAGTAGTGATGAGGTATTTAAGGTAGCAACTGTAGTAAAATGTATTATCTGGCAAGGTCTTGGAAATCTGGATTGTGATTTCAACTATGCCATATATTGTATGAATTTGGATAGGCCACTTAATTGTGTTATACCTTGTTCTATCATACATAAATGGAACAATAAATCACTTAGTAATTATAAATTGAGATAGCACCTTAAAAGTTGGGCAATTGCTTGAACTTCTATATGAATTGGTAACATCATTGAACATCTCTAGTCTTAAGTATCAGGAAATGCCAGATGGGATGAATTGCTTCAGTTCTGGCCTTTGGGCACACTGATCTGAAGAGCCAGTTGAATTTTTCTCTGCAGCTTAAAGAGGATATGAAGTTGCAGCCGTGGAGCACACCTTCACTAGAAGGGTAATTTCTTCTATCCCTAGCATCAAATGTATTTCAAGTGTCAGATGGTGCCTTTAAGGCACCAGTCAGTACATGCATCAAGGCTGTTAGAGGTGATACCTGTTAAAGGAATTACATTAGTTTGATTCTGAGACAGCTCCACTGATTGCAAGGTGGCTTCTATACTGGTGCATGCTGTTTTAACTCACACAACAACCTTATGTCCTTTTTTTTTTTTTGGAACAGCATCCTTATTCCCCTTCAGATAATGACACTTTTTTCATTTCAGTCCATGCAGTGGAGAGGAGTTGAGTCATTGCCCCAAAGGTGGACATGAACTATATACATGGCCAAATAGGGATCCATCTCCACTGACCACAACAATAAATTCAGAGACAAGTATGGGAATCAAGTTAGTCCAATCAGACTTCTTCCCCAGAAAATTTAAATATTGAATAGAATGGCCAAGACCAAAACAATTGTCACATAGTCATTAGTTCTTGCATTAAATATTCCAGACTATCCTAGTTTCTGTCCTTCCCAAGGCCTTTGTTGGGTTTTGTTACTTGCAACTGAATAACTGAAACTGATATATACCATAATTTTAGAAAATGAATAAATATGCACTATAAAATCAAGAAATGGTAACATGGCCCACAGGACTCTCATTGAGTCTAAGTCCCAATGAGTTCTGTGCTTCTCCCATTTAGGCCAGGAACACCCATTATCAGCCTGGCCACTCCCATGGTCCTCATAGCTGACCATATAAGCCAATCACTGTATCCACTTTGTATCCATCCACACCACCCTCTGTACTTCAGGTATCAGCCCAGATCATGCTTTCCCTGAGCATTGGTTTATTAGTTCAGTCGTGATTATGATTCACAATTACTTGAAGTGATTTGCCTGATCCTGGCTCAGTCCCTGTTTCCTTTGTCCAAATTCTTCCCAATTGCCAAAGTAAATATTAAAGTAAAATTCCATATTATTTTTTTATCCATGACTGCTCTTATTATAATAGAAATATTTAGTATTTGTTAGAGAAATTTGATCACAGAAAACAAGTGTTTTTTTTTTTTTCCTTCCTAATGGAACTATAGCAACAATCTCCTTAGTACTACCTAGCCTTGTATGTCACTGAGAAGTACATTAGTTATCTATTGCTAGATAACAAATTACCCTAAAACTCAGTGACTTGAACAACAACACATCTTCTCAGTTTCTGCAGGTGTGGAATACAGATGCAGCTTAGTTGGGTCATCTGTTTCAGAGTCTTTTGAGGAAGGCAATCAATGTGTTTTTCGGCACCTGGATGGCTCAGTCAGTTAAACGTCCAACAATTGATTTAAGCTCAGGTCCTGATCTCATGATTCATGAGATAGAGCCCCACATTGAACTCCACGCTGACAGCATGGAGCCTGTCTGGGATTCTCTCTTTGCTTCTCTGCCTCTTACTCTCTTTCTCCATCTCTCTCTCTCTCTCTCTCTCTCTCTCTCTCTCTGAAAGATAAATAAATAAATTTAAATAAAACCCCACAAAACATGCCATCAGTGTCTGTGGCCTCACCTCAAGGCTAAAGTGGGCAAGGATCTACTTCCAAACTCACTTATGTGGTTGTCAGCATGATTCAATTCCTCAAGGCATATTGGACTGAGGGACAAGTTTCTCACTGGCTATTGGCTGGAAGCTATCTTCAGTTCTGTGACTTGTAGGCCTCTTCCTATGGCACCTGGCTTCATCAGACTAGGCAAGGCAGAGAGGGAGAGAAAGAAAAAAAGAGTATGAACAGAACAGAAGTTGCAATCCTTTATAGCTAAGCTTGGAAGTGACGTCCCATCACATTTGGATATTGTTTGCAAGTCCTATTGCCTGGCTCACCCTCAAGATGAGGGGATTCCACAAGCTCATGACCAGGAGTCAGGTCAGAATCTGATTTCCACAGTGGGCTTGACCACTTTTTTGTTCATTTATTGTTATCATACAGGAGCTTAATCACCAAACATTGACCAAATAAGGCAGGAAATAACATAGCGTTTCACTTTACAATGTCTCACATTTCTGCATTTTATACGGTAGCAGTTCTATGCTTCGTGAAAGAAACTTCACATACATTTCTTATTGAAATCATCTCGTTGTCACTTTTAGTTACACAGCAGTATGTTCCTTTAAAGCTTGTGGTGTTACATAGCCCAGTGACCAGGATACAATGTGATTTAGACATGCTAGAGGTGATAGTCCTATTTTCTTATGGTGCCATACTGTAGAGGGTCATCACTGACAATCAGCTGTTCAGTCACTGTTCTCTCTGAGGGAATATTGAATGCAGTTAACTTAATTCTTTGGGAATGCCAGTGACTTGTGGGCTCACATTTTTGCTAAGCAATTGGACATCTTCTGACAGAAGAATGTCCATGTATTTTTCATGCACCAAGTAACCAGTCTTTCCTTTTCTATTCTTTTTTTAAGGATATTATCTTAATATGACAATTCTCAGTTACTCTTTTTTTTAAATTTTTGTTTCAATGTGTTTATTTATTTTTATTTTTGAGAGAGAGAGAGAGAGAGAGAGACAGAGCACAAGCAGGGGAGGGTCAGAGAGAGAGAGGGAGACACAGAATCTGAAGCAGGCCTCCAGGCTCTGAGCTGTCAGCACAGAGCCTGATGCGGGGCTCGAACTTGTGAACTGCAAGATCATGACCTGAGCCCAAGCTGGATGCTTAACCGATGGAGCCACCCAGGCGCCCCATTCAGTTACTCTTAAATTTATTTCTTCTATATCTGATCACAGAAAGTGGATTGTATATGTGAGTGTGTGTCTCTGTTTCCTGAATCATTGCCTTGGGATGCATAAATCTAAGAATTTTGTATTTCGGTGGTTATTTCTAATTAGTCCCATGACTGTGATCACAAGTGATCTAGTATATAAATAAGTAATTTACATGTACTATTCCTTTTTGATGATAGAAATAGAAAACTTAAAATTTGAATCAGCGTTCACCTGTGTCACATATAGAGTATAGGCGTGAAAATAACTGTGATTTGGAAAACAGAATGGGCATTCTGATTAACTGAACTTTCTAGTTAGAGGAAACAATATATCAGAAGGTATCCAGAGGCTGTCTAAAATGTTTACTACTATATCTGGAATTTTCACACTATAGTGATATACATTATGATGCCCGAATATTGTGGGAGGAACTGCGGACCTGGTAAGCAATGTTTTTATTCATTTGTAGTTGCATTTATTCACTCATTCAATAAACAGTTGTGTAATCTGCACTCTGTGCCAGACGCCCCACTCGGTGCTGGTAAGCTTAAATAACACAGTCCTCACACTTTTGATATTCACAGTTATTAGATAAATGTAAATGTATTTATATTTATTTAGATGCAAATAAATATTTATGCTATTTTACACAAAATAGTGATAATAAAAGAATGTAAATGATAAGAAATTGTTTGGAGCCCAGTTCCCAAACTTTTGTATTTCATTAATCAGAAAACTTAAGTAGAAATTCTATGCGCTCAGATAGACTTATTTTGCTAGCTATATGCTTAGGGGAAAAAAAAAACTATCACAATCAAATCATAAAATATAGGCAATTTTAACACTAAAAATGTAGGAAAGGCATGATCTTAGGGTAAAATGTATTTTTTTCCAAAAAGAATCAACAACATTACTTATGTATTTCTGTTAGCAACTATATTAGTTACCTATTTCTGCTTAACAAATTACCCCGAGCCCTTGAAGCGTACACAACAGATATGTATTCTCTCATAGTTTCTAAAGATCAGAAACTTTGGTACAGCCTAGCTGGAAACCTCTGGTTCTGGGTCTTTATAGGATTACAGTGGATGTGTCTGTTGAAGTTGCAGTCATTTAAAGGCTAAACTGGGGGTAGATCTCATTCCAAACCACTCATGTAGCTATTGGCAAGTCTCCTAATGGGCTGTTGGCTGGAGACTTTCCTCCATTACTTCCAGTGGTGTCTCCACCTATTGAGAACACAGCATGGCAGCCCATTGCCTATAGACTGGGCAAAAAGAAAGGTGTGTAACTGGAAGCCAGAGTCTCTCCTCTCATTGCTTATTCTTGAAAGTGGCAGCCCAGTACTTTTTTCTGGCTCCCACTTATCAGAAGTGACATACTAAGTGTTTCAGCCCTCAGGCTAGGGGGTGAATACGAGGAAGTGGGGAATCTGTGGGCCACCTTACAGGCTGCCTATCACAGAAAACCTCATATCAACATTTTCATGTTGCATTGCACCTTGTTTGATTATCTCTGGAAATGAATAAAAGGAAGACAAAAGGAAGGAAGCCTCTCAGAAAAATACTGGTAGTATATATCCCTTTAAAAAAATGATTATTAGAATACTGTTAGTCGATGTGAGCAAAAGCTCCCAGGTAAATATAACAAGGGGACTACCTGGGAAGTAGTGGAGAGCCTTATATACGATGCTAAGGAGTGGGCTTATTTGCAAGAAGTGTTTCAGAAGACACGGGAGGAGTGTTTAATGTCTTCTTGTCACCTTTATTAGTGTAATATTTGTAAAATAACAGAAAATTGATTTGGAAAATATATTAGTATAGGTGTTTAGAAGCTCTACATGTATTGTTGCTCAATGGTTGGATTCCTATAAAGAGTGAATCACTTAAAAATAATTTCTAATTACAAATAAGAAAAAAAAATCAGAGCCCTTTTTTTTTTAACAAGCCAAGCACGTTTTTTAAAAAGATATTTTATCTAGTCTATTCATAAAAAATGTTTAAGGGGACTGTTAAGGTTTAGTCTTCTATAATTAGCACAATTAATTTCCATTCTGACCATTATGAGAATTATTGATATAAGTCTTGATCGTAATCAGTAAATTCATTCCAAGCAAGGCATTGGTCACATACAGTTTTGCTGGTGATTTCATTAAGGAGTAACAGGTATCAGGCAAATACCACTCTTTAAAATGCTTGAGAACTCCATTGGTTCCAATGGTAATCCTTTTTTGGCTTCTTCAGTGACTCCATAAAATGTATGTGTGTACAACCTGACATGAATGTGGGTACTTGCACATGAAAAAATGCACATGCCCACACATATACATTGAGCGAAATCCATAGAGAATAACTTGAGAATATCTCAGTACAGTATCACTGGGAAGGTGGATCCTGGCCTGCAAATCACTGTATTGCATTTTTCTATAAATATGGTCCTATCACCTTCAACAGATGTCCTGGGGGTACTTCTGCATATGCTTCCAGTATGTGATATAAAAACATTTTGCAGTTTAAATATTAATCCCAGCTTATAAATGTTTCTACCTAAATTTTAATGTTCCCATCATATAACTAGTTTACTTTGTTCACAATTTCGAGGGCACAAAATAAAATAACATTCTTGTGAATCCAGATCATAAAGGTATACGACCTTTCTCACATTAACAAAATATCATTCTCTCTGCTCTGGGATTCTTCCAGCCTAAACAATGAAGAACTCCTGGGATTATACTCAATCCAAGTGGGCAGAATTCCCAGCTGCAATTGCCTCATATCTGAAAACTAGAAAATCCAGTGTATCAGCTGAGTAGAGATCAGAATGAGTAAGTTGAGGTGAAAGCTAGAAGTCTAGACCAAAGAAAGAACATGTGCAAAGTACCCCTGCCAGGAGGGGCTATAACAGGCATAAGCAGCTGACTGAGACTAGAAGCAGTGAGACTAGTGTAAAAAGAACAAGGGGGAGAACGTGCAATTGGAAATGCAACGGGGAGTCTCCTCAGAGTCTACTTAAAATTATGGGAGATTTTGTGATCACTTAGGGAGACTATACGGACAAAAAAGAAGTATGTATTCCGAGTTGCCCTAAGACATGCCAGTGCCTAAAGTCTCAATAGAGGTTAGTCTTGCAAATGATAAGGAAGATCCAGACAGATTACCAGGAAATGTAATGTCCAAGGGACTAGAGAACCCAAGGGAATATAGTGTTTCCAGAAGAAGGAATTGATTAATGGTGCTGAATGCTGTTGAGGCAGCAAGAGACTTTAATAGAAACCTGGAAATTTTCAGTGACTCCAGTGAAGTATGTTTTGGTGCAGAATAAAGAAAGGCAGAAGTTAAATGGGATGAATTAAGGAAAAAGTGAAGAGTGAGTAAATGGAAGCAAGAAATATAGACGATTGTCCCTAGAAGTTGTCATACCAAGTGGGGGAAATAGATTGAGTTGTAACTAGTAATGCTTGACTGATTGAGTAAAGTTAGTTTAAGGTGAATGGCTTGACTGCTGTTTAAAAAAAAGAAAACAATATAAAAAACAATAATTCTACTCCTAGTTATATACCTAAAAGAATTGAAAATTGGTACTCACACAAATTTATGTACATGCATGTTCATCGAAGCACTATTCACAATAGCCAACAGATAGAAATACCCCAAATGTTCATGAATACGTGAATAAATAAAAACATGGTGATATACAGATATGATGGGTGATTTTTCAGCCATAAAACTGATGAAGAACTTGTCATGCTACAACATGAATGAACTTCTAAAACATAAGTGAGTAAGTAAAAGAAACCAGACACAAAAGATTACATGTTGTATGACTCATTCTATATGAAATATTCAGAATAGGTGAATCTATAGAGACAAAATGCAAATCGGCGATTGCCATGGACTGTGGGAAGGTGGAATGAGGAACAGCTGATTAATGAGTAAGAGGTTTCCTTTCGAGATGATGAAAATGTTTTAGAACTTGCTAGATTTTGGAACTAGATAGTTTATAGTTGAACAGCATTGTGAATGTAGTAAATGCTACTGAATTGTTCACTTTAAAATGGTTAATTTTATATTATATGACATTCATGTCAATTAGAAAACAATAAAAGTAAGAGTGCCTGGGTGGCTCAGTCGGTTAAGCATCTGACTTGGGCTCAGGTCATGATCTCACCATTTGTGAGTTCGAGCCCCCCATCGGTCTCGGTGCTGACAGCATAGAGTCTGTAGACTGCTTTGGATTCTGTGTCTTCCTATCTCTGTTCCTTCCCATGCTCGTATTCTGTGTGTATGTGTCTCTCTCTCCTTCAAAAATAAATCAACATTAAAAAAAAATTTAAGTAAAAATAATCAATGATAAAGATCTAAGAGCAGGAAAATTAAGTATGTAAGAAAGAAAAAAGATATCAAAATAAAAAACAATTTTTGAAATTATCTGTATTTTTTGAAATCCCATTTTAGGCTAGCATTATGTGGAATTAAAAAATTTCAAAGTAGTTAAACATAAGGGACATAAATATCTGAATATGCTATTTGCATATTTCCCAGGGAGCATATATATACTTAATGACAATTGCATCTCTCATTCTCATTTCACATACTTGAGTCTTTCTAAGAGCCAGAGTTAGTAACTTTTGTCCAGATTTGAATCCTGGCTTTGCCACAGGTATTTCAATTTGGGCAAGCAATTTAACATCACTTTGCCTCAGTTTCCCTATCTGTAAATATTTATGATAAAATACCTACTTCAGAGAGTTACTTTGAAGAAGTAAATTAAATAATATGTGTAAGTGTTTAAGACAATACCTGGCATATTAAATGCCCAGTAAAATTATATGCCCAGAATAATAATTCTGGATTGATGTCTAAGCTTATTTGGGACTAAGACCCTTAAATTAGTCCTAATTTTCAAATATTATTTTCTTATTTATTTAGAGAATAGGGATTCTACTTAACAATATACAAATTTGTCAGTTATAAATTTGTATTTATACAAATTTGTTACAAATGTTACACAAATTTGTTACAAATGTAACAAAAATGTTACAAATTTGTGGATGTTGATAATCATCCACAGATGAAAGCAGTGTTATTAACCCACCATACTTAAAAGCTGTGTTAACATCACTTTTCCTGAAGATGCTTTCTGTAGTAATCATGTTATGCTTTCTGTGTCCATTACCCCTTGAGACTCAGGTAGGGCAAGGTATTTGCCTTTTGTGTAAGAGTTATGGAAAACTTGTTGTCTAAGTAGAGATCTACCTCAGTCTTATTGGTACTATCGGAAACCAGCTAAGCTAACTATACATAGAGTCTAAAGTTATTATGAAATACTCTATGTTAATAATAATCTGCTGATTAATTCTCTGTGGATCACTAAATGCTTAAATAATACAAATAATCAATGTGTCATTTTAATGATTAAAAATTACAGTTTTTGGATGTTTGGAATTTTCTGTCAATATGACAAAAAATATTGAAATCTTTTTCTCTAGTAAACTTCAGGTGTGTCAGGATGCATCTTGCTTTCTTCATTGTTTTAATGGACAAAAATCTATTACTAACTTGGCTTCCAATGGATAAGAAAGTCCATCAGAATGGGTAGATTAATCTAAAAAGGAGGGACAATTGAGATATAGAGAGAATCTATTAGGTAAATTTATAATTATTCTTTTAGTGTTCATTGGCCTTTGATCAGTCATTGCTGGAAGTTGTCATGAGAAAGAGAGTTAAATTGTAGTTGAATATGTATTTGCATCAACTTCTCATCAAGCCAGGATAAAGAATCCTAATATTATAAATTTTTAGCAGAGTTTCATGATATGAACACATTTTATCCTTAAGAAAACTAGAGGGTCATGGGTAAGAACATCAACTGTAATGAGGGACTACTTGGGTTTATCCTGGATTCAGATTTCCAGTTCATAAAATCTCTTCATGGATTGTTTGAGGGCTAAATGAATTAAAGCATTTAATTATATATAACAGTGCCTGGTACCTGGCAAATATTCAATTATTGTTAGCTACCCATTTTGTATTATTTGCTTTTTTTGAAAAATGTTGTTCAACCAGAAAGTGATGCATGGTTCAACAGAAACTGTAGATGAATATATATATTTTTTACTTTGAAAAGTAATATGAGACACATGACCACGTAAAAATCTTTCTTAACATGGAACTATAAAGGAAACCAGATGGTTCTGATGGACTTCTGTATTATAACTCAATTTAAAAGGAAACCAAAACAAACCACAGAGTTTATATATTCTCATTCCCTTTTTGAGAACTGTTTTAAATAGCATAAAATTTAAAGTCTGTAATCTTTTTTTCTATACTTTGGATCAACTGCCTTGATCATTTATCAGGGAATATAATAATTCTGGATTGATGTCTAAGCTTATTTGGGACTAAAACCCTTAAATTAGTCCTAATTTTCAAATATTATTTTCTTATTTATTTAGAGAATAGGGATTCTACTTAACAATATACAAATTTGTTAGTTACAAGTCAATATGTGGTTTAGCAATCTTATTGTTAGGAATTCACCAATATACACAACAATTTCATATTTAAACACACATGCATAGGATGCTTAATGCATCATTTTTAATAACAAATACTGAAAACAACTGAAGTGTTGACTAGAGATTAATTAGATCAATTGACACAGAAATCATCACAAGTTATATCATTCTAAAAAATGCAAGATGCAATAATGTCCACACAGTGATCCAGTAAGTCATACACAAGTATGCGTATGTGCACATATAAAGGAAACATTTAGCAAAATAGCTCTAAGGACAGGTGTTTGGGATAAGAGGGGTTTTCACATTATATTCAGTACCTCTTGATCTAGTAATTTATAATGTCATTGGTATTTGGTTGATGTAATAATGGGCCACCTTAATTTTCTTATATGCTTCTGTATATTTGAAAATAGCAACACATTCTAATTTAAGGTAATATATTGAACATCCCGATAAAAGAATCCATTTCCCTGAGTTCATCTGTATCGTTGTGTAGTCTTTTCTTTTTTTAATCTATTGTAATTATGTACTTATTAATTTATATTCTCGTTTAAGCTATGAGTTTTTGCAGAGCTATGAGAATAAGCATAGCACCTGGTGTGAATAGGAGATATTTAACAAATATTGCTTATGTGATCCAAAATACATAACAAGAGCATAGATTTCAAAATAAAATAGACATGGAATTAAATTTTGATCTTTACAATATCTAGTTGATAATTATGGGTATGATGCATAACTGCTGAATTATAAGGAAAGCAAAACTAACATAATTTATCATATGGAACTTTAGTAATGATTATATGGTACACCATTTGGTTTTTTTTTAATTTTTTTAAATGTTTATTTATTTTTAAGAGGGAGAGAGAGATAGAATACAAGCAAGGGAGGAGCAGAGAAAGAGAGGGAGACACAGAATCTGAAACAGTCTCCAGGCTCTGAGCTGTCAGCACAGAGCCCGACATGGAGCTTGAACCCACGAATTGTGAGATCGTGACCTGAACCGAAGCTGGACACTTAACCGAGTCACACAGGTGCCCCATACGCCATTTGTTTTTTAATGAAGAATCTGGATGTTTTCTCCAGTGCCGTGTTTTCTTTTTTCATGTTTATTTTGAGAGAGAGAGAACGTGTGCACATGAACGAGGGATGGGCAGATGGAGAGAGAGAATGAGAATCCCAAGCAGATTCTGCATTGTCTGCACAGAGCCTGACATGGGGCTCAGTCTCATAAACCACAAGATCATGACCTGAGCAGAAATCGAAAGTGTAACGCTTAACTGACTGAGCCACCCAGGCTCTCCATCATGCATCATTTTTAAAAAGAATGTCCCTGTGATCGTCTTATAGTAAGTTGTCAATAAAATTAAAATGTATTTCTTATTTCCCTTTTTTCTACTAATCATTTAGTAGTCCTCTATAAGCCATTACATTGTCCTTGCAAACATTTTAGCACATTTATGTTTTTATATCTAAGTAATTTCCTGTTGCAATGAAATAGAAGTTTAAAAATCCAAAGATAAGTTGACAGAGGATGTGGATGTTTTCCTCCCATCCACAGGCAATAGGGAATTGGCCATGGGAATTAATTTTTAAAAGATATTTTATCAGACATTTTCTTCACTAATCATATATATAAATATATACTTTAGCAGAAAAAAAAATATGATATATCAACTTTGCTTCCAAAGGAGATCCAAGCAATGGCAGGTGATATGAGTAATTTGAGAGATCAGTACAAAAACCTTTACATATGACAATATATAATTCAGTTAAAGAGATGCAAGTCATTTCTGTTAGTCTGAAATAACTATAGTCATTTTTACTCTGCCATTAATTACTTTGGATTCCCCAAGTTTAAGGGTTAAGGAAACTGCCCTTCCAGAGACTTTGTTGTTGTTGTGCATGGGAGTGGGGGTCAGCTTGTCTTTGTTTCATGTTAAGTCATTCATTTGTGTTTAGGTTGGGCTCAGAATTTAAGCTTTAGCTACTAGCTAAGAGGTTTTTTTTTTTTTTTTCAATGTAGAATTGAATCATGAATTTAGATTAATAGCCTCTTTGTAATATTGCCATTGCCCAGTGGACTAATTACAAAACCACAAGCAGTAGGAAAGATAAGAAAATGCAGTTACTCATATATTTGGAATGTTGACATTTGACATACAGCTCCAAAGTGGATGTTTACACAGTAGCTGTCTTTAATATCCTTTTCCAATAGGTTATATATTTTTCTGACTTGAATGTCTCATCCTATATACAGCACACTAAACAAACAGCTGTTAACCTATGCATAATTAAACATATTTCACAAGGCATTTTAGATATTCTAAACATATCCATTCATTCATTTGCAGAGAATTGTGCCACTATTTGTATTGGATTTGAAGAGGTCATCCGATCAAATGAAGTTCAATGAAATCTGAGGACTGGTTAGATAAGTCTTAACCAAAACCACTTGCTATCTATTGAAATATGTGGGGAAGCACAGATTGTATCATCATGAAATTGTCACACATGGTGCAACTCCATTTGCTAACAGTCACAGAGCGTGATACTTGGCATTTGAAACTCCAGCACAGTATTAAACTCATTATCATGTGAATTGATAATATCTAGTAGAGGATTTTTTAAAAATGTCTCATTGTTGGTTGTGATTTTTATTAAAGTCATCCGATGTTGATTTTTCAGTGTCAAGCAGACTATTATTTCCTTCCTTTTTTAGATGTCTGTTCTATGAAATCACAAACAATAATTTTGGTCATTACTATTTCTGAGATCAAATCTTGTAATACTTATATATCTCAAGTTGTCTTCATGCAAGGTCATGGTTGGTAGCTGAAAAGGGCCAAAATGAAGCCAGCTGCACAGAGAAACTTTTCACACAGGTATGGTCTCATAGGCCTAAAAGACTGGGAATTGGCTTCAAAATCAGACCCAAGTTAAAATCTCTACTCCGCTGCTTCTGAGTGGTTTGGAGAATATTAATTCACTATTCCCTCATTCTATCAGTCAGTGAATAACAATTATATGGTGGTAACGTTGAGGTCAACAGCATTCTGGGCACTGGGGAGATAGCAATGGACTAGGCAAGGTATGAAAAAACAAACAAGGACACATAACAAATATTAACTACAGTGAATCTCCAAATGGAAAACCTAAACGTGCACGGTTAGATGAAGCATGTCTAAATGCAGGTGATGTCCAAGCGGAAGCCAAAAAATGAATTGGCACATTTGGAAATGGATTTCAGGGAACGAAGAGCAGAGCACCATGAACAGGCACAGTAAGTGTGGGTTCCCACAGACTGACTTGTTCATTTGAGGAATTGAAATGAAGCCTGGTTGGCCTACATCATGTTGGTGGTATTGTGTGTGTGGGGGGGGGGGGGCAGTGGGTTGCCTGGAGAGGTCAACTGTGGCTAGATCCTGAAGGGGCCTGAGAGGAATGTCAGGATTTTAGACATTTTTTCCTAAGAACATTGGTTAACCTTTCTAAATGCCAATTCATTCAGCTTAAATGAAGATAATGTTATCTAACTTATAAGGTCTTTATAAAGATTATATGAGATATATGTATATAATTTGCTTAGAAACAAGACCTGGAACATTACAAATAATTCATAATAATAGCTATGATTCATTTGCTAAGGGTTATTTCTAGATTTATTATTAAATAAGTCAATTTGTGGGTAGGCAAAGGAGGGCCTAGTGAACAGTAGCACAAGTAGATAATTTCCAGGAGATATCAACTTCGGAAAGAAAGTAAAAAGCAAGCAGGTATCATGGCTCCAAATTAGTGGGGCCTACAGCAATGGTTCTCAACTTGGGATGATTTTGCTTTCCATAGGACATTCGGCAATGTCTGGAGACATTATTGCTTGCCACAACTGGGGGTAGTGGGTAGAGCAGGAATGCTGCTAACATCAATAGAGTTGAATTTGGAAACCCCTCACATACAACATGCTGGCTAGTTGGAATAGGGGCAGTTGCTGGCACTAGGTGCCAACAGTGAGTTCCTGTCTTTAAAGCTCTTTGTTACATGGTTGTCTGTATCTTTTGCCTTTGCTTCCTTCCTTTATACTGGAATACAAAGTAAACATCATATGGTGAACTGCATATAGAGTTTGCTTATTTTCAAAGCTGCTGGAACATATATACCTTCTCTAGTTAATCAGCTTAAGCAAACCTCTGCAGTGGGTGGTAATTGTAGCTGACAATAGCAATCGTGGATTTCTAAAGTACTGTGGAGAAACATGAAGATTATATGGGAGTGTCAAATCTGTGACTGAGGCGGGATAGTGTCAAACATCTGCAAAGAATATTGCCAGAACATACAAATTAAGCAAAACCAGTTTTTTAAAAGAACATAAAGTTAGCTTAATATGTAGAATCTCTAAAACATTAATGTAAGAAACTATTATGTAGACTAAAATGAGGGCTTATATAGTCAATAAATGTTATTGATTGTGCTATGAGCTTCTATATACAATCTCCTCAATTTCCTTAGAGACTTCTGTATTTATTTTTATTGCAATAGTACCTTAATTAGTTGCCAAGTAATATTAGTGGCTGGGAGTGCTCATGTTATTTATAATTTGTAATTTCAAGATTGAATAAGAACAAATGCTTCTGTAGTGTTTTATGTGTAAAATTTGGCAGGTTTATAATTTAAAAAAATTACAAGTGATTCGTGTTAATTTACTTAAGCATTCCAAATTCATTTTAAATATAAACATTTGAAATTAGTAAATACATCCTAATAATGTATGCAAAAATCAGATATGTGTATATTAATTTTTTATGAGTATATTTTAATTTTGAATGAAGCACTTCCTTAAATGATGATTTCTAGAATCTATTAAATTCAGACTTTATTTTTCACAATGCATAGGTAACAAGAGTCCCAGATGAAAAAGGTATTCATATTTAGCAAATTTCATAGCTCAAATGAAAGTTAGGAAATATAAGTATAAATTGTAAAAGTTTAAAAACAATTAGAGTTGAACCTTGAGCAAAATGGGGCTAAAGAGACCACCTCCCATGCAATCAAAAATACCTATATAAATTTGACTCCACCAAAACTTAATTACTATGGCCTACTGTTGACCAGAAGGCTTACTGATAACATAAACAGTCAATTACCATATATTTCATTTGTTGTATGTATTATGTACTATATTCTTTCAATAAAGTAAGCTAGAGCAAAAGACAATATTAAGTAAATCACAAGGAAGAGAAAATACATTGACACATTTACACTACTGTACTATATTTATTGTAAAGAATCCACATATGAATGGACTCACACAGTTCAAACCTCTGTTGTTCAAGGATTAACTATATTACATTTTTAACCCACAATTCAGATGTAATAAAAACAACAAAATATAAGGGTGGGATATCTATGTAAAGGCCACAATATTGCTGGGGTAATATTGCAAAATACCAATCTAATAATGTCATTCCTCTACTGAACATCCTTTCATGGTTCCTCATTACTCTTAGTTAAAACAAACAAATGAACAAACAAACGAACAAATACGACTTCCTAAAATAGCCTCGTGCCCAGTACTGTCTTTTTCTACTTCTCCAGTCCCCCTCACACCAGGTGGCTACTGCCACAGTACCTTTGCACATGCTATTGCCTTTTCCTGAAAGTCCCATTCTATTTACTCCCTTGTGCTATGCTTATTATACTTAATCACTCAGACAGAGTCAAATCTCTGGATAATAAGTACTCAAGGAACCTCAATCTCTCTTCTTATATTCCTATGACAGTGGTCAGTTTTCTGTGTTTATGTGCTGATTTCATAGAGGGAGTAGAAAAGAATTGCAGCCATTTTTCTAATCAATTTATCACAGATTTGGAGGGTTTACCAGTCTTATTCCCCAGTCATTCCTTGTGATGATACATTTGTGGAAAAGATGAGGCCACAAAAGAAAAGAACAATAATTATAAATATGACTCATGTTTGTACAGGGTTTTATATTTTACTAAGCCTATTCTAAGTCTTATCCTCATTTGATCCTTGCAATAATCCCATGAGGAATGTACGAAAGTTATTTATTTAACAAATATATTTTAAGCATCTATTATGATGCTGAGTGCTGGGGATACAAATGTAAAAATAAGCAACAATTTCACTCCCCCACCCTCAGGGAGATCCTCTTCTGAAAGGTGTGGGGAGGAAACACAAAAATAACAAACTATAATGGAGGGTAATTAGGGCTATCTACAGTGTAAGAAAAGATTGATGTGTGAATGAGAACAGGACATGGTTAATTCTTCCTGAGGAAAGTAAATAAGTGGGAAAAGCATTGCAAGCACAGAAACAACATGAATAAATAACACATGATAGATGTTTTGTGTTGCCCAGGTTTCAGAGACGCAGAGAGATATTAGCAGAAGACCCAACTCAGTGTCCTCTACATTTCTCTGTGTTGATGCCATTTTCAGGCAGGCTCTCCTCTATTAATAACAAACAATTCCAATCTCGATCTCACATGTTCTCTCAACATTTCCAATAAAAATCTCAGAATTGTGTCTCATGGATTTTATTTGGGTAAATCAAACACTTTACTCACAGGTTGGCAATGTTTTGATTGTCCATACCTGATTAAAAAGTCCACTTCAAAAGTCATATCTATATTAAGTGTATCCAAACCACAGGCCTTAAACCAGTGGTTCTCAGATTTTTGCACACATTAGACTCCTTTGAAGGGCCTGTTAGTACGCAGATGCTGGCTCGTACTCTGCAGAGTGTGTCTCATTCAGCAGGTCAAGGTTGCAGTTATAACAAGTTTTTTGGAGAACCACTGCCTTTGAGAATTTGAAAGATAGTTTTTCATGAAAAATCTGAGTGATGTGACCTAAAGATAGGGACTGGATTCCAAGCTAGCTAAAACCATAGAACTAATTCTGACTGTACAAATTTAGGAAGTCCATGATAACTGCTCTCATTTCAGTCCTTTTCCCTTCTCTGTGACCCCTTCTATTTCATCTGCTGAGTAACCTCACGATTCTTTTCTGAGTTCACAAAGTTGCTTACCTTCAAGCAGATCTTTACTGTTATAAATCAAAACATGTTCTTTTTTTTTCCTTTTCTCAGAAGATCCTGACCTGAAGATCTGATGACTGAATAACTATTAAAGTCACAGAACAGATCTAGAGTTCTTGGGTTAAGGACCTTCTTTTGTCTTTTATACGACCTTGGACATGTTGTTTAACATCTGTGTGCCTCAATTTCTTCCTATGTAAAATGTCAGTAATAATAGTATCTAATAATAATAACACTGTCATAGGTTATTGGGAGAATTCAGTGAGCTAATATATGTAAAGTGCTTAGAACAGCTCCTGATACATACTTAAGGACTGTATAAGCCTTAGCTCTTATTAAAATCGTCCATTGTCAGTGGCATTAAATAATTAGACTGGATAGATTTTAGAAGAGAAAAGGTCCTGAAACACTGACAGAATTTAATCCCTTCCTTTAACAGTCAATATGCATACCTACAGAGGATTAAATGATCTGGCCAAGGGTAAAGAGATGGTTAGTGGGATCGGAACTCATGCTTTCTTGTGCTGTTGCTACTACACCATATAATTCTGACTTTTTTCTAATGAAGCAGGACTTGTCATGAAAAGACCAGGGATTTCAGAATCATAGGAAAGTAGGTTGGAATTCCATTTTTCCCATGTTCAACCAAACAATTATGAGCAAATAAGGTATTCTTTTGAGCCCCTATTTTCTTTTTTTTTAATAATAAAAACAGAAATCATGTGTGTGTGTGTGTGTGTGTGTGAGAGAGAGAGAGAGAGAGAGAGAGAGAGAGAGAGAGAGGAGAGAGACAAAGAGAGAAAGAAGGGGGCAGGCCTATATACAGATATACAGATTTGTGTATAAAGTCCTTAGCACAGTGCTTGGGGAAATGTCAGTTTGTTGGTGAATGTTTAATTCCTTTCTTCTTTTCTGTTTCTTACATAAGCCTATTGCATCAAAGCAGGAACCTTTGTTTGTTATGTCAAGAGGATGACTAATGGGAGAAATTGTAGGTTGTATGTAGATTATATGAATGTGGCAGGGGAAAATATTCTCCTGCAAGAGGGCTTTCAACACCCCACCAAGCGCTTTTGTCAAGGGTTATTCACATTAGTTACGTACAGAAATATAA
The DNA here is from genome assembly GCF_007474595.2 of Lynx canadensis. Lineage (NCBI taxonomy): Eukaryota > Metazoa > Chordata > Mammalia > Carnivora > Felidae > Lynx > Lynx canadensis. The sequence continues at coordinate 183,053,667 of NC_044303.2, read as the reverse complement.
TTAATAACCGTCATTTATGGAACGTGCCTGGCATTGTGCTAGTCTTTGACATGCAATAATCTTTGTATTTCTCATCATGACACTAGAAAGTTGGAACTACTGTGAGGCCAGTTTTGCTAGGGACAGTATTGTTACTGAAGTCTTTGACGCCCTCATGCATCTTGGCTTATATATCTAAATTATTAGGACCTTTGTGCCATGTAAGAATTGAAAAAAAAAGGCAGAAGGTAATGGTAGATCTTGACTGAAGTGACTGACATGCTATTTTGAAAATGAATTCAGAAGTAGTTTTTAGTGTAGCTTCATGTATGTCCATACTTCTTTATGGGAATGATATGGAAAAGGCTGAATATAATCATTCTGAAGATTGCGATGTGGGGGTACCTCTCCTCATATGGCTCATTCTTTTTTATATACTGACATGTATCTGGCAGGGAAAATTGGCCTGTGCTATCCTTGGAACATGCTCTGTTATTTTCTTGCCTCTGGCTTTGCTGAAAGATTTTCTCCTCTTTCTAAACGCCTTTATCCATCTTCTCCATTTGCCTAAATCTGACAAATTCTTCACAATAGCTCAGTTGTCTTCCTTCATCAAGTCCTGCCCATATTATACTCTATTAATTACTGATTTCAGAGCTCTAATTTTCTAAATGTTTTTAAAAGTAGTTAATATAAAATTAAAATTTTTTGAAGTATAAATTTGAGAAATAAAATAGAGACAAACAGAACAAATAAAAACAATCAATTTCAGTTTCACCAATAAGAGGGAAGTTGTGCTTATAATCTGCATGCATGAATATGGGCACATGTAAAGTTATATATATATGTTTGAGAATTGTATAACTATTATTCTGTATTTTTCTCATCTATTGAACCTTGTGCTATAAAATAAAATGCTAAAATATCTTCCATCTACACACGTTAACATACTATATTCCATCTACACATTCACATAAGTTTTATTAGTTATAAGTCCTTTATAAGGCATTCCAAATGATTATGTAGTAGGGCATGATTAGTTTTCTGTCTACTTACTGATATAAGATCTTGAACAAATTACTTATTCTGTTATTTTTTTGTGAAACAATATTTAACCTATAGGATTGTTTTGAGGTTTAGATAAAATGATGCAAATAAGATATGTAGTAGTATCTGGCACATAGTAAGTTTTCAAAAATATTTGTCATTGGTATTATTTGCATTATCTTTATTTATTTATTCATTCAACATGTCAGCTATGTGTCCAGAAATATGGTAGATCTAACTTAACTTCTAGGAGCTTAAAATCTGTTTAAGGTATTTTCACTAGATAACAATATTTCCACAATTGACAGAGGGATATGATGGATAAGCATGTGGCAAATTAGAACAGCCAAGACTTTAGTATTAAAAATGAGGTAGTGATATAAAAAATTGCAGAGAACAAGATTTCCTATATCTCAATGGAGATTTCATAATGAGCTATCCAAACTTGTAACCTGCAACCTCAGGAATTTCCTTTTATCTTCCAGATTCTATAGTAAAAAAGCAAAAACTAAAATAGCTCTGTCACGTCCAGCCACTGTCAATTAATGCCTGGAACTGAATTAACTGCGAGAAAACCAATTCAAGTAACACGAGACTCACCAGCTGTCAGGCAGGGTTAGTCTCCTTGGAGGGACCACATACATATCTTGTTGCCAAGGAAAACAGCCTATAACATCATCTTTTTTTTCAGGGCACGGGTAAATTCCTGCCTCGTCCATACAAAACCTTCAGACCTCCAAGAGGCCAGAGGGTACAGATTAAAATTCATGCCTAGCAGAAATAGCTTCTACCCTCCTCACTCTGCTCTTGTACACCGTATTCAAAAGAAGATCCCAAGGACTAAGCTATTGTCTCAGCTCTGCATTTGAACTCCATTCATGTACCAGCATAGAGCAGCTAGTGTTTTACAAAGGGCAGGGTGGTTCCATTTAAAGTACTTGGCATTATCAGAAATCCTTGTTTATACCCTTTTTATGGGAGCCACAAAATGTTTCTGTTACATTCTTTTTTACCTTAAGCCTTTGTTGTCAGGCTGGGAACACTGTTGAATTCTGTTAAACAATGGGAAATGGGTTTTTACAAACAACTCTGTGTGTGTGTGTGTGTGCGTGTGCGCGTGCATGTGTCCCAAAGACCTGAAAAGCAAAGGAGACTATTAAAAGAAAATCTGAAAGCAAATCTGTGGGTTACTGGGCCCATCTGGGTCTTTACTGACTGTGTTCCACTGGTTTATTTGACTGGAAACACCTGTTGTTTTCTCTGCAGAGCTGTTGGGAAAAGAAGGTGTACAGCCGGAGCTTACTGATTAGAACATGTGTCTGGTGCATGAACCTTGGTAAGTCGTAGTAAAGCAAGAGTGTAAATACTGGAGTATGCATTCTTTGTCAATTCCATGCTACTTTTGGAAAATTGTTGGCATTTGTTTTTTTGCATTTGGCACTATAGTCTATTTTAATAATGTTTACACTCTTGTTCTGCTCCCTATCTCAACAAGCTGTTAAGAGAAGCCACATTTAAACAAGCATCCCTGAATCTTTTGCTGCTACTTGAAGAGGGTAGCAGGCTGTTCCCTAGAATAGTCTGTAAAAGATCTTCTCCAAATAAACTACTTTAATGCTAAGCAAAATGCCACATATGTAAAATAGGTAATGCCGGATTATGTAAAATGCTTTTTTTTAAAGATGAGGGAAAAGGACTTAACATCAAATAAATCTGTCAGCATGGGGAGTTCCAGAAATAGTTTTTAAAGGTAGTTTGAACTGCTTAATATTGCAATTACTATTTACTTCTTCAAATTAGCCTCCATTATCTTATGAAAGGATCTTAAGAATAATTTATTTGACCCTCCAGGGGCTTGTGGCCATATTATAAAAAGATGTTTAAAGAGTGTTCTAAGAGCCTTCTAAAACCTAATTTAATCTTTGTATCAAACATTTTTACTTACTGCTTATCCCCTTCCAAACACCCAACAATCCAAATTTCTCAAGGAATCCTTTTTCTGTATTAGTATTAATGCATTGGTACGCAGTAGGGAAATTAGCCTTGAGTTATATGTATCAAGAGAAACAACAAAGCAAATGTACTTTGTTCTTAGCAAGCTCACTTAATCTCTCAGATATATAAAGATGAATCAGAAAACAATATGAACCAGCTCATCTCCTTAACTGCAAACATAGAATGAATGTTGAAGTAAAAATGTATTTTAGACAGTACCCACTTTAGACCCTTCCTTTTATATTTGAGAAAGAAACAGGTTCAGAATGCTAAAACAATTGACCCAAGGCCCACAAGAAGGTATTTGGCAGCAGCTAAATAATCCAATAGAGCTTTGTACCATATAATTTTGCCTTTAAAGATCAAAGGCTAATACTTATCATTTAAACCTCTATAACAATTTCTAGAATATATCATTATGAATTTATTTTGGGGGGAAGCTATACATTTAGACCTGTGTGGTGTCTATTTATAAGACAATTTTCTTGCAATATGCTTTTATATTTATGGTATTTACACATCTGTCTTCCATAATTTTGTTATTTCTTAGAGTCTGTTTAGAACTTTGACCATTCAATCAACATTCTATTTAGTAAGATATTGAATCCAAAGGTGCAATGAAACAATTCCAACTAAGATGTGCTTTAGGATCTAACGTCAGGCAGAAGCAGTTAAAATACTTGGCAACTGACTGAACTGCTGTGCTTGCCATGCATGAAATTCCTAGAGATAAGACAAAGTGTGCTTTGGCAAGATATTTTTTTTTTAATCACTTCCTCAAAAAAAAAAAAAAAAAAAGGTTAAAAAAAAAAATTGTCGACTGCTGTCCATGGTGCTAATTGAGAACTTCACTGGGGAATGGCACCTTGCATAGAGTCAGCTTGTGAAAAGCCTTTAACAGATACTGCTTTTAATCACTATAATTATGGCAGTGCCAGGCATTTTAAGATACTAGATTCAACACCCAGAGAGTTCTCCTCTAAGTCAAATGAATTAAGGGTATCTGCAATCATTTAAATAGACACATTTGAATTTCAGGTAATTTTTAGCGAGAAATAATGGCAAATGGACAGTGTTGAGTTATTCTTTAAAAAGACAGACTTAGCCTGTAAGCTCACGTGGTTTATTTTAGCAATTTCAGAGGCTGTGTACTCAACTTCTTGTGTGAATTGTGCTTTTATACCATCCCATTTGACAATTAAAATGGAAAAATGTGGAAAAAGCCATTGTTTGTTTTTTCTATAGTGCCATCAATGTGCACTGCACTGAACAATAGTCAGGGCATGGCAAACAAAGACTCTGCCCTGTGGAGCTTACAATCGAGCAGCATGACACAATGCAGAACAATACAATTCAGAACAAGCATGTGGTGATTAACAACCTTTCTAAGTGGCATTCTTTGTAGAATAGGAGGGATTTTTTCTTGTTTTTTTTTTTTAATCAGTGGGTGGGGGTAGAGGACGCACATTAATTGAGAAGCAGTTTCATCTATAGGGACTTTGACAGAAGACACAAATCAACTTTGGGTGAATAGACCAAGGAGGAAAGGAGATTAGGAGGATGGTATGATCAGTAATTAAAGATTTCAGGGCAGGATATCTCTGCAGCGAATGGAGAACTGGGGAGCTCCTGGAAATAATGAGTATAGCCATTTTATAAAGAAGAAAATAGCAACCAGGGTTTTTAATAAAGAAATAGTATCTAGTATCTCAGGAAATAAGATAGGTTTGAAAGTATCCATGGAGAACAGATAGGGATGGGTATGTGTGGTATGTGCTTCAAAATTTGAAAATTTAATTGGACCATACAGAAATTCTGGCAGGCATTTGATAAATGAACTCTAAGTTGGTTATTAAAGAAGATATAGTGACATTTAGTTAAAATTATATGCGGAAAGGTCGTGAATCCAGAGCAGTGGCTGTGTGGACTCAAACATATTTTGGAATGTAAATCCATTGTTCTGTTCTGTGTATTATATATGCATGTATACAACAAGGTAGAGCAATTACCGGAAGCAAGAAGGTGTGTATTTTCACTCTAATAATAATGGTCAATATTAATTGAGTGCCTACTATAGCAAGGTACTATTCTCAACATTGCTTACATTCTCTCCTTGATTCCTCACAGCAGCTCTGTGAGGTAAGTGTTATAATTGTTACAAATTCCATTCCACAGATGAACAAATTGAGGCAGAGACTAAGTAGCTTTTGAAAACAGATAGTCTGGCTTCAAAGTCAGTACTCTAAGCACTATGCATAAATGCCTTTCAAAATGCAGATTTCCATGCTCAAAAAAACACCCCCGTCAGGGAATCCTCCTGTATTTTTATGAAGGTTAGAGAACACTTACTTCTTTTGTATTTCTGTGATCCTATATATCATTTTCTGTGTACAGTTTGCATTCTGCTGAAATTCACTATATGAATCAATAAATTAGGATGAATAAAATGACATTGTGTCAAGTATAATAGATTTAATATCTAAAATTCTAGATTAAATATTAAGAGATTAGAAACTATATTATGAATCCACTCAGCCCCCATGAAAGAACAGAGTAAAACTGGTAAATAGACCATGTAATAAAGTTTGAGCTTCTAGAAAATATTTGCAAATATCTTAGCTTCATTACAGAAGGCCCCAAAGTAGCTATGGCAGCCTAAATTCACCAGTTTCATATCCAAATAAATTGTAGCTAAATGAAGACCTTAAGTAGCTTTCCTATTGTCTATCCCAAATGTAGCAATATCACAGGTGTTTCTTACTATGCAAAGATCCCTTATCTTTCTATTTTTTGTGTCTTTGTCACACCCAAGCTATCTCTTTATCCAAGGGGCCTTCAAAAATTCTTGATTGTGAATTATTTTAGGTGATATTTATTTTAAATTTTTTAAATGTTTTTATTTATTTTTGGGACAGAGTGAGACAGAGCATGAGCAGGGGAGGGACAGAGAGAGGGGGAGACACAGAATCTGAAGTGGGCTCCAGGCTCTGAGCTGTCAGCACAGAGCCCAATGCGGGCTCGAACTCACAGAGTGTGAGATCATTACCTGAGCTGAAGTCGGACACTCAATCGACTGAGACACCCAGGCGCCCTGGTGATATTTTATTTTAAAATACAGATATTTATTTTAAAATACAATACTAGAGCACCTTTTGTTTCAGATTGGAGGAGATGAAAACCAACTGCTATGGGAAACTTCTGCTATGCGATTATTATGAAAATCCTAAAGGAAATGAGACTACTAGTTTAAGAACAGGAGAGCAAAATGCCAAGGACATTTAAGTAGCTTCTTTTCTTACTAAATGTAAGCTTGCATGATATCTTTGTTCCTTGAGCTTGAATAACAATTTTTCTTCTTGTCTTCTCAACTCCTAACAAGTGGTTCACCAAATAAACAAATAGGAATGGAGAACACAACACATTTTTTTTAAATGCTCTATTTGCACATGATTTTCTAAAATCCTAAAATGATTTTAAGCAGATATACATTTAACTTTTAACTGTAATAATGTAGGCTAGAATTAATATAAGGAAAGAAAAAAGGCTAAACAGAATGTAAGGGTCCAAAGTATGTTTTGCTTCAACTGATAGAGATTCAAATGTGAAAGGCCTAGGGTGATCGAAACTTATTCGCAGGCACTACTATCAATTTTTAGATCTTTTTTGGTCTCATTCTTCTTGTTTCTCCATCCTGTTTATTACTTCTGTCTCATAATTAAAAAGTTCATCAGATCTTTCCTAAATTTAACTGTAACAATAAAACTACCATGTCTCATTCCATGTAACTGTAGAGTCTTTCTCCCTTCAAAACTAAAATTCTCAGGAAAAGGGTCTGCATTTCCTATTTGCAATACATTCCTTTAGTCCCTGGTATAGAGGTCTGCCTTATCACTCAACTGAAGTATCTCTTGCAAATACAATTAGTGATTGTATTTTTTTTTGCCTTTTATTTTTCCTAAATTGAGATATAATTTATTTGAGTGAAAAAGCAGAGACATCTAAATATTTTTTAAAAATGTGTACAATATAAATCACAGATCTATATAGATATAGTAAATGTGCATAATTCTAGAACATTCGCTATACCACCTTACAGATGCAATGAAATAAATCAGAATGGTTATTCTCTCTGGGGGGATAAACAATGAATTTTAATTTCTTTCACTATAGATTACTTTTTCCTGTTATAGAACTTAAAATAAATGGGATCATACAGTGTGTACTCTTTTGTATCTGGTTTCTTTCATTTAAAAATATTTTGGAATTAAAGTGGCATCAGAAGTTCATTCTGTTTTACTATTAGGTTCTTTTTATCAAATAAGCATACCTCAAAATCCATTCCCTTGTTTTTGTATATTTGGATTGTTTCCAGTTTGGGCCCATTATGAGTAAAGTTGTTTTGAGCATTCTTGCACATTTATTTGTGAACATGTTTTCATTTCTCTTGGTTAAATGCCTAGAAGCAGGATTGCTAATTCATAGGGTAAATCTATGTTTAATTTTATGAGAAACCTCCAATTTTCCAAGTACATGTACATTTTACATTCCTACCAACAATGAATAAAAGCCTACTTACTCCATATACTTACCAACATTAGGCATTTTCAGTCTTTGTAATTTTGATTCTTCTAGCATGTAGGTATAATATCTCCATGTGATTTTAATTGGCATTTTCCTAATGACTAAGGATGTTGAGCCCTTTTTTCTTGATTTTATTGTTCAATTGTGAAGTGTTTATTCAAGTATTTTCCCATTTTTATTGAGTTGACTTATTATTATTATTATTATTATTATTATTATTATTATTATTATTTGCTTGTAGGAAACCCCTACCTCATACCACATACATAAATTAAACCACAATGGAGTGTAAAGTGAAACATCCAAGTTCCCCAAACTGCAAACTTTTGGAAGAAAACTTAGGGAAGGAGCTTCACAACATAGGCAGAGATTTCTTAGAAGGGACAGAGAAAGAACTATCCATATAATAAAATATTGCTATATTAGATTTCATAAAAATTAAAACCTTATGCTCATCAATAGTCACCATTAATAAAATGAATAGGCAAACCACAGACTGAGAGAAAATATTCACAATGCATATATCTGACAAGTTCTTGTAGGAAGAATATATAAATAACTAATGATCTTTTAATTATTAAATATGGGCTTTTCATTTCTTTTATGGCTTATTTTTTCACATCATTTGGTCTGGTTTGACCACCCACTTCTTGAAAATTTATTCATCTTAGTTGTTGTTTTCCTTATTTGTTCATTTTGTTCTCACTACTTCATCTATTTTGGTCATTTTAACTGCTTCTTTTGGAATTTTCTTCTGATGTGTTATCCAAGATCTTTTTTATTATTATAATTTTACTTTTTGGGAAAAAGAAGCCAGTCTAATTTTTTTCCCTCAGTGGTCCAAATTCTTGCTACTCACAGTGTGATCTGTCAACCTGCTGCACCAGCATCTGTGAGCTCTTTAGACTTGCAGAACCTCTACAACTGACCCACTACATCAAATCTGCATTTTAACAAGATCCCCAGGTGATTCCTATATACACATATTAAAACTTGAGAAGTAGTATTGTAACTTATATCTATGGTTTCAACTGTCTCCTCTGCTGATAGTTCTTACATATTTAGTACATGCCATTATAATGTGGTCCAGATTTATATCTCAGCGTGTTGAGTATCTCCAGATGGCTGATATTTAAGTAGGTATGTAAAACACAATATGTTCAAAAATAAACTCATTATCTTTCCCTTCTTTTATTTCTATATTTCAGTTAATGGAGAGGTGACCAAATAATTTTTATCTTATAATACTAATTACTATAATATCTGTTTAAATAAAGACATCTTACATAAAACTAAAATGGTGTTGCACTACTCAGTTCTTAATTCCATGTGGCTTGGAAGGTACAGACTGAGTTATTATGGAAAGAAAAGAATAAATGGCAGAAAAATTAATAATTATAGTAAAAATAATAAAAATAAATGGGGATAACATATATTAATTTCCTAGAAGAAAGATGATTATTTATGATCTTTCATCTTAAATAATTTTTGATGTCAACACTTAAACACCTTTTCCTTTATGCAGCTAATACATCAATTCATTTACAGGGAGGAATATAAAATGCAATGGATTTTGCAAATGCCTGTTGTATGATTTCAGAATATCAACAGTATTTTTGTCCTATCAAAACATATCCATCAACAAAAACTAAAAATAAAAGTTATGTTTTTATTCAGTTACTTCCAGGCACCCAGAAAACAAGCTGTTAGATGAGAGGAGTAAATGCAAAAGGTTTGATTTATATTATGTAAAGACTATAAATTAATACTGAATTGCTAGTATTGAATTGCACATATCCCATAGGTACTGAGTCTGATGACAGTTAAATTTTTAGTGAAAATACTTCATTTTATCTCAAATGTCAGAACATCTTGATAATCATGTCACACAAAGGAATTTTCCTCCCCATTTCTCTTCGGTGAAGATCCAAATTCATGCATTCTACTTTGACCAAGAAAGAATTTTCAAGTGACATTTTATACCACTGATAGCTCTGTCAAAAGTGTGGAGGGGGGAGATAATTAACACCATACTTTAGCCTGATTCTCAGCTAAATTCACAGCATAAAATATCCATAAGCATGACGGAAAGATGGTGGTTTCTCCATTGTGTTTAGGTTATAATAATGCCATCAGATAACAATTATAGAGAACTTCTCTGTACCTCACATCATGATCATTATTTCATCAAATTCATACAACAGTCCTATGGCATTTTGAAAGTTATAGTGACTTTCTTAAGTTCTCATAGTTAGAGAAATCCTACTCAGGATTGCTGGCTAATTCCAAAGTCAATGTTATTAACCACTCCAACTTAAAGGGATAGAAATTTATCTTCATCTTTTTCTTTCACTTCTCCTATTTGGAGAAATAATAAAAAAGAGGAAAATCTATCCCCTCTGCACCTCTGGAGGGTAAATTTTCTGCTCTGTGGAGTCAGAAGGAGAGAATCAGTCAGAGAAATAATAAAAATGATGACAACTGTGCCAGTTCTATGGAAGAGAGGAAAATGAATCACTTCATGGCATCAGGGTGCATTTGGAAAGTAGGACTTTGAGTAATCCTAGGAAGAAGCTTTATTTCTGAGCAATGTGGGATCCTCTCTCATGGCCCAACATGAGGCCAAAAAGTACCCACTCATTCCTAATAGGAGCAAACATCCGCACACCTCTCTCTCTCTCTCACTCTCTCTCCTTTCTCTCTCTCTCCTTTCTCTCGGCTTCAATGTTAGTATGGACCCCAAACTTAGTACTTGTACGACTAGACACATGAGTGTTTCCAGCTGAGAAAACGAATTTTTCACACATTGCTGGAATCCTAACCCTAAGCAGACACAGCATTCTCCCAGCATATAGGTTTTCTGAGTGAAATCAGTGCTGCTGACAGGATCCACATTTTCAATCTATATTCATCCACACAGCATCATATCTTCTTGGGGAGGGCATTGTCATACAGTTGAAGCTAATGTTCTGTCAGACTTTTATCTTGCTAGTCTATCATTACAATCCCAACTGAACCAGAAGGCCTCAGGGGTTTTCTGTTGCTCTCAGTCAATCAGTATGGCAGTTACCAACACACTGATCCAAAGGAGGCAGTCACTGCATGGAATTTCCACATTTGGCATCTTTTCTTCTTCCTACATAAGAAAGCTGGAATAATTAATTGGAAACTACTGAAAAGCATTAGGTTTGAAGTATTTGGCCGGGCTATGAGTTTCAATTAACATTTGTAAATTTCTAGCCTTCTCTCTAGCTGTTATATATATATTAAAATAAAACTGCTGCTAAAATTTAAAGTTCTGGAAAAGCTTTTCAAACTGTACACTGTTAACTGCATCTTCTTAAGGAGGTAGTATTTAGATTTTGAGAGGGAAAACGACTCTAATAATGTTAAATGCATATGGGACTATTTAAAAATACGTATTTTATATTATAATATGTATATTTCTGCATAACCGGGAGCTTCCCTTTCATTGCTCTTTTAAAATTTTTTGTGGGAATTATTCCAGATATATTATATATTTCCTGCCTTTTTAAACATAATACATTGAACATAATTTAACCTTATTCTAGAGAGCTCAGAACATCATTATAAATATGCATTATTGTGTTATGGGATAGTGATGCTGTGTTGGATTCTATATAATGTAGTAAGTCAGGTCTTCCTATAGGCAAATTAATTTCTTTCTATCTTTAATTAATTAAATCTTTACATATGGTTATCAAGTTCCAATTATTTGCCAAATGCTATGTTCAATAAACATCAATAAACCAAAATAGACACTATCTTTGTCTTCTTGAATTTAGTCTAGACTGAAGTGGGTAAAGATAGAATAAATACATGCAAAAAATATGTAATTCAAATATAATAAATGCCAAGAAGATAAAGAACAGGATGTCATTATAGAGAGGAGCAGAGTTATCTAATTATGTTAAAAAGTTAGGGAAAGATTCTGAGGAAGTAAAGTTTTTCCAATGATATTTTTAAAATTAGGAATTAGCTGGAGAAAAGGAATAGCTTGTACAAAGGGCTTAAGGTGGGAAAGACCTCAGAAAACCCAAAGCCTGGATGAAAGGTTCAAATTGCTATAGCATATTATGGGAGTGGGGTTTCAGAAGGATATCACGCTCTCTAAATGTTTTAAGAGAAAGAACTTCTAATTACTTCCCAATAAATTATTTTAAAATTTAGGGGGGAAAAGCTACAGAGTTCAGGACAATTTGATACAAAAAGAACTAAGTATTCTTAAGCATTAATGAGGATTTAGGTCAAATGCAGATATAATCCACAGGTTACCTTTATGTTTGTTATTCATCATCAAATTTTCCCTTAAGTTAATTGAAGATTCCCTATAGAAATTAAAATGAGTCTGACAAGGGATAAAACAAACAAAATGATTTATGCCAGTTTAAGCCCCCAAGTCATTGTTTCTCAGATTCCCACCTCATTAGACCTCAGGAATTTCTATAAAGGGATTATTAAACAAATGAATTGTTATTTTAGTTCCTGTAGCACATTGCTGATGTGAAAACAGTTTATATGTAAAGCAAAATAAGTTATGGTAAATTAGCATAAGGTTTAGTATTTTAATAGCCAGCAAATCTCAGAATAATGGAAGTGTCTCTGGATTATTATTAAAATCAAGAATAAGATGAATAAGATGACTTCCTCAAAGAACTTCCATGCTTTATTTTATTATACCATACCATAGAAACAATTTTCTTCTTGAAAAAAATGATTAAAACAAAAATATATTATGTTTATCATTCATTTGAAATACTAATACTTAAATAAGCATGTAGAAAATATTTTACTTCCTGGGAATTGATTTTCTGTTGACCTAAAAAAAAAAAAAAAAAAAAGAAAGAAAGAAAGAAAAAAAGAGAAGAGAGATTCTTAAGATTCATGGACTGGTTCTTAAATTCATCATAAGTATTGAAATTCATTAGCCCATTAATGACATTCAGTATGTGTTGTACATAATATACCCATAAAATTGATCATTAAAACTCAGAGCAATAGAATTTCATACTAGAATGTATGTGTACTCAAGACAAAACTAATTCTAGTGCTTGCTAATACCAGCATTATTAGAAAAGCTTTTCCTTGTTTTACTTTTTAAAGTAATTAGAAATTTGCTTAAAAATCCCCACTGACATGAAATGTTAATATTGGTGCAATTAATGAAATGCTAATATTTATGAATTAATTGGCAAAAATCTTGATGAAAGGAAGCTAACAAAAATCATTTATGCAGAATCTACCAGAGGACAAGATTTGTCCTTGGTGACTTGCTCATTTTGCTTTCAGATTATTAGTTAGTAAAATAGTCAGTGATATTTCAGCAAATTCTTAGTTGAAAGAGTTCTCTAAGACAAAGTTAACAAGCTAGTTTTTAACATAATATGTTAATTGAAAATATTGGAGGTGATATTTCTCAGCCACTAACTTAGATATGCAGGAAAATAATGTAATTCTTGTTTTCTATGACTTTCTATCTTGAGCTTCCATTCTTCTTGATGGTCAAACATATATAGTATTAGTGTGCTCCATGTCGCCTCAAGCTGTTTTAGAATTAAACTAATAAATACTGTATTTACTGTGCTCTACTCTTACCAGCATTGCCTCTAGATGCACCTGATTTTCTGGAGTCATATCAGTATTTGCTCAGCTTCCTTGTTTCAACCTATGTTCTATTCAGTGACATATTGTTGTCTTTTTTGGCATCTTAGCATCACATCTGAAATTGCTCCCTATCTTCCAGCTCTTAGTGTCACAGTGTCACCGTGTTTGGTTCCAGAGGAAAACAAATAGCAGCCCCCCTGCCATGTTACATGGGCTGGGGCTAATTTGTTTAGGCATGCTCTATCCTCCCAAACTATCTTGGTTCTAAAAACTCACAGCAGGGTTGGGTGCCTACTAGGGCATATAGGACCAGATCCTGCCTAGTGTCAGTGATCCGATCCTACAGTCTTAGAGGAGTCATAGCTGAGGTAACCATCTTGGCAAATATTTTCACAATTTTTTTTTCTTTTTCTTTGTGCTGCCTGGATTTCGGCTTTTGTACACTAATAAATCACAAACTGACACTATTTTTTTCTGGCCCCACCACAGAAACTTCTTTTGGGGGATTGATATAGCCTTCTGAAGGTTTAGGCCTTTTGCTGATGCCAAAAGGCCAAATAGCAACTTGGCCACCACTTCACATTGTGTTGTTATTATATACTTTCTTTGTCATTGTAAAACTTGAGACTAAATGTAACTTAGAAATTAGGAATTTATTGATGAAAGCTTATAAAAAGGGAGGAAGGAAGGAAGGAATAACATTCACTTGTGATAAAAAATAGACCTTTTTACAAAGACTTTAACATAAAACCCATCCCCCAAAACATCATTAAATTTGGGGATAGCCAGGGTAAAAAAAAAAATAGAGGAAGATGTCTCCTATCTCTACTTCTTTCTTAAAAACACACTTCCTTTTTTGCACAGTGTCCCATGTGTTTAGTTCCAGCTTCAGATGTTGAAAACCTTGTTCTTTAGAATCTTTCTCTGTAGAACCGACCAATTTATAGCCATGAGTCAAATGTAGATTTCAGCAAGGTCCTCTAAAAATAAACTCTTATCACAAATGTACCCAAGTTATTTTGAGGTACAAAGCAAGTCAGTGGTGAAAACTATTTGTGTCAGGCTGGCTACTGTGTGATCACTCCCATGGATGTGGGTTGGGCCATGTCGCAATTAACAGGTAAGATGAAGAGAATTTGGGAGAATTTGAAAGAAAGTTCATTACTCAGACAAGGGATTCCTGTGAAGAATAGAATTGGCACTAATGGACCTGGGATGTGGTGAGTATGGCAGAAGGAGTGGGTTGCGCCTTTGTTGTAAGACTAGGGAATTTGCTAGACTTAGGTTGGCAATTTTCAAGGTCTCTTTTAATGTTCCACAGGGGCCAAAGGAAGGGGCATGCACCAGCTTTCCTATCAGCTTGTTTAGATCCGAGGCTTGGGGCACCTGGGTGGCTCAGTCGGTTAAGCCTCCGACTTCAGCTCAGGTCACGATCTCGTGGTCCGTGGGTTCGAGCCCCGCATAGGGCTCTGGGCTGATGGCTCACAGCCTGGAGCCTGCTTCCGATTCTGTGTCTCCTCTCTCTCTGCCCCCCCCCGTTCATGCTCTGTCTCTCTCTGTCTCAAATAAACGTTAGATCTGAGGCTAGGAGGGAAGGAGAAACTAAAGCTTATAAGATGTTAGTGATTCAACATCAAAAAATGGGTTCAAACTCTACTGTACTGGTCTTTCCCTGCTGTATGAGAATGCCCTGGTTCCCCTAACTCTAGCAACCAAAGGCAGCTTCCTCCCAGAACAAATGAAGATAAAGCAAAAATTGCTAAGAGAGCAGGCTGACTAAACCAATTAGGGAAACAAAAATTAAGAATGCCAAGGTCTGGTTCCTTCTTTCCTTTTGTACCTATTTCCTGAGGCAAACGTGGGATTATATAAGAGCAGTGGCATGCTAGAACCTTGTGACCCTCCAATATATATTTTCTAAAGGGCTAGAAATTGTAGAGTATAAAATTTCTTTTATTCTAAGATTATTCTTCTAAGATTCTGCTAATAGAGTGATAATATTTGTAGGACAGAAACAAATATAAACACTACAATAGATTTCAAATTCAGGCCTCCAAGTATGTTTTTCTTTTTTCTTTTCCTTCCTTCCTTCTTTTTTTCAATGAATAAGTTCCTATCCATGTATCAAACCAAGTCCTTTTTCAGGTGCTGGGGTCTGTTAGTAAGCCAGAGAAATCAACTGTCCTTATAGAGTTTGTTTTTTATGGGTGGTGACACAATTTCTTTTTAAAAAAGAAAAACAAAACAAAACAAACAAAAAACAACAACAAAACAAAACCTACAACTTCAGACCTATTAAGTTCTGTGAAGGATATTGAGTGCCTAACCTAGCCTGAGTACAAAGGAAGGCTGCCCTTGGGATTGATGGTTAGCCTGAAACCCAAAGTACTAGCTCAGAAAGTCTTTGAAGAAGTTAATGCTGGGTGCAGAAGTTTCCATTTTCTAATTTTAGTGGTTATCCAGCATTATATTTAATTGGCCAGATAGAAATAGGGCAAAAATTGAAATGGGCCTCTCTGCCTCTGTAATGAATTAAATAGTTTTCCATAGCATTAGCTGTAAACGACACTACTGAACTGACAATTTCCCTTTTTGGGCTTTATTTAAACTTCTGAATGGCATGAGAGGTTATAGAGATTAATCTTCATTAGGTTTCTGCCCAAGAAAGTCCAAGGTCCCTCTGGCCATATTTTTTTTAGCATTAAAGAATATTGAATTAATAATATTTTGCCATCTCTCCAGACCTTTAAACTCCTGTGACTGATGTCCAATCATTTAGCCCACTTAAATAGAATGTCACACTGTGAGTCTTCCATTCTGAATAGGTCACCATAGGCTAGTGCTCATTAGTGTTGAGTGTCCATTTCAGAAGCTGCAACAGCCACTCAACCCCCATGTTTTAAGAAAATAAGTAGAAAATTATTTTGTCACAAATGGAAGGGTTATGAAGACAATGCCATATGTCAGTAGTATTGTGACTGAAAAATGTCATCTAGGCTCTATAGTGCTGTATAATGCTCCAACCTAAAGCCATAAAATAAGATTGGGTTAGTGAGTGAGGCTCATGGCAGAGTTCCCAGACCTATCCAGAGAGTTGTGGACTGCACAGCATAGTGTTCAAAGCCCAGTGTCGAAAGCAGAAGGGGCTGGACAAGACAGTTTTGATTTATGTGGGATTCTCATCCACCAAACAAGACTTGAAGGAATTAATCAAGCACTTGCAGTGAAAATTTAAAGAGAAACTTTGGGAACGAATAACCTGAGAAGAATCTCCCTTGTTCTGTTACCCTGAAAAGTTAAGGGTTTCTTTTCATTCTCTTTTACAATTTTTTAAAGCTTACATCTTTATTAGACTATGATAACATATATTATCACTTAGGAACTTATTTTTTAATTAACTTTTCCCTTTCTTTACCTCGTTTCTGTAACTCCATTACATATACAGACTTTGTGCACTTTACTCATAATAAGACTCCTAAAGGTATAAATTAGAGGGCTTGACAAATTATAATTTCAAAACTGGGAATTTTTAAGGAAGAAAGATATGGTGAAAAGGACTCATTAATTAGTTTGGATTAGATTACTTTGTACACTTCTATTGTTTTTGACTCCCAGCATTGCTTCCTTCTTTTTAATTTTTTTTAATGTTTATTTTTGAAAGAAAGAGAGATAAAGCAAGCAAGGGAGTGGGAGAGAGAGAGAGAGAGAGAGAGAGAGAGAGAGAGAGAGAGAGAATGAATCCAAAGCAGGACCCAGGCTCCGAGCTGTCAGCACAAAGTCCAACATGGGGCTCAAACCCATGAACCATGAGATGATGACCTGAGATAAAGTTAGACTCTTAGCCGACTGAGCCACCAAGAGATCCCAAGCATTGCTTCCTTCTTGTAGGAGTTCTTCAATTTGATTTTCCTTTAGGCAATTACATCCTTTCCTCATTCCCACTTGTGTGCAATTTTGTAGAATTGTCAGTGGAGATAACTCACCTTCCAGAGCGAAGGGTGGATAAACATGTGACCCAAATTACACCAAGAAATTATTCTCTTACATCTATATTTAGAAGGGATGTATAAGAGAGGGAAAATGGTTGTCTCTGATTCATCCCTATATAGAAAATTAAATAATTCTTATTAGTTTCTTCTTCCTTACATTACTGAAGCTGCCCTGTATGTAACCTGTACTTACTAAGATCTGGTTGTAATGGATTCCTTCATTTTGGAAGCTATTCTATTTCTTTATAATACATTCATGTTTAAGCAAAAGTAATTCTTTGGGTTGTAGTCTAAGAACATGAACTGATACTATGATATCAAAACCTTCATTCAACCAGATAAGCTAAAGAAATAATTACTTGGCCAAAGACATTAAAATATAGTAAATATATCTGATTGTGTTATAAGGGAATAGCATGTGTTGGGGGGCTTGGGGCATTTAAAACAATTAGTGTGGACCTTGAATTTGGGAGACCTTAAATTCTAGACTCTGTAATTTGCTGTGATATAGTACAAAAGAACAGAAAAAAAGGAAAACCCAATTTCTAGACTGTGTCCATGACATCTATGGCGTTATACCTTGATATCTGTGAGTTTCACTTATCTTATCTCTGAGGTCATGGAAATGGGCTGGGTTATCTGAAGATTCTCTTTAGCTCTATAATTGTGTAACTATGTATTTTTTTTATTTTTTTAATGTTTATTTATTTTTGAGACAGAGAGAGACAGAGCATGAACAGGGGAGGTTCAGAGAGAGAGGGAGACACAAAATCTGAAACAGGCTCCAGGCTCTGAGCTGTCAGCACAGAGCCCAACGCAGGGCTCGAACTCATCAACCAGGAGATCATGACCTGGGCTGAAGTCAGACGCTCAACCTACTGAGCCACCCAGACATCCCTGTAACTATGTATTTTTATTCTTTAAGCCATGGTGAAATGTTGGAAGTTTCTGAGCAGAAGGATGACATAATAAAAACCACATTTTAGGATCAATTAAAAGAATGACATTTGTGTAGTCAAAAATGAAATAGAATATCTGAATTATTCTTTACTTATTAGTTTTAAGACAGGTTTGTGAAATGCTGACCTTTACAGCAAGAAAACTACTTGGGATTAGTAGTTAAAGTCCAAGGCCAGTCAGTGAAGGGAAATCCCGATCTAACATATTAGGTACAAGTTTTATCTGGGGTAAGGAAAATTCATTTAGGAAAAGCAATGCTAGTGAAAATGAAAAAAAAAAACAGCAAGAAACTTTAAAACAAATTCTCTAAGAGGATATTTATCACTTAAATTAACAACTGCCTAATAAGCAAAAGTAAATTTATTTTGATTATTTGAAACAGTTTTAAATTGAGCTTATATGGGGCGCCTGGGTGGCGCAGTCGGTTAAGCGTCCGACTTCAGCCAGGTCACGATCTCGCGGTCCGTGAGTTCGAGCCCCGCGTCGGGCTCTGGGCTGATGGCTCAGAGCCTGGAGCCTGCTTCGGATTCTGTGTCTCCCTCTCTCTCTGCCCCTCCCCCCGTTCATGCTCTGTCTCTCTCTGTCCCAAAAATAAATAAATGTTGAAAAAAAAATAAATTGAGCTTATAACTGACTGTGTTGGAATGTTGAAAAGATATTTATTCATTTATTTATTTATTGTAAGATTATTTATTTTGAGAGAGACAGAGGCAGCCTGAGTGGGAGAGGAGCAGAGAGAGAGAGAGAGAGAGAGAGAGAGAGAGAGAGAGAGATTCCCAAACAGGTTCTTCACTGTCAGCACAGAGTCCAATGTGAGGCTCAAACTTACGAACCATTAGATCATGACCCGAGCTGAAATGGAGTCAGACACTTAACCAACTGAGCCACCCAGGCATCTGAAAGGAAAGTTTTTAAAATTCAAGCATACATCTGATCTCGAAGCCTCTCACCAATACGTTTAAAAAAATGCATGTGTATGAAATATGCAGAAAAAAACCACAGAAAAAACAAAACAATGAATTATTATAAAACCAACATCCATGTGACTATCACTCAGATCAACAAACAGGTCATGAGCTATACCCTGGAAGCTCTTTCTACCTTCTTCCTCATCTCCAAGGGACACATCATCCTGACGTTTATTGTAATCACTCCTTTGGTTGTACCATGTTTTTTCATGTAATCATAACTTATTTTTGCCTATTTTTGGGGGGGTTTTGTACTAAAAGAAATATATGGAAAGTCTTTTACTGTGCTTGACCTCTTTCACTTAAGGTTATCATTGTGAGATACATCTGTGTTGTTGTGGGAAGCTGTATCTCAATCAATTCAGGTGCAGTATAGTATTACATCATGGATATGCTGAAATTTATCTATTATTATATTAATGAGTGTTGGAGCTGTTTACCCTATTGACTCTAAATCATAGTACTATCAACATCCATATACATGTTTCTTTTAAGCTCATGTACTTGCATTTCTACTGGGAAATTTTTAAAGGGTGGATTTCCATATAACATATAACTATGGGTTAAAACTATATAACTATGGGTTATATGTATGTTGCATGTATGTTCAACTTTAGGAGATAACATATTTTCTAAAGATATTTTAGCAAGTTATACTCCAACCATCACTGAATGAGAGTTTTCATTGATATGCTTATTTGACACTTGCGTATAGTTAGTATTTTTAATTTTAGCTATTTTTATGCTTGTGAAGTGTTTTTTTTCATTGCGATTTTAATTTGCACCTCCCTAATTAATAAGAGGTTGAGTACCTTTTTTTTTAAGTTTATTCCCACTTTTATATCCTCTTTTGTGAAATGCCAGTTCAAGTCTAATTTCCTATGTCTTTGGTTGATAATTTTCATTATTTTTGGAAGGTTCAAAGCTATTATCTGCTCAAATATGATGGCTGTCTTTTTCTCATTCTTATTTTTCTAGATCTTCTTACTGTAAATTTCATGGTTGTTGTTCTCCTCTTTGTACTTTCCTTCTTTGTCTCTCTGCTTCATTCATTATTCTGAGTTATCATTCAGTTCACTAATTCTTTTGTCACTTATGTTTAGTCACTTATGTTTATGGGATTATGTGCTAATCCCATCTGCTGAGTTCTTAATTTCAATTATTTTATTTTTATGTTCTAAAATTTCCACTATTTTTTAAAATTTCTATCTATGTCAATATTCTGCTAATAGTCTTTTATTCTGTTTGAACATATAGAGTGGTTACTTTTAAATTCTGAGTGGCTACTCTAGTATCTGGACCATGAGTAGATCTGCTTTTATTTTTTAATATTTCTGCTGATTTGGATCATGTAATTTTGGATCATGTACCTGGTTATTTTTTTTTTTCAATTTTATTGGGCATTGTTTTTATAAAATTATTTGTAGAAATAATTTGAGGTCTCTGATATTATCTTCTTTCAGATAGGATATAGGTTTTCTTCCTAACCTGGGAAATGTTGGCTTTAGCTTATTTGGAGATGAGCTACAAGTCCCTGAAGGGGTCAATTTTTTTATTAAGTTTATTAATTATTTTGAGACAGACTGAGATGGCACAAGCAGGGGGAGGTGCAGAAAGGTGGGGGGGGAGAGATAGAGAGAGAGAATCCCAAGTAGACTCCATACTGCCAACACAGAGCCAGATGTGGGGCTCGAACCCACAAAACTGTGAGATCATGACCTGAGCTGAAACCAAGAGTCGGACGCTCAACCAACTGAACTACCCAGGTATCCCTGCCTATTTCTCTTTTAAACCTATTCCCAAGATGTAGTATTTCAGTATCCTCCTCAAAACAAGGGAGATTCTTTAGGTTTCCTTTACCTGGCAGCTTAGATATTAATATCCATCCATCCACTTAACCCAACAAGGCTGCAAAAACAATGATCAGCAAACAAGTTAGAAAAAAAAAAAAGGTGGCCTCAAATTCCAACCTAACCTCCCTGAACCTTTATCTTCCTGGCCCAGTAATTATTTATTATTTTATTAGGCCTTGCATTTGCTTGAGCAGTTTTTAAATATACACACAGATGTTAAATATTATAAATATATGTGTAGTTTTTTTACTTCAGTGGAGGACTTCTCCAAAGTAATATGTCATTTCTGAAAGTGTAAATTCCTTATTTTGTTCAATTCATTTTTTATACTGCTACTATAATTATAATTTTAGAACAGACCTTTCATTTCATCCATTCCATTCTATTCCATCCCATTCCATTGAGGATAACGTTTAAACACCTTAGCTCATAATTTGTAGCTTTCTGTAATGTAACTTTAACTTATCTTCCAACTTTATATAATGTCATCCCTACCACATGCATTATTATTCTAAGGCTATGAAACTACATTGTTCCCCAGTGACAGGGGACAATCTAATGTTCTTATGCCTTTTCTTAAGCTGTTTCTATTGTCAGAGTATGCTTTCAATGTTTGGTGGTAAAATCCTATTCATCTTTCTAGACAGCTTTAATGTCAGCTCTTATGTGAATGAAGGTGCTAAACCCATCTCAAACACGGACACAAAAACACTGCAAAACTGATCATTCCCTCCTCACTTTCTAACATGATTTCTCATGTAGTTTCTCAGTAAACCACACTAACCCGTTTCCTGAAACTACCCTACTTCCATACCTCCTACCTTCATGCTTTTGCTCATAATAATCTCTTTGCCTAAATCTCATGCCTCAAAGATATTCCATTGATTGTTCATGGCCCACAAAAACTGACTTAATACATCATTCCTGCTTATTCTGTCTATACCTCACTTTGTCCATACATCAATTATAGTCATTTGTTTTCTAAATTACTGGTCACATGTTTTTCTTCCTGGAGGAAGAGATCATCTTTAGTTTATCTTTTTTTGCCCAGAATTTAAAATAATAATTGATGTATTCATAATATGTCATCCGTGTACAATTAATATGTGATTGATACAAGAGTAAATGCATAAATGAATGCATGAATACATATAATGTGTCTCTATTTCACTAGTTATGAAATAGTTTTCCACAAATGGCTTCAGAAATTCAGTTTATATAATGGACACAAAGTTCAGGTCATCACATTTTCATTTTTCATGATAGTAGGGGAAAATGGCAGGAATTAATAAAAGCCAGGCACAATTCCAAAACCTCATTTAGTTGGTATTTTATCTTGCTTCCACTAAAGTGTGACTAACAAATAGAATGATGCTTTATTCTCTCCATTTGGGTTTTGCTTGTTAGCCTGTAGTGGAGATGTTATTGAGCTGTGAAAATGTTGAAAGTGATCATCTCCAAACAGCAGTAGACATAAGAATCAACTCAAAAAATTGTTAACATTGCAGATTTCTGACCCTAAGTATCTGGTTCAGTAGAGCAGTGTCGGAGCCCAGGAATAAGCATTTTATTAAGTGCCTTATGTAATTTTGTTTCAAGAAAACAAAGAACTAAGAGATTGTATTAGAAGGCTCTAGTTTCCATCAGCCATTGGCCTAAAAATATGCAAACTATTGGGCACAAAGGTAAAGCCTAAGTAACAAGATGCTAAGCTCTAGAAAGCTGAATAGAGCTATCTCAACTCTATACATTTGACATAGTGAGTAAAATGAAACTGCATCTTTCCATATCTACCAGAAACCAAAGGGGCGTAAATACCAGGCGATAGTAGTGGTGGAAGAGAATTTATCAATTGCCTTAGAAACCAATTAAATATTACTTAAGAAAAACAACAAGTCAGAAGGAGACACAAACTTAAATTAAGAACATATGTTATCCTGAAAGGTATTTCTCTGGGCTAAAATCTACCCCAATCCCTACAAATGTTTTTCTTCTAATAATTCCTTTCACCCTATTGTCTGCCTGTTATTCTTCTAAATGATGATACCTAACAAAGATTATAATCTGGCAACTGGGATTTGACAGACCATGAAATTGTTTGTGGACTAGATAGATGAAATATTGAGATTTTGATCGACTCAAAGGAATTTATTAATTTATTTCAAAAATATTGTCTAACCAAATAAATAGCTTTATTTAGTGCTTTGAAAATGTCTTTTGATTTCTTTGTAATGGGGCATGTCAGTACTTTTTAACAGATGGCTTCTCAAGTT
The DNA here is from genome assembly GCF_007474595.2 of Lynx canadensis. NCBI lineage: Eukaryota > Metazoa > Chordata > Mammalia > Carnivora > Felidae > Lynx > Lynx canadensis. Next base: position 183,030,397 of record NC_044303.2, on the reverse strand, counting down.
CATGACCTTGATGGGACTCATTTGGTCAGAACAAAAAATACACAAGCTTTTGTAAGTATGGGCTAACATAATACAACCCATACACCTAAAAAGAAAAAGTATTTACAATTACAAGTATGAATATGCAATGTCATTTTTGCTATCTTTTTCCCCCAGATTTTTACAGCATTACATTCAAACTATACCTGTCATTTTGAATTAGAAACATGTGTCAGTATTTGGAAAGAGTAACATGTTAAAATATGGGCCCAACTCATATGCTATATATGTGAAGTTGTTAGCATATTCTGGCTTTCTGGATCCACCAAGTTGGCTATTATGGAAACATTAATTGGAGTATGTGGGTGTGCTCTGATTTGTTTTTAATTTATTTATTTTGAGAGACAGAGAGAGAGAAAGAGAGAGTGCACGTGGGGGAGGGGTAGAGAGAGAGGGAGAGAAAGAGAATCTCAAGCAGGCTCTGTGCTGTCAGCATGGAGCCTGAAATGGTGCTCAAACTCATGAACTGTGAAGCCATGACCTGAGCCAAAGTTAGATGCTTAACCAACTGAGCCACCCAGGTGCCCCTTATGATATATCCATAGAAATGACATGATTGGCCAAGAAAGCATATTAGGATTCATATGTTTTAGTTATGAAATGTGATTCTCCATGGATCTCAGTTTTAGCTCTGCTTATTATTTTAGTTCTTTAAAACTCTAATGATTAGCACATTTAGATATCAGGTGTTTTAATCTGGAGCAATTTATTTTATTATTTTTTTATATTTTTAGGGGTTTATCATAAATTAAATGCAAAAGGGGATTGAGGGAGAAAAAAGGTTTTGTGGTTGTGTCACACAATTTATCAAAATAAATAGCAAACTCCTGATTTTTGATGGAAATAATCGCTATATATTTTATTTCTACCACCAATTATTTAACGAGTAAGGGACAGAGACTGAGTTGTAATTGCCTTTCTTCCAAAATCCAAGCAAATATACTACTAAAAATGAAAGTTAGAGGATTTTGTTGTTGTTGTTGTTGTTGTTGTTGTTGATTTTGCTAAGTTTTATTTGGGGACTAAATTTCTTTTCACTAACAGCAGTGGAAAATGAAGTGCTAAAAGGGCCTGAGAGAGGGAGATTGAATCTGGAAGTGATGATCTAACAGAAATACTCACTTGAGAATTTTAGACAGGCATCAAAACCTGTGGGAACTTCTAAGAATGATTTTGGTTTATATATTATTGTGATGTTCCTACCTTTCAGCTGGCAAATATATGTGTATTATAAATCACAGGCCATATTAAAAATCCATTTCACACTGGTATTTACTTAGTTATCAGGGCTATATTAGCATAAAAAGAATGACGTTTAAGGTTTCCAACCATGTGTCCTGCGTAATTGTCTTTATAATCATGAGAAGCGACACAATCACATTTACACTGGGCAGCCTGGCATGTGCACAGTGCCTGACTTGAAATGTGTTCAATTAAAAAAAATGAGTGATGTTCTGAAGGATAAGACTTATTTTTGTATTGTATCTGTCAACTTGTTCTTGCACACAAATGCTCTTTCTTCCCCTTTATGTCTCTGTCCTACTATATAAAAGGATTGATGTAGGTAATAAACCTGACCTACTTCCTAGATTTAAAACTGCATCTGTCGGTAACTTGCTAAAGAGTTTGATCTCTGATGAGCTAATCAAGGCTTATACTGTCACCCCAATAGGGCACACATGGAGTCATAAAATTGTTTCACCCTGTTATGTGTAAGTTGGAATAAAAAGGTATTAGCACAATGTCAGCACAAATGCTGCTAGAGTTCTTTTCCTTAAAGGAACTGATCTCTTCCTAAGACACAGGACCAAAACGAAGAACAGGACACCTAAACCACCATTATCTATGTACTTTCTTATAGGAAAGTATACACAGACATTTCTCAGGCCTGATGGGTAAGAATAACAGGAGGACATATATGATTTTTAAAAACAGGCACATTGTAGTATACAGTCAGCAGCTTCAAGAAACCAAAGAAATGCTTTAACTGGCCTTTTTGGATACATGACACACATCACTTCTTAAACAGAATAAAGCTCCTATATGCAACTGCTTTTTATTTTATTTGTTATCACTTCTCAGATGAAATACCAGTGGACTAACTGGGATGCTGGCTAAGCTGGATCCTGAACCATGATCAAAATTAATCATGCAGTCTGGGATTTAGTGACAAGCGTTCGAATGCCACATTGAAAATGGCAGCATCTGCTTAATACCATGAGCCCATCAACATTGATGTATAACAGCACTAAGATAGGAACTGTTTTCGTCTGAAAGTAGAATAAGTATATATGTGATTAAATGATGAAGAAACTGAGTGTTAAAACTGAAGTCGTTTTAGAAATTGTTAAATCGTATTATTGAAATTAAATGGTTTAAGTTGTTCCTGTTTGAAAGAAGAAAGTGAAATTGTCAACCATGAGTTTACTGATTATAAATACTTACCTACATTTGGTTCAACTTCTCAAGTATCCAGAGACATTTAGACGGCAGCCTACTGTGTATGTTAGGCAAGATTTGGGTAATTAATAAAAATGAGGTGTTAAACCAGTAACAGGGAAGGAATTTAAACTAACCTTCTGCTCTACCCTTTCATCCTCCAATCTTAAATCAACGTATAAGTTATATACTTGACAATAAATTAAATGCTTATGCTACAGACAAATTACACATCAGAAACAAAATAATGAATTTACCTTTTTTTTGTAAGCATAAACTTAGTTCAAAATGGGAAATATGTGCTTTCACTGTACAGTCAGATCTGCTGTAATGCAACATATACATTTCTAAAAATTACTCTGCTGTGCAAAACCACCCAGTAAAACAGGGAACTTATAGGGGAAATGTGGTTAGGGTACAGCACTCAATAACTTTATTATTGACATCATTTTATAAGTATGATTGTGATTAACATTAAAAAATAGGAACCAAATAAAAATGGTAGGACAGTCTTACATATATTAAATGGTTAAGGAATATATAAAGACTACAAGAAGTGTGATACTTGAAAAAAACCTGCTTGTAGAAGTGGCTATCGGAAAATTTCAGTTTATTTGAAAGGAGGGTTATCTCACAAGGAAAGCTATAATGCTATATAGGGATGGGTGCGTCTCACAACACAGGCAATGAGCTATGGTAACTGGTAGATGTTTGGGTGTGTATCTTGTGTATTCCAGTGCAACATGGGTCAGCTGGGTGCAGTTTTTCAGTGTTCACCTAGCATGTCACCCAAATGAAATAGCATGTAGGTAAACACAATTCACATTACACTCATTATTACCTAGTATAACAATTGCATTGGGCCAAATTTATGTATTTAAAACAAGATTTATAGGGGCACCTGAGTGCCCCATTCAGTTAAGTGTCTGACTTCAGCTCAGGTCATGAACTCATAGTTCATGGGTTCGAGCCCTATGTCAGGCTTTATGCTGTCAGCTCGGAGCCTGAATCCTGTTTCAGACTCTGTGTCTCCCTCTCTCTCTGCCCCTCTGCAGCTTGTGTTCTCTCTCTCTCTCTCTCTCTCTCTCTCTCTCTCTCTCTCTCTCTCTCTCAAAAATAAACAAACATTAAATTTTAAAAAAATTAAAAAAAACCACAAGCATTATAGCACAGCTGACTCAATTGGAATCTGTGCAAATTTTAGTTATAAAGTATATGCCCATTATGTCATAAACCTGTCATGAAAAAAATTGAATATTCAGAAATACAGTATTGAACACAATTTTCCTTATGCTGAACATCTTTACGAGGCAAAGATTTGGGGTATTTTGCACTTTTGGCTTTCTCAAATCCACTTTCAATCTGTCCTATTTGAAGGATAACAATCTTTGTCAAATCTTTACAAAATTACTTTCTAAAGATTTTTTTTTCGAATTAGAATCTCTTAATCATCAAGGAATAAAGAAAAGAGTTAATTTTAATTAAATACATACTATGGGCCAGGAACAAAGCTACAAATTCTAACTGCATCATATCATATGTTGTTCACTTAGAGCCCCCATGTTTGTTTTGTTGGTTTGCTAATATACTCATTTTATAGAACTGGTGACTACAGCGTAGAGTAGGTAAGTAATTTCTTGAAGTTCATATAGCAGATAAGTGCAAGGCTAATTACTTTAGTATTCTCATTCAGGTTCTTTAGAACCACTCACTTAGAGGTAATTTTTAAGTTCTTGGCATGGAGATTTGAGAGGAAGGGCCTGTAAAATTTCCATTCTGTTGACTGATAAGTTCTTTCTAGTAGAGCATTATGCCTATTAACAAATGTATTACCCTTACATCTTTGGCGTGGTTTTAGTTTGCCTTATCAGAGAACTTAGACTGAATGTAGAGATGCTTAATCTTTTCCGTTCCTTTAATTCAAGGGAAAAGATGTCCCTTGGGTCAAGAACCTAATTAGCATGGGTGTGGAGTGGGAAGAGCATTGCAAAATATATATTCTCTTCCACATTGGTAAAGTTGTGGTCAAATATGGAATCTTTACTTGTTACCCATCCTTTAAGAAGCTGATAAAAACTATGAAGTCTCTCTTCTGGTAAATGCAATAGACACTTGATTAAAGCCCCTTAAAATAATGTATCCCCCATTTCCCTCCTTCATGCAACAGTATTATCTTCAAGTGTTGCCTGCTTAAGCACTGAGGGGTGGCAGGAGGGAGGAAAGCAATTGTAGATTTGGCCAGAGGAAAAGTTGGTTCTCTGCCCAGGAATTTACCTGGCTACTGCTAATTGCCAGCTATGAGGACTTATTTTGCTCTTCTTAAGGCTTCATGTCAGCTGTTATTCTAAGTCTTTCTCCACCCATCAAATATCACTTGGAAGAACACAGCAGGTGCTCTGAGAGTGTTTGTCAGAAAATATAGATGTTTATATATGGTTACCAGATTTTGTAAATAAAAATATAGGACATAGAGTTAAATATGAATTTTAGATACACAACCTTTTAGGTTATAAGTATATTCCAAATATTTCATAGGACATACTTATACTAAATAGTTCATTTTTTAAATCTCAAATTCAAATTTAATTGGGGATCCTGTAGTTTATGTGGCATCCCTATGCTTATAAGTAATATATTCCAAGAGGCAGGTGTTCTCAGCAAGGCCCTCAGACAGCCTTGCTTTAAAGATTGCCTTTTTTGATAATCCATGGTCATTTCTTTAAATTAATTGAAAAAAAAATTAGTAAAATTTTTGCTTCAGCCTCAGCCACTTAGGACTCATAATATCCTATCAAAAGCGTTGTCAGCATCTTAAATTCTTGCCTCGTTTTCACAGAGTAGATAAAGGCAGGGCTTTAAGAGCTTATATTTCCTCTTCTCAAATTGAATATATATTCAAGGATTCTTTATGAGTACCTTTATGAATCCCTGTTTATATGGGAAATAAAAGATTCCATATTATTTGACTCTTCTGTGTTTCTATCTTATGAGCAGCACAATCATGCTGGTGTTTTCCTGAACAAATACAGAACAAACCCTCAATGTATGGCACCCAGGACAAGTGAACATTTTCATATCAGCATATCAGCTAAAATGTAACCAAATCTATTGCACCTAAATATCTCTTTTTGAGACATTTCAAACTTGGACTTCCAAAAATATTCACCAAATAATGAATGTCAGAAACCAATTCTTCCTCTATGGCATTTATTCATGTGATAAAGCCCACAAAGCTATCTTTAATTATTACTGTATAGGATATCCCGTTATCTTTAATTATCACCGCCGAATGGTTGAAAAATCAAATACTGCTGGCAATCAAGAGTCATTATACAATAGCATGATTGCATCTGTTCATATTAACAGATAAGCACAGAAAATCAAAACAGTGTCTGATTTAACCACTAAAACTGTCTGAACAAAATATTGTATCTAGCGCTCTTAATATCTTGCGGTGACTTTGATCTGATTAAAATCCAAAGAAACATAACCACAAATGCAAATGTTCTGGTGTTTCTGAAATTAATATTGCTGAATTTCACTGGACTGAATTGCTGGAATCCTAGTGAAGCAGAAGTGATTATAGGCACAGTATAAACTTATGATAGGAGGATATCTAAATCTCTGAGGCCGCAGGTGCAGGATTATAGCAAAACCCCAGTGAAACATTCAGTGTTCTGTCTAAATACCCCAGTACAAAATTAATTAGGCAGTTGATCACATAATAAAGCTATGATGGATGATCTAATGGAAACTAGCATCTCAGAGTCAATAACAAACTTGATTCTCTTATTAGATGCAGTTGATTTTCAGTACTGCCATTTACAAGATTGTGTGCATAATAGAAGATAAAAAAAGATGGGGGTTCTATTTTGAAAATGAGAACTCAGTTACAGTATTTATCTCTGTTGGAAACTATAATATGTAAGCAATGTAGAATTTGTAGATAGACATATCTGCAAGTAATTCTCTAAGATACTTTCCTGAAAAGCACATCAAAGAACAGGGAAATAATGAGACAGGCTCCAGCTGTTGGATTCCTACAGCTTTTGATTTGTGCTCTACTAGAAACTCCAGGTTTTGATCCTGTGTTGATTATTTCCATGGTACTGAAGTTGATTTGTGCATTATTTAAAAACAGACAGTAGGCAGCAAACAAGGAAGAGTTTGCAAACTACATCTTAAAGGACATTTTGTTTCTGTCTTGTCATTTCTAGCATTCCACTTAAGGGCTTTGGTAATGTGCATGGCTACCTGTAGAGGAGCACACATTAAAAATGGAGAAGGTGCAGAACAGAGATAATCAAAGGTTTTAAAATGAGGATATTGCAAATAAAGTGACCATGGCATTCTGGGACTAGGGGATATAAGAATGCCACATGTTCCATGTTGATTTTCAATTTCGTAAAACTGTGCAAATGATTCTGAGGGTGAGAACAGCTGCCCATTTTGAAACAAGGAATATTTACTCAATATAGAAACCTTGTGGTTAAATATTACTAAAAAGTCAGGGCATCTGAGTAGCTCATTTGGTTAAGCGTCTGACTCTTGATTTTGTCTCAGGTCACAATCTCACAGTCCTGAGATCCAGCCCCACATCAGGCTCTGTGCTGGGCATGGAGCCTGCTTGAGATTCTCTTTCTCCTTCTCCCTCTGCCCCTTTCCTGCTGGCGCTCCTTCTCTCTCTTTCTCTCTCTCTCTCTCTCAAAAAAAAAAAAAAATGACTAAAAAGTCAATCAGCACTGGGCATCCCTCTTCCTGACCCATGGCTTCAAATAGCTCTTGCTTAAAAGGCAGCTCACTTTTGAAAGAGTTCATCATTAGTTGTTTCCTCTAACACATGTTATATTTCCTAATTGCAAAACAATGGGAATTTTTGCACATTTGGTAATAATGGTTTTTTGAAGAACTCTGCCCAGAAGTGTTTTGTGTTCTAAGGGCAACAGAGTAATGTAGGTAAAGGAAGAGCCCATAATTTCTGCTGCTGTTTGAGTTTTGATGATGTTTTTCAGCTGGTGTTTCTTTTCGTTGAATGCAGGATTATATCAGATGAGTTGTTTTTTTCTGTGGCTGCTCTTGAGAAAAGAAATCCAGCTGGCATGTGACTTCTTGATCTGGTTGTTTGTGAGCTCCTTTCCTCCTTTTTGCTTCTTTCCTTCCTGATCTTGCCACCTTCCATGAGCACAGATATATGAACACATGTATGCAAACAAACAAGCAAACAACAAACAAAAAAAACCCACAATTGGAACAGCTGCTTTGTGGACCCGTGAGGTAAATTATTTAAGGGTTATTTTTTGAGAAGTCCTCACAATTGATCAGCTTATTGATTCAGAAAGATATCAATAATCAATGTACAAATCTGAGAGTCTCTTGGAAGCCACTGTTTGATTTGACATTGACTCACCTTCTTGTCAACCATCACTTCCTCCCTCCTCATTTGGTCCCTCTTGGTTAGAATGTAAATATATAGTACTTACAGACTTCCTTAATTAAATAGAATGTGAGAATTATAATGCACATTTCTATGTTCATAGGTATAAATTGTGAATATTTTTAGTGTCACAGCTTAGGTGAAATAACACAAAAATTAAGAAAGGTTTCTTCCTGTAATATAAAAGCTCTATATGGAGCTAAAAGCACTGAAAAAATGCAGAATTTTCAAACAAAATATGGAATGAAAATATTCTGAAACATATAGGGAAAACAGTAAAGTCGCATGGAATTTAGTGGAAAATTATTTGTTCCAAGAACATAGATATAAATGAAGATTAGTAGAGTTTATTCACTTTTTTAAAGATTTTATTTTTTAAGTAATCTCTATATCCAAGACAGGGCTCTAACTTAGAACCTCAAAATCCAGAACTGTATGCTCTCCCAACTGAGTCAGCAGGCACCTGACTGGCTAAGATGGAGAACATGTGACTCTTGATCTTGGAGTCATGAGTTTGAGCCCCATGTTGGGTGTGGAGGTGACTTTGAAAAAAAGGTTAGTATAGTTTTAAAAGACTTCAAATATATAAGACAAATGAGCTGAGATTAAAACATATGCTAAGCTGCAAAAGAGAAATAAATTTGAAATATTTCCCAAAAAGCAATAAAGAGACTGTGTCTGAACAAGTGAGTCCATCTTGATTAATAACTGAAAAGATATCTAGGCAATTTTAAAAAAATAATTTAGTTACATAATAAATAGGTTTTTGTTTTTGTTCTTTAAAGTTTATTTATATTTGGGGGGGTTAGAGAGAGAGAGAGAGAGAGAGAGAGAGAGAGAGAGAAAGAGAGAAAGTGAGTGAGGGAGAGGAAGAGAAAGAGAATCCCAAGCAGGTGCCACACCGTCAGCATGGAGCCCAATTTAGGGTTCAAACTCATGAACGGTGGGATCATGACCTGAGCTGAAATCGAGAGTCAGACACTTAACCAAATTAACCACCCAGGCACCCCCGACTTATTTTTAAAGTTTTTTTCAAAGTATTATTTATTTTTGAGAGACAGAGAGACTCAGAGTGTGAGCAGGGAAGGGGCAGAGAGGGAGGGAGACACAGAATTCAAGGCAGGCTCCAGGCTCTGAGCTGTCAGCACAGAGCCTGATGCACGACTCGAACCGATGGAACCCATGAACCATGAGATCATGACCTGGGCCGAAGTCAGACGCCCAACCAACTGAGCCAACCAGGTGCCCCCCTCCCCGACTCTTTTTTTTTAACTAGGCTTCATCCTCAGCATGGAGCCCAACATGGGGCTTGAATTCAAGTCCCTGAGATCAAGACCTGAGCTGAGATCGAATTGGATGCTTAACTGACTGACCCACCCAGGAACTCCATAAATAGGTATTTTTAAAAGGAAAGTATAAAATACAGAGAAAAGACAAAGAAGAAACAACATACTCTCAAAAGAGAAAAATATGGTAACATACTTCCCTGAGAGTTTTGTATAGTTTGCAAACACAGAGAAATTATTAGTCAGATTGTCTAGGTTACATGGCAGTGACAAATTCCCAAATTTCAAGGGCTGAACAGAACAAAGGTCTGTTTCTAATTCGCATCATATGTCTAATGCAGGTTGGCAGGCCTTCTGCTTCCCAGAGTCACTCTGAGTCCCAGTCTGTTGGAGCCTCCAGTATAGTGTAGCTAAAGTATTTGAAACACATGGCCTACAAGTTTGCTGTGGTTGATTAAGAGAAGGCTCATGCAGGATGTTTATAAGATCCAGGCATATAAGTGGTTTATATTACTTCTGCCACATGGTCTCAAATTTACTGCAAAATAAATTGACAAATATAGTCTTTCTAAGTGCCCAGGAGAAGTAAAATGAAATAAAGATTTGGAACAATACAGACTTGTTTCTGTCTCCTCCCACACTCCCAGTTTTGGACAAAATTTGAATCATTATGTTTTACAGTTTAGCTTTATTTGAATTAATGAATTATGAATATATGTTTCCAATGTGTGCAGAATATTTCATCATGTAAATATTGTACCCTTTACACAAAGTATTTTTCTACTTTTGTAAATTGAAATTCCACATTAAAAAAAAAGTTTATTTATTTATTTTGAGACAGAGACCACAGGAGAGGGTCAGAGAAAGAGGGAAAGAGAGAATCCCAAGCAGGCTCTGCATTGCCAGTGTGGAGCCCAACACGGGGCTCAAACTCATGAATTGTGAGATCATGACCTGAGCCGAAATCAAGAATCAAATGATCAACCAACCAAGCCAGCCAGGCGCCCCACCACATTATTTTTTATGTAAAGTATAGCAGTAAAGTTGTAACTAAGAGTGTGACTTTTCTGTCAGAAAGATATATATTTGAATCTATGACCCCTTTCCTTGCCACCTGTATGACTGGACGAGATTCCTTACACAACTTAGGCAGATCTTCTGTGATCTATTAGAATGTAACAATAATGTCTTTCTCATTTACTACCTTGAGGACATAGTGAGATGATAGGAAGTGCTTAGTTCATATTTCACTATTAAGTGTATAAGCACAGAATAAATGGCGGTATTGAAAGCATTTTTTTATGATATTGGCGGTGGTTTGTGTTATTGCATAGAGCTCTTGTATGAACACCGTGCATAGTAGTTGAGGCTAAGAAATTTTCTCTAACACAACACATCTGAGGCTTACGTGAACTTTACCACAATTTAATCCTGAACAGAAGGATCATCTATATTGCCAATGCTACCCAAGTAATTTTTTTTTTTTGATTAGCTCATATTTGGAAGGAACCTGAGTGGTTTTGAAAGTATGGAACAGTACCATAATTGTATATTGTGATAACTCCACACTGTTCTTCCATAGCTAGCCACTGCTCTGTGAGAGAAGAAAATGTATGCCATCTGGTGCTTTAAAACAAACAACCAAGCTCTGAATTGCAAAGGCACATCTGTATGGATGTTTGTTATAGCAGTATTTATCATTTCAATGACATGAATCCCATCTAAAGAATCATAACTGGTGGTAAATTAAAGTGTGAAACAACATTAAAAGAATATGATACAGGCATGCAAAAGGAAAAGGGTAGCTAATACCTCATCCATTTATATAGAAAGATTTCCACAATATTGTGTTTTATTTTTTGTGCCTCCTGTGTGTGATTCCTCTATTTTTCCTTTACTGCCTTCCTCTGCATAAAGTGAATATTTTCCATGGTAATTCACACATATCCTCACAGTACTAAGTCTTGTCAGTTTTTGTTTATATGAACCATTCTAATAGGTATGTAGTGGGTCATATGGTAGTTTTTTTTTTATTAAATTTTATTATTAAACTATAGTTGACATATGATGTTATATTAGTTTTAGGTGTACAATATATACAATATATACACTCTGCAGTGCCCACCACAAGTGTAGTTAACATCTGTCACCATGCAGTGTTATAATATTATGACTATATTCTCTGAGCTGTACTTCTTATCCTTATGACTTATTTATTTTATAACTGGAAATTTTTACCTCAACCACATTATAGTTTTGCATTTCTGCAATGAAATGATATTTACTATTTCCATATGCCTCTTTGTCATATGTGGTGTGTGTGTGTGTGTGTGTGTGTGTGTGTGTGTGTTATGTGTATCTTTTTGTCTATTTTAGTATTGGGCTATTTGGTTTTTGGCCAGTGAGTATTGAAAACTATATATTCCAGATATAAGTCGTTTATCAAAAATATAACTTGCCATATTTTCTTCCAAGATGAAATCTATCTTTACATTCTCTTATCAGTGTCTTTTGAGGAACAGGAATTTTTGTTGTTTGTGAAGTATAATTAATTTTTATATCATTTTTTTGCTGTTGATATCATACTCAGGAGACCTTTGCCTAAGCTGCATCCAGAAAAAAAAATTTAAATGTTTATTTATTTATTTTTAGAGAGAGAAAGTGCAAGCAGGGGAGGGGTAAAGAGAAAGAGGGAGACAGAGAATCCCAAGCAGATTCCATGCCGTCAGCCCAGAGCCTGATGCAGGACTCAAACTCACGAACGAGATAATGACCTGAGCAGAAACCAAGAGTCAGATGCTAAACCGACTGAGACACACAGGTGCTCACAGAAAATTTTCTCTTTAACAAATTTATAGTTTTAGGTTTTACATTTATGTTTATAATACTTTTTGACTTATTTTTTATATATAGTATAAAACATAGATTGTTGGGTGTTTTGTTCTGTACTAAATCTTGAAATCAAAGAATGTTAGCCCTACAATTCTTTTTCTTTTCTTTTTTTAAGTTGTTTTGGTTATTCTAGGTCCTTTGCCTTTGCCTTTGCCTTTCCCAGCATCTTAAATTCTTGCCTCGTTTTCACAGAGTAGATAAACAGGGCTTTAAGAGCTTTTATTTCCTGTGAATTTTGGAATAAGTTGTAAGTTTCTGTGAGAAAATCCTGATGACATTTTGTTTGTTATGTGTTGAATCTATAGGTCAAAAAGGGAATAATTGACATCTTAACAATATTGAATCTTCAAAAGATAAACATAAATATCATTCTCATTATTTAGTTATTCTTTCATTTCTTATAGCAATATAGTTTTTAGTTTTCTGTGTGCAAATCTTTTGTTTCTTTTGTCAGATTTACCCATAAGAATTTCATGTTTTTATGGTAATGCAAATGTATTTTTTATTTCAGTTTTTTATTTTTGCTGGTGCATAGCACTGTGGTTTTTTAAAGATATTGATTTTGTATCCTGAAATATTGCCAAAATCACTTGTACATTCTTTAACTTTTTTCCATCAAATTTTCAAATAAATTACCATATCTGAAAATAAAAATTGTTTTTACTTAATTTTTTTTCTGTTTCATAATTCTGCCTAGAGCTTCTAGTGAAATATTTAATGGAGATGGTGAGATTGGACACCTTTTTCTTGTTACTGATCTTAGGTTGGAAGCATTCAGTCTTCCATCATTACTCTTGTATTAACTATGTGTTTTTCATAGAAATACTTTTCCAGGTTGAGGAAATTTCCTGTTCAGAAATCTGATTTAGTAAGAGTTATTATTATTTTTTTAATTTTTTTAACATTTATTTATTTTTGAGACAGAGAGAGAGAGAGAGCATGAACAGGGGAGGGTCAGAGAAAGAGGGAGACACAGAATCTGAAACAGGATCCAGACTCTGAGCTGTCAGCACAGAGCCTGATGCAGGGCTCGAACCCACGGACTGCGAGATCATGACCTGAGCCGAAGTCGGACACTTAACTGACTGAGCCTCCCATGCGCCCCAGTAAGAGTTATTATTAAGAATGGATGTTGGATTTTGTCAAATGCTTTTTCTACATCTAGTGAGATTTTATATATAGTACGGTCCTTTTTATCAGGCTTGTTTTTCTGGAATAAATCCTTGTAAAAATTTTTGGATTTGATATTATAAAATTCTATTAATAATTTTTTCACCTATAATTATTAGTGATATGGGTCTGTAGTTGTCTTTTCTTGTAGTGTCTTTGTTCAGTTTTGATATCAAAGTAATGATGGCTTCATAAAGTGATTTAAAAAATGTTTATTTAGTTTTGAGATATAGAGAACACAAGCTAGGAGGGGCAAAGAGAGAGAATGAGACATGGAATCTGAAGCAGGCTTCAGTCTCTGAGCAGTCAGCACACAGCCCTATGAGGGGCTCAAACTCGTGAACTGCCAGACAATGACATGAACTGAAGTTGGATGCTTAAACGACTGAGCCACCCGGGTGCCCCGGTTTTAAGAGTCTTTAGATAGACCACAGCAGTGCTCATCCTTGTGGTAATTATTCTGCACTACTGTGGCAAGATAATTCTTTTTGCTCTACTCGATTCCCCATGAATTATGGAAACAGCACTACTCCTAGTCCTGTGTGATGATTCCTTTCAGATGGTTCTTTCTACAGCCTCAAGTAGTTTCCTCTCCTGAATTCACTGATCAGCACTCAGCTGAATACTTGAAAGGAACTCTGTAGATTTCTGGAGTTTTCATTGTGTTGACCTCTGTCTGTTACACTGTCTTGTGAATCCAAGTCACCATCTTGCCTCTCCTAGAATCTTAGCTCTCTATCCAAGTCAGAGAGTCCTCTGAGCATTTACTGGATTCCCACTCCTTCTACTGCATCCCAGAAATTCTCTCAAGTTAATAGGCTTAGGCTTTTGAGGATGTTGGTATCCTCCAAAGTTTATGTTAAAATCTTAATGCCCAAATTGATAGTATTAGGAAGTGGGCCTTTGAGAGGTGATTAGGTCATGAGGACAGAGCCTTCATGAATCTGATTAGTGTCTCATACAAGAGGCTCAAGAGAGTTCTCTCGTCCCTTCCGCCATGTGAGAGTATAATGAAAAATCTGCTAAACAGAATAGGGTCTTCACCTGACCATGGCTGGCATCCTGATCTTGGACTTTTAGCCTCCAAAACTGTGAAAAATAAATTTCTGTTGTTTATAAACTTCCCAGTCTATAATATTTGGTTAGAGCAGTCTTAAAGGTTAAGACATTAGTCACAAGCCTCACCTCATTTGTTTACCATCTCTCAAGGATTACTCACCTTGATTGCCTGATTTCTAGTGTCTTAAAACATTTGTTTCCCATATTTTGTCCATTTTTGGTTGTTTCAGTAAAGATTGTTATTCCTTGTTATTCCATCTTGCTCAGAAGTGAAAATTCTATTTATTTGTAATTACATAGTAAACTATGAGGAATTTTTTGTAAAAATTAAAATAGTGTGGATTAATACAGAAGTCTCCCTTTAGTTGTCTGCAATGTCAGTCCCTTTCTCAGTTGTAACCACTGTTTTGTGAGTATCTTTCAAGACTATTTTCCATACATTTATACGTATATATCTTCACATAGCATAATATATTTCATGTGTGCATTTTCCAAACAAATGCCACATCTTTCATATAGTTCAGAAACCTACTATTTTCATGCAATGATGTGAGACATTTCCATCCCCATACATAGAAGTCTCACTCATTCTTCTCAATTTCTTCAGTATTGGTAAAATAGTCTGTTTAATCATTTCTGTATTGATTACGATATTTTTTTTTCATTTTTTCTCTACTGAAATGATAGGTGCGTTGAACAGCCTTATATACTCCTCTTTATGCAGTTGTACAAATATTTCTCTAAGACAGATAATACAAATAGAATATCTAAGCTAAGGGTAAGCACCTTTTAAAATTTGATAGTGTCAAGTTGCCCTCTAGAATCCTTCACAACAAAATTGTGTATATGAAAGAACATCTTCCTCATTTGCTTATCAACTATTGTTAATATGTAATATTTTAAAATGTAATCAAATAAGTGTAAACTGGTTTAATATTTTAATTTTATTTTAAGTTCTGTAGTTACTGGGAAGGTCAAACATATTTTTATGTGTTAACTCTTTATATTTTCTTTACCGTGAACTACATTTTTTAACCCTTTGCCTATTTTTATAAAGATATCTCTTATTGTTTTGTGAATGGTGTGTGTGTGTGTGTGTGTGTGTGTGTGTGTGTCTGAGTCTGTGTATGTGTTTGCGCGTTTTTAAAGTTTTATAATCAACAAAATGTATCATTTTGGAAGGGAAAATATCTGAATCTTTTATTTATATGTATATATTGGTTAATTAATCAATTAATTAAAACCAAGCCATTACCCATTTCCCATCCCAACTCTGCACCTTCCATCAACCACCGTATCTATGACCTAGGCCAAATCCAGGAACCTGGCTTTCCCTTTGTTCCAGTCACATATAGCCTTCTTCAACGTGTTATCTTTTTAGGATTATTTTTATCTTTTATACTAAACTTTAATAACAGCTTATTTGTTTTTTTTTTCTGCATGTATATTTTGGATAGAAATTAGATATTGTGGTTAATCTGGAAATCTGGATCGATGTAAAGGCTGTTTTATGGCCTCTTACTCTGAATTAGAAGTGTGGTAAGTAAGACCAGCTCAGGAATCCAGATTATATTTTATATTTTTTTTCTTTGCTAATGGCAGAGTTGTGGCTATAGACCTGTTTATACAACTTGAATAGAATTATATAGGGATTTATTGTCTGAGGCCCTGTTTCTGAGAATGCAGGTTAGACTGAGTCAGTTTATCAAGGAAGAAATACAAATTCTTACTATTTGATTTTAATTGTAACACTCAAAAGTTTACATAGGGTTATCCTCAGCAAGGTTGAACAAATTCATAATATAGGTGAAAACTCTTAACTGGTTAGGTCTGGCTGCTTATATGAACATAAAATAATTTGTGTTAATTTCTTTGACTTGACAAGGTATATATTACATGATTCTTCTAGTGAGTATATTTTTTACTCACTATAACTACTGGCCTTTTCTTGGGGATTTTCCTGGTGAGCTCCTTGAGAGTGGAAGGTTGCTTCATTACTCTTCAAGTCTTTCTTAGCCTTTGACACAGCGCCTTCCATGTCTCTAGGCAAGCTCTGCTCAGGAAAATGTTGACTGTTAATAAAGAATAATATTAAAGATACTGCTCATATTGATAATAATGATAATAGTGATAATAATAGCTAGAATTGAGTTTATGTTACATATTAGGCAGGGGCCTAATGGCTAGTTCACTTCCTTTTAAAAATGAGGTAACTGAGGTCTATAAAGGTAAGACAGAGGTTGAGCCTAGGTTCTGACCCAAGCATGATGACACAATATGCTGGACTTCAGTTGATGCACTATGTACAATTCAAATTCAGTCAATGTGTATAATTTCATAAAGCACTCCTTTGTTTGAAAATCTGTCTCCTCCCACTAGGCCTCATGTTTATTGAGGTCAGGTGTCCATCTTGTTTATTTTTTTCTTCCAGGTTGTAGCATAGTGTTTCTGGCACAGAGGAAGCTCTCTGTAAATGGTATTAAAGTAGTGAATGTGATGAATGTCATGCCCTTCCCCCAGAACCTTCCAGAACAATGTCTAAAATCTCTATATCTTATATGGCTCTCAGAATGCATATTTCTGTGCACAATGAGTACTATATGAATGTTAATTGATGATATGACTGAAGGTAATAATGTATTTTTTCCTCAGAGTCATAAAAGTGGGTAGTTGTATTAGTCAGCCATTACTCATAATAAAAATTCCCAAAGCTCAATGATTTAAGATAACCATTTATTCCTGGTTTGTTGTGTGTAGGTAGGCACAGAGTTGACTTTCTCAGCTGCTGTGGGCCCCAGGGTAGTGGTTGAATTCAAACACGTTTCTGTATCTCTCATCTTTCTTGGGCCAGCATGTTTGATGTGGCAGGCTCTTTTTAC
Source organism: Lynx canadensis (assembly GCF_007474595.2). Lineage (NCBI taxonomy): Eukaryota > Metazoa > Chordata > Mammalia > Carnivora > Felidae > Lynx > Lynx canadensis. The sequence continues at coordinate 183,013,199 of NC_044303.2, read as the reverse complement.
AAAGATGGCAGGAAGGAGTATAAGCACATCACATGTCTTATTGGCTAAAGCAAGTCATAGTAGAAGTTGCACACTCCATCTCCAGTAGGAATAACTGCAAAGTTCTATGAAAAAGGGCATGGATTTTGGTAAATAATGGAGTCAATTATTCAGTCTATCACATTTGTACTAACCAAGCAAGTGATAGAGAAAAACATTTAGAAACACCAACAGCAAAATTTTGATTAAGCCCTTAAATTAATGTAGTAGAAGTTTGAGGCAAAATCCAAGCCAATTTTTATTTAATCACAGTTTTCTTCTGCCATTCCAACAAATGCAGATAATATTACAGCCATTTCGAGAGTAATCAACTGTCGTATCCCAAACAGAAGATTATAACTTCAGCTGGATATCGAGCAGCAGGAAAGGTGAAGGCTTAAAAAAATAAATAAATAAAACTCACTTAGACTCAAGTGATACTTTTCAATAAAGAAAGAGGGTATGGGGGCGCCTGGGTGGCGCAGTCGGTTAAGTGTCCGACTTCAGCCAGGTCACGATCTCGCGGTCCGTGAGTTCGAGCCCCGCGTCGGGCTCTGGGCTGATGGCTCAGAGCCTGGAGCCTGTTTCCGATTCTGTGTCTCCCTCTCTCTCTGCCCCTCCCCCATTCATGCTCTGTCTCTCTCTGTCCCAAAAATAAATAAACGTTGAAAAAAAAAATTAAAAAAAAAAAAGAAAGAAAGAGGGTATGGACAGGAGGATTAAGAAATTAGCCACACAAATAAAATTGTATCCCAGTAGAAGACTAGAGGAAGCACCAGAGAGAATTTGGATATCAGAAAATGAAACATGAAGTAAATGTGACTGGCCTTGAACAGTAAAAACTGAAAGATATTTATAAAAAATAGAAAAATAGTAAATCTAGAAAATTAAACCAGGGAAAATAAAGATTTCCTTTTACTTCGTACCAAAAGCATTATCTTGTATATGTTTCTCTTAAAGCTTCTTAAGCTTATGGAATGAGTGATGCAGAAGAGTGCAGGAGGAATTATACCAGTGTTTCAGTCTTTGAGAGACAGAAATGGATTGTTCACATCCAGGCTCTGTACTCCTTGCAGGTACGAGTTCGGTATGCTGCATCCTTCCTTGAGTCTGCCCAAGAGCATCTGTATAGCTTTGTCAATGGCTGGGTCCAAATGAGGATCAGAGAGCAAAGCTGAGACATAAACTTGTACATAAACAAAACACTTCATATTCTATCTGAAGATAAAAGTAATAGGGAAAAATGTCCAATGAAGTAGCTATCCTTGTACAATAGCTGAACATTTCCCTGCAACTTTTCTGTGTTTTTCAAATAATTTTCTTTATTTTACCTTACATGAAATGACATACACTTGCAATTTCTCACCCCTTGGCCCAAATTGTGGGTCATTTTCTAGTCTCTCAGGCATTTACTGTTTTATATACATATAAATATGTGTACACTTATGTATACACACAGACAGGAGAAAAATATGAACATTATCTTAACAAAATGTACTTTATACCAAGTTTAACAGAAGGAACAATGTGTATGATCTTAAAAATGAATTTTGATAAGTATAAAAACAGGATCAATAACTTTCACAAGAGAAAAAGTTCCTCAGTTTCCCATCCTTGCCCATCAAAGGTAGAGTTGCTGTAAAATAGAATTAGATTTATCAAAATATGGTGAATGTAAGACCATAGTATCCCATCACTTTCCTTACTTCTCAGGGCAAGAATACATTAAATCTGTTCTTGTACTCCTAGTGGAAAAGCAGATACAAATTTAAGGGCTAGAATTCATAGGATCATTTTTTTTAAAGCTGTGAAAAATACACACATACATACATACATACATACATACATACATACATACATAAAGAGGCACCTGAGTGGCTCAGTCAGTTAAGTGTCCAACTCTTGGTTTCAGCTCAGGTCGTGATTTCACAGCTTCCTGGGTTCAAGCCCCTCATCAGTCTCTATGCTGCCAGTGTGGGGCCTACTTGAGATTTTCTCTCTCCTCTCTCTCTGCCCCTCCCCCACTCACACTGTCTCTGTCTCTCTTAAAATAAAAAAAAACAAAAAAATAAATCATAAAAGCTATCATATTTGTTTCTGAAAAATCTGATTATGATTGTAGAAATCCAAGGCATACTAGGAAGCAGAATGAATCTTCTGACTTGACTGCTTTTCCATTATTATGTAGAAATAATTCACACACTTCCTGTCTCTGTTTCTCTTTGCATACATAAACCACGGGAATTTTAGCATATTGGGATATACCTAATGTAGACTGGTCCATGAGCTAAAAAGCTCAATTGGAAATTACTACCACCTGCCCAAATCATTCACATGACATAGGGAAGATGTTTGGCCTTGACCTTATGAAATGGATACTGCCTTTCATATCCTACTTTCATGCATGTATCTACTTATTCTTTCAAATCTGTGCTTATTTAGTGAATATTTTACAGGCCAGATGTTTGGATACATACCAAAGATTAGGAGATTGATGGGGCAAGGGCACAACTGTTGAGAAACTCATAGTCTAAAGAAGATACCCCTATAAACAAGTATTAAATGATGAAAAAATATCAAAACAAAGTAACAGACCACTATGAAAGCTGGAAGAAAGCAATCAGCTTTGTCACTAGTAGTCCAGAAAGGCTCCACAGAGCAGGTGTACTTGTGCTGGATCTTGAAGTATACGCAGAAGTCTGCCTCCTACAGAGAAAAATGGAAGATGTACCAAGGAAAAAGGACCTTTGCAAATTCCCTGAGACATTCCCCACATGATGCCTGCTGATGGTAACCTGTAATTGAGATATGATTTAAAACACAGTCATGGGGAGTTATTTTAGTAGAAACTGTCTCCTCCTATCTGTACCCTAAATAAGGCTATGAAATAAGTCAAATAGAATAGAACAGAACCTGAACTGGATATAAAAAAATTTCCCTACTAATAAACCTTTCTTTCAGAAAAGTGGTCATTCTTATCTTGGTTGAGTTCATTGTGTAATAATGTTTATAAAATTTGTTACAATTGACACAGGTAATGATACCTTGAAGCATGTGTAAGTAGGTGGTATTTGCAGATTTGCCAATTTTGCTTTGAACTGTATCTCGTGTCATTGTATAGTTTGTGGATTAGGGAGGGAAATGGAAAGGAACACACTCTTTCTTCCTCTTAAACAAGGCATTTATTTCATTGGAGATATTGTTTATGGGAGCTTCCTAAGTAATCTTCAAGAACTCATTTATATTCCAATTGAGAATTCAAGTTCTCATTTATAGTAAAAGATCCCCTTAAAATTCTCCGTATTCTCTGTCATATTGTTATGTTTCCACTAAAAAAAGAAGTAGAGGGTTATAGCCATGATTTTGTCTGTTATCTTGTCCAGTTCCTAGGAGAAGGATGAGAATTGCCTGTGTGTCTCCCTTCTTCACCTACTGGCGCTTATTGTCTTGGTTGGCCAAAGAAGAAAGTTATTAGGCTATATATTTTTAAAGGGCAAGAAGAAATGACCCTGGACTTCATTGGGCCTTTTTTGCTAGTTAATTTTGCCTTCCTGATTAAATACTGTCCTCTTACCTAGATTTACAATAAGCACATTTCCTTCTTTTTAATCTTATCTTCCTATACCTGTATAATGTATTTACCCAGTATTTAAAATTTCCCTTGTCATTTTAATATGTAACATTTGCCCGGTTAAATTGTGAAACCTCTCTTTTAACCAGAGTTCCAGACCTGGCCTTACCTGGTCAACTCTGTCTCTTTGACACTTGGGACCAAGCAGGTCAATTCAAGAGCACTGAAACTTCGACTGTCTACCATTTCTTCACAGTCTTAATTGGATATCTTAATTCACAGTCAGACATGTGATTCCACTGATTACCAGCTATATGACCTTGATCAAGATCATCATGGCAGGAGTCCATTATGGAAGTCTACTGTTTATATCTTGCCATCTAATCAATCCTTATCCCCCACAACCCTTACCTTTCTTACCTTCGCCCCGAGAGATATTGCTTTTCTTGTGTGGACCTCTAAAACATAGCATAGTTCATTCTGATAGTCTTCACACAAAATTTAGCCCTCCAGCCTCAAAATCAACCTCTTTTTCCCTGTCTCTCTTGTTCTTTCTGCCTCCCTCCATCCATCCGTTTCTATTTTATTTTTTACACACGTAGAATTTTAAGTTATGGTGTTTGTTCATATTTAATAATTTACTATGTACACATCCAAATTTGGGTTTCTATTTTCTTGAGAAATTTTTCTAAAAGAGTTTTGTTTATACAAGTTTGATACAGTTCCTACTACTCTTTTCTCCTAACACCTAGATGCTATTTTTCAGCTTACTTATGCTATTGTTTTCTCTTATGTTTGTCCATCTTCATTCACTCTGCTGCCTGCTCGATCTCTGAAGAGATTTGTGTTTATGACTCCTGGCATAGATTTATTTATAGCCACAAGCAAGATAGGATTTATTTCTAGAAAATTGAGGGCAAATAGTTAAGTAATCTTCCCAAAGTCATGTTACTCAAAGCCCAGTCTTTTAATTCAATTCAGTATCTTTCTCTTACACAGTGTTTCCCATTCTTGAGTGTGTCTCAGAGATACCTGGAGATCTTGGTAAACAGATCGTTAGCCCCTACCCCAGAGTTGTTTGTTTGTCTGTTTTCTATTTACCAGGTCTGGATTGGGACCAACAAATTTGTATTTCTAGCAAGTACCTAGTTGATGCTGGTGGGGGACCACACCTTGAGAACCATTATGCTTTGCCATTATCTTTTTTAATATCTTCCCCAAGTCCTTTCAGCTCACCTTTAAAATTAGATGAAGAGTATTTACTCTGTCTTCCTCTCAAGTCTCAAGATTGCTGTTTCAAATCATCTGCAACGACAACAACAACAACAACAAAATACAGCTACAAAATAAATATAAACCTTGTCTCCTTCCCTAGGGCATAAGCTCCATGAAAGCTGGAGCAATCTTGTTCATTTCACTATCTCTAGTTTTTTGATAAATAGTAAGTGCTTTATAATTTTTTGAATAAATTAGTAAATAAAAGGTAAAACCCAGGGCTTGATTAAAATTAAACAAACAAAAAAATAAAAGAAGTAGAGACCTGGTCCCTACCAATCAATGACTATTTAAATTCAAGAAAATAATTCCTAAGGAATATCTATGCTTCTTTGATTTATTTGGTAGCTTAGTCATGCTTGTGTTAAGAATGCAAAAGGAAGCAGTGTATCATTTGCTGATAGCGCTTGTTGTAATAGTTTCTCTTCTGGGTAGTAAGAGTTTCTACATAAACATTCAAAGGATTGTAATCACTATCCAGAGACCGAATCCTCTGCCCTGACAGTTGGAAAATGACTCTACGCACTGACAGCCCCACAGGATGGGAAACGCAATAGCTCTGCTACTACTGTGTAATGTTGCTAAGCTTAATTGACTGCACCCATAAGTAGTGGGAGAAAGTGAGAGTGTGTAATCTATACTACTCTTAAATTATCTTGTGGTACCAACTTGTAGGCTTCCTGGAGAATCTCTTGGAGGGTAAGCCATGAGGTATTTGGATTTTAGATTTCCCTGTCCATTCTCAGTTTTACTCACTTGTTCTTTTTTTTTTTTTTCTTAAGTCTCATGCTGTTACTTTCTCAAATGTACTTTGCTTTTGCTTTCTTTTCCTTTGTATCTTTCCACAGAGCCACTCTTATTCCTCTTTTCTCACCTCTCCTTCTTACTGAATACTCTGATCAGCATTCAAACATGAATAATTAAGACACCACTCCTGTCTTTTCATTCCTCTCCAGATACTGTTTGTTCTAATCTGCCATGAAGCTTTTAAAAAAGGTTGTCTATAAAGGCTGTCACACTTTTACTGTCATAATTTCCTTACTACTCTTGTCTTATTTTATACCCATGACTCACAAACAGCCTTGCTAAGGACATCAATAATATCCATGTTCAGAATCGAAAGAACACTTCTCAGTCCCCACCTTACTTAACCACTCACTACATTTCACACAATTGATGTGCTTCCTTCTTGAAGGTTCTTTTCTTTTGGCTTCCATATACTACTGACATTCTGTGGCTTTGTGCCTTCCTCCCTGAACACTCCTTTTCAGTCTCCTTTACAAGGTACTGTCTTTGTCTCACTCCTAAACATTAAAGTTCTACTCTTCTTCCTCTACTGTCTTTCCCTGAGTGATCTTACACACACATCATTCAAATGCTAATATTCACTACTTCCTATCATGCATCCATGCCTCTCATCTAACAGATAGGTTTATGGATTCATTGTCTTCTGGGGAACTCTACTTGAATAGCTCTCAGGTATCTCTAACTTGAAATGTCCAAAATTCTACTCCTGAATTCTCACCTTCTCACTTCAACACCTGATGTTTTCTCTCTCTTGTCTGCTATAACTGACCCACAAATTCATGCCAACATCTATCTCCACCCTATCCATGCATCCTCAGCTACACTGTTCATTCTCTTGTCTGATTCATCATCATTGTCATCTCTGAAACTTTACCCCTTTTAGTCATCTTCCTGAAATGCTGTTCTCCCCACTCTTTATTACAGAGAATTCCTATTTATCTGCAGGTCTTTTTTTATAAGTTTGTTTATTTATTTGAGAGAGACAGAGAGAGAGAAAGAGAGAGACACAGAGAGAGAAAGAGATAGCATGAGTGGGGGAGGGACAGAGAGAATCCCAAGCAGGCTCCTCACTGTCAGGACAGGGCTCAACTTGGGGCTCTAACTCACAAACAGAAAGATCATGACCTGAGCCAAAACCGAGAGTCAGACACTTAACGGACTGAGATATCCAGGTGGCCCTGATCTACCACTCTTAATTTAAATATTCTTTGCGCAGAGACCTTCCCAGACCCCTCAGTCCCACTGGTATGCTCTCAGAGCATTTATGCCATTCTTTGTAGCAGTTACCTTGAGTCATAATTCTGCTTTTATATGAATGTTATTTCATGTTACCTCCTTAATATACTGTAAGCCTTATGAGTGCAGTATCCTTGATAGTGTTCCTTTCTTTTTTAAATGATTATATCACCAGGGTGTAGCTCAGAGCCTAATACATATTAGGCCCTTAGTAAATATCTGTTGAATAAAAGGTATTCCTTACAAGTTTTCTTCTTACTAGATATTTTTTTCTAGTTTCCATCTCCTTTTGCTACTTCTCTCAGATTGATTCCTAACTCTGTCCTTTTGTCTCTTTATCCTTTCCTTCTTCTTTCCTTTATTTTTTACTTCTCTTCATTCCTTCATGGAAAACATGGACTTGCCAGTTAAAACTAAAAATCCCTATCTACTTATAAAGTTTATTCTTATTTAAGAGTGAGACAACTAGTTTAATTCAGATAAAGAAACATATACCCAATAGCAGATTTTCATTTCCTTTTTCTTTTTCTCTTTCTCTCTCTCTCTCTCTCTGTCACTCAGTCTCAAATTTGGCTTTGTAACCTAGACATTTTGGAAGAGAGATAGTGTGTGGATGAGCAAGATAAATTATTCTGTCTTAAAATACCCAGGACTAACTCTCTATGTTGATTCATTCAATCTTTCCTTTATTCATTCATATAATCATTTATTCATTTAACTAACTTATTGTGTATTTTGGACTTGTATAGTCTGACCTCAGATCCCCCATTTACTTGCTGAGTTGCTGTGACAAATAAATTAATCATTTCTCAGTTTCTGTATCTCCTGAAATGGGTAAAAACAGTAACTAATTTATATAATGAGTTATTACATGCAGAAGTGACTAACACATAATAAACTCCATACAATTATTAGCTAGCATTATTTTAAACATCATCATTAATTAATCATTACTTTTTTTGGATACTGTATTACATAATGTTGAACAAAATACAGTGTATGTCTTCACATAGTTTACATTCAAGTACAGGGAAAACTGTGACTAAATTTGGCTCACTCACCAGTTTTGTACATCATGTTTTATTGGAGATGTGCCTGGGTGGCTCAATAGGTTGAGGGTCTGGCACTTGATTACAGCTCTGGTCATGGTCTCACCATTTGTGAGATCAAGCCCCATGTAGGGCTCTGTGCTGACAGCATGAGCCTGCTTGGGATTCTCTCTCTCTTCCTCTTTCTCTCTCCCTTCCCTGCTGGTGTGCATACACATTCTCTCTCTCAAAAATAAATACATAAGTATTAATAAAGTTTTATTGGAATATAGCTAGCTCATTTCTTTATAATTTGTCTAAAATTGCTTCATGCTGCAACAGCGACACTGAATAGTTGTTAAAGAGATCATATGCCCTACAAAGCAGAATATATTTACTGTTACACTCTTCAAGGCAAGTTTGCTGACCCCTGTTCTGTTGCAGGTAGACATACTATCTATTTATTCAGGTGATAGCCTAGGTTATAGGAAATCCATTGGAATCAGGGAAACCTGGATCAGTACTCCAATTTTCCCATTCTACCACTGTCTTGCGTGGTTTTAGCATGCCACTTATCTTTCCTGTGCATCAGTTTCCTTGATTCCAAAATGGGCCCAATGCCTATCCTGATGTGTTCTTACAGGGTTAAATAATAAAATGTATATACATGTTTGCAATTGTTGGTGCTCCATAAAAACTTGTTATGCTTTCCTTTTGGAGAATAAAGATATTATCTTATATTGGTATTATACATATTAACACTTATTACAACTTTACAACTACATAAAACCATTTTATATCAGGAGTCAAAATAATCATAGTCTGTAATAAAATAAAGTCCAGTAGGAGAAAAATAGATTTTAATTGCAGTAAATCCAAATAAAGGACATGTTAAACTCACTTTCCATTTTAGTACTTTTTCTATCTTAACCATCTTCATCTTGGTTTAAATTTGTCATATTTAAGTTATAGGTTTAAACCTTTCAGATGCTAATGATTGTTCTTTGCTAATTAGGTTTCCAAGGTGCTTCTAGTGCAAAAACCAACTGAAAATGCTATGTAAATGAAATTACTGAGAAAGTGGAATAATCTTGTCTGTGAGAGGGAAATAATTTGTTTTGTTTTAAGGTGCCTTTTTAATAATAGCTTAAAACAATAAATCTATGAAGGTTTGTTTTTTCACAGTAGTTAACCAGTCAGTAACATTGCCTACAAAATTCCAATTTAAAAAATGACCTTTTAAAGATGGCATATGAAATTAAATTTTAATGAGTGATAATAAATGGTGGTACTTTTCACAGGAGGAAACACAATGCTTGCCTGGAGCCCTTGCTACATGTCATCCACTTTAGTGCTCTGTTATTGTATCTTCCCTTTCATTATTTTCAAGGGAAGATGACGGGACAGCACACTCTGAAGAACCGAAAACAGTTTTAATATTGTGCTTACCAAAGGCGATCTTCGTCACTGGCTAATTAGGCAGATGGCTCTCCATTGCTTCAGTGATGATTCTTTTGTAGAATGCTGTTCCGTCCCTCCACAATGACAGTATAAGGTGTTTAAGCATTTCTGTGATTATGTGGCCTGATTGCAAAATAAATCTTCATGATTGGGCTACAAAAAAAAAAGTGTTTCACTTTACCAGATGGGGACTCCACTACAGTTCTGTAGCAAACACAGAAAGATCTTCACAATTGACTTGAATCTAGGAAGAGAAAAGCTTAAGGACAAGAGGGTCCCTGCAAAAGGCTTGATGGCTTTCTTAACAAAATAGGAACAATCACCAATGCTTCATAGGCCAATATAAGCAGTCTTTTATTAATCCTCTGGGCCACTTGAGTTCATTGTGCCATTTACTCAATGAGAACAATTTATCATTAATGGGCAATAATCATGGCAAACATAATTATTAATTTATTGTTTCTAGCTTAAATTTTAAAATATTGTGAAGCTTTCTGCTTTTTATGATGATGCTTTCTCTACCCTTTTTGCCCTGAGGATCCTATTAGCAGAGAGCTGAGCGATTCGGTTTCATCCCCAATAAATTATGCCTTCATTCTTAAAATACAAGTACTGAAGGACTGTAAAGATTAGAAATCTGTTTGAAGCTCCCATCACTTGAAGTTTTTTCCTTGATGTATAGAGCTTCTGGTGTTAATGTAAAACAACACATCTTTCTTTTTTTTTTTTTTTTTAATTTTTTTTTTTTTCAACGTTTATTTATTTTTGGGACAGAGAGAGACAGAGCATGAACGGGGGAGGGGCAGAGAGAGAGGGAGACACAGAACCGGAAACAGGCTCCAGGCTCCGAGCCATCAGCCCAGAGCCTGACGTGGGGCTCGAACTCACGGACCGCGAGATCGTGACCTGGCTGAAGTCGGACGCTTAACCGACTGCGCCACCCAGGCGCCCCAAAAACAACACATCTTTCTAAAAGTTCAGAGCCAAGTCACCTTAAAAGAACCCTGGCCAGAGTGGTGGGGGAAGTACAAAATGAAATCCATTACCATGGAGGGTAGAGATGTTCGGTTCCTCAGAGCCTGTCTCTAAGATGGGCTGCTGGTGTATTACAGAGTGGGGAGGTAACTATGCTTGTCACCCACCATTTCAAAATGATTAGAAAACTGAAATTCCCAAGAAACAGGAGGTGAATTCTCACTTTCCTCACTGAGGATCTGGACTGTTGGCACCACTCAGGTAACAGGCTGCTGTAAATGAAAACCTTAAAAAAATAAAATATTTTGTGTAAATGCATTTTTGTCCTAGGTATAGTTGTTGGTGTGGGTTTCGTTACTTTTCCCTGTCACCATATGATAGAAGGACATGGTTGTGCCAACTTCTTATTATACTATTTTATTGCCAGTTGTGCCCAATGGCTCAGGAGCTAGTGTGTCTATGCCAGCCATAACTTGGTATTCCAACAACAGTGGGGACCCATGGGGGTGCTCAACTTTGGCTTAAATAAAATTGAAATTAGAAAAAGAGGTGACTCTCCAGTTTTTAACAAATGTTGATCTTTACTTGTTTCTCAGGCTTATATCAAACTGCACTAGGTAGCAATCATTTTTTCTGCTTAATTTTGATATTTAAAATTAATACAAGCCATTTATCAAATATAAAAGCTTAAATTTTGAAAATTAACTTTTCACGATCTGAGCATTTATGCATCATTTCTCTTTCGTATCCACCGCATCCCTTAATTTTGAAAAGTGAAAATATATAGTTAACGTGTGAAATTCTCATAATCTCATTTTTCTTAATGCATATTGAATTTGACTGCCTGATTGTTTCTTCTAAATTAATGCAGACATATTCAGAGATGAGATAATTACAAAACTAAGCGTAAATGGGAGAGGAGTGTTGACCTAAGTAAATAACAGGAAAGGGACAAATTGTTCATGTATTCTCTTTCCAATGTAGTTAAAGAATTTTTTTTAATTCCAAAGTGAAGTGTAGATCAGAGAGCTACATTTAACTAAAAAGTTTAAAGACAGATGAATTCTGAAAGAAAAAGGGAGCAATCTGGGTTTCCTGAACAGATGTGTACTGATGTACTTTGGCTTATAACAAGTAAAGTGGATAGTTAATGATAGAAAATGTTAAAACAATTTTCACAAGCAACTTTAGAAGTGATAGATGAGCTTATGATATAGATTGTGGTGATGACTTCACAGGTACACACTTCTCTTCAAACTCATCAAGTTGTACACATTAAACAAATACAGCATTTTGTATGTCAATCATACCTCAATAAGGTTTTTTTTATATAAAAACAGTTTCATCAACTTGTCAAAAATAAAAAAGCAAAGCTTCCTTTCAGTAGTTAATTTCTGAATTATATTCTGGATTAAATTATATAACTACTAGGCACACTAACGGTAAGTGCTTCTTGCCTTTTTTTTATTTTTTTCTTTAGAAATGAGTGCATGAAGGCAGAAATTACTGGAAGGGAGGTCAGGGTAAGTCATATCATATTTATTTCTTACTTTTGAAGTGTACAGAATACATTGTGTAAAACTTGTTCAGGAACTCTCGGGGGCTCGTGTCTCAGATAAATTAGACAAATTGAGTTTTTCAGGGGAAATGAAATGTTTGCTATAGCTATGCTACACAGAAATATGCCACTTATCCCTGACATTTTAAGACCCTGATTTCTGCATGCCAGCCATCTTACTGTTCCACATTGTTAAGTGTATCGTGGCCAAAGTGGCAAAAGAATCTCTGGATGAATTCCCATTTTAGAATTGTGAGTCTCATTTCTCTGTGTAGCTTCTTTGTTTTGTTTTGTTCTCTGTTAGTCTGGTATGGCATAGATAGTGCTTAAAATCGCAGGGCAGTACTAAGCTAGGCTTCCAAATGTGACCCATGTTGAAGTCCAAGTGCAGAAGGTCACAGACTGGAGTTGATTATAACATAATCATGTTTCTGTTAGTATCTGTTTAGTCTTTTTAGTACCACTTAGTTGTTTTTCTATGAAGTTTAAATGTATTTGACTTTATGAAAGGATAAAGCATCTGTTTTATTATAAATAATCATGTAAAATTGAAAGCCATGGACTTCTTACCAATGACTTATATGATTTACTTCACTTCTAGTGTGTAATAGATAGATCTGCAAAAAAATCATTTTCTTCAAGTAGAGAATTAGAACAAAATGTCTTGAGAAATTTCCTGAAGTTATTCAGAATGTAAATGAGTAACAAAGTCAGAACAAATAGCCTTTTCATGTATAATAAATAACAATAAAACCAAGATCTCCTTTGAAAGGAAAGAGGAAGAGAAGAGAAAAAGGAAGAAAGAAATGGAAAAAAAAGAGAAAGCAGGGGAGAGAAAGGGCAGGGAAGGGAAGAAAGGAGAGAGGGAGGGAAGGAAGAAAAGTACGGTTGTATTGTAGATTAATTTTTCCTAGTTGTATATTCAGAAGTCTAAATCTGATAATGATACTCATTTATCTTTGATTGTCAGTGCCTTGTTAAATCTTGCCAATTCGATATTCAGCAGAACACTAAAGGTTTGGGGATAATGGGAGTTGTGCAAAGGGTGGAATTCTGAGCCTTCCTTCATTTTCAGATAATTCAGTTCCACATGGGCTTTGCATATTGTGATTTTCTATAAAAATGTGTTTTAAGAAAGAGAGAACTTATATGGCAGTATGCTGATATCAGTTAAATCTAGCTGGTGGGGATCTGAGTGTCTATAACATTGATTATTTTGCTTTTCTCTGTTTTTGAGATGTTTTTAAATTAAACATTAACAATTCAAAACATTATTTTTTGAAATATCTGCACATGTTCAAAAAAATGTCTTTGAACTTTTTTTTTTTTTTTAATTTAAAAATTTTTTTTTTCAACGTTTATTTATTTTTGGGACAGCGAGAGACAGAGCATGAATGGGGGAGGGGCAGAGAGAGAGGGAGACACAGAATCGGAAACAGGCTCCAGGCTCTGAGCCATCAGCCCAGAGCCCGACGCGGGGCTCGAACTCACGGACCGCGAGATCGTGACCTGGCTGAAGTCGGATGCTTAACCGACTGCGCCACCCAGGCGCCCCATAAATGTCTTTGAACTTTATTGCTCTGTCATGTCACCAGCATGTTAACTGAGACTGAATGAAATTATCAACACTTTAACCAAGTAGATTGCTTTCCTTATAATGAGAAGTCTTAGTGTATGTCACAGAGATGGGAAAGTGTTGATATTATAGTTTCCCTCTTGCACCAGCTAATAGAGGTTGGCTGTCTGTTTGTCCTGGACATCTCCTAATTTATTCTCCACTCTTATTTCAAGTGAATAGAATTTTTATATGGAAGTGAGCAGTCAGAAAAGGACTACATTTCCAAGGCACGTTTACCCATGTGACTGGGCTTAAGCCAGTGGTCTATATTTGGAATATCGAGTGATAGCTTATGGAATTCTTCCTCAAGAGATGGCTGCTTCATTATTTTGCCCTTGGCGAGAAGAAAGTTCTAGGTACAATGTAGAGAATAACACACTGTCTCTGACATTGTCAAGTTTCTTCCCATTGCTTCATGAAATGTGGATGTGATATTTGGAATTCAGTCTTGGACTGTTAAATGTGAGCCATGCATTTGGGAGGGGATAGATGAATATTTGGGTTTGTATTTTTATAAACTGAAAAAGAACTAACATCACCAGTATCAATTGGTTTCATAAAGGAACGAGATTTCAGCGAATATGTATGCAGGGTTTGCAAACTGGTAGCCCTCACATCAATGTGACTCAAAGACATTATTGGATAAAAAAGGTGTAGATATTTTACCTAAATATTTAGAATTGGATCTTCACTTGAAAAACAAAAGGTAACTCTAAGAACACTGAGCCCATGTTCTCACATGGCCCACATAACTGTGAAACTAAAGAGCCGCAGAAACAGCAGAGTTGGAAACAGCAGAGTCCCCTCAGTCCCTATCATCCCCTTATATCTCCTCCATACCTCATTTCACTCAATCCACTGAGCCCTGCAAGTAAGGAATTGTACACCATAGGTCAGATGCCAGGTGGACTTCTTGGAAATGCATGCTTTACACTGCATGCCAGAAAGAAGTGATATGACCCTAACTGCAATTCCACATTCTCCGAAATACCAAATTCCTCAATGTAATTTCTGCAAATCTCCAACAAGATCAAGGTTTTCAGGATATGTCTTCATTCGGTCTCTGTTCTTTACCATGTTGACACAGACATGAAACTCATTTCCACAAATCAACCCACTCATACAAGCACAGTCATCTTTAGAACAGTGTTGCTAATAAGAGAAGTATCACATTAGGTCCTACATAACAAAATATTATTGTGTTAGACTTTAAAGTTCTCCAAAAACTTTTTTTGTTGCCCTAAAGGGCTTCATGGTTGGCACCCTTGCCATAAAAGTTCTGTATTCTCCCCTGTCTTCTCTCTCTCTCTGCTCCTCTTTTCTCTTCCTTTCACTCTCTTATGTGCCTTCTTCCTCTTAAAAAAAAAAGTGCATATAGACACACACACACACACACACACACACACTTTTCTTCAGGCCTTTCAACCATATGGAGTGGTTTTTCCTTCCTCTCACCATCAGCCCTAGGGTTCTCAGAGTTTCATATTCTATTTCCAAATATCAAGTTTGCTGTGATTGTTATCATTCTGTGCATTTATTCATGTTCTCCAAGCAAAATGAGGCCTTCTCTGATGAATACTGGAAGCAGCTCTTAAGATGATACATGTGTTTTTTTTTTCTCTCTCTCTCTTTACCCCATAAAACACAAAGCCATAGCTTGCCTTTACTATGTGACAGTTCTACTTACAGATTATGTATGTCAACAGCCACCATCATGTGTGGTGAAATTTGAAGAAAGTTTCGAATCCCTGCTAAGGGGACCCACACAGGAGAAACCTCAACTTACACACTAAGGAGAGTCAGAAAAGTCATGGCCACATACAGGGAGCCACGGGTGGTTGTTCTCTTTTCCCTTTGGTGTTTCTGTAAAGGAAAATCAAAAAACATCTGAAGAAGACATAGATCCTAGAAGCATGCTATGTAGGAGAGAATTTGAAACATGAGGAATACAGAAATGAATGTTAGACCTGAATATTTCAACTTGTGACATTTTGCAGATAAATTTTTTTAATTCTGTATTTGTAGCAATGATTGTGACTTCTTAATTTGCATCACTAAAAAATGTTCATTTTTTTACCAGCAATGAAGGCAGCCTTTGTATATAATGATATCTATGTGTAGGCCAGGGGTTTTATACGGGTGGATTTTGGAAAGACCATTTGTCTGATTTAGCTAAAAGCAACTGGACTCTGTCTTTCTGAAACCTAGCATAATGTGAGGAATGCCAATTTAAGCCCATTTCATTCTCCACAGTGTTCTTCTAGGAGCTAAGATAATGAAATATGTTCCATTTGAGCCTCCCTACAGAACAAAACAATCTAGCCAGATTGTAAATTAAGTAATGTATTATAAATTATGTAGCATGCAATGCCAAAATGAGGCATGGCCACCACACATAATTAACCTGGAGTAAACACTAAGTGCATCGACAATCTCAATTCAGAAACTTTAGGGGTCAGAGATGAGAGGAAGAGGTTTTTTTTTTTAAGTATATTTTTATAGTTCAAATTCATGTGTTGAACCTGAAAATTTGCATCCTATTGTCTAAAGACAATTAATAGTTTACTAGAATATAAATTTCCTGGTGTTTTAATCTATCTTCTGAATTTCATAGCAGTTTTATAAAATATCTAATTAGTATATATCATAGTTTTTTTTAGTATGCCCCCCAAATTAGCAACTGAAGACAGAGCCCATCCTACAAATCTATCAATCTCATAGCAAATTTGAGAGGATAACTAAGACTTCAGAAGTTATGGCATACATCATAGCTCATGTTGATGTTTTCTTTCCTTTCCTGCCTCCTACCTTTGTTTCTACTTTCCTTCCTCCTGCCTTTCAAAATTCCATGATTAATTCTCACTCTGTCTTTAAAAACAAAAACAAAAACTTGCTGCTGTGTACTGGATTTTTTTTTATATTCTTTCATCAAAAGATAATTTTTCATCTCCTGTAGACATTTTTGCTTTGCCAAAATGACTTTTTGCTAGGTTGTGGGCACAAGTAGTGTGTTGTTATTTCACACTTAGCTGAAATGAATACATTGCTGACTTGTGGTAAAATTAGAAATTGTGTTCAACCATCAAAATTTCTGGTATTGCTTCTAGCACTAAACATCTTGCAAAAACTTGTTTGCCCTGTTATCACTTTCCTATAACAAAATGAATGTAAACTAGTGTCTGAAAGGTTCCTTAATAATTGATGTGTTTGATTAGTTCACCTGGACTCATTGCCCCATCTTTTGAATTTCTATTACCATAAGGATAACTCTCACATGTTTCATTTAAAAAATGCATAATTATGTTGCCCCCAAATTATAACAACTCTATGCCCAATGACAGTTATTTAGTTGATCCCTCTACTTTTTCTTAGTATTATTCTATAAGTAATTCAGTAGACTTCCCCCCCCATTGTTGACTTTCATGTTATTTTTTAATTTATTTTGTATATATTGAATAAATATTGGTAAGAGAGGCAGATTGTAATTTCTAATTAAGCTTTTTTATTAGATACCTCCAGTATGTAATAAATTAAAAAGATAAGGAAATTAATATTTAATTCCAAACTAATATTTAACTTTTGTAAATGTATTTCCTAGCATTAGATTGTTCTTTTCTCCTTAACTATTTGGATAAATGGGAAATGATGTCCAAAACTTTACTATAACCAAACCTGATTTTGAGACGTTTGATAAAGAATAAGGGGAAGAATTTATTAAAATTCTGTCTTGCAATTACTGTGTTAATACATTATCAAGAGGCATATATAACTCATATGCTGGAGCGCCACTATTCACCTATGCTCATGCTTCGCAATACAAGACTGAAACATATTTATAGCAACCTCCCTCCAGCATCAAGGGTAATAGATACGATAGACATAGCCCAATAGTGATCCCACTTCTCTTGAATTCTCAGTAGAAAAGATTTTGAAATGGTAGTGCTCCAGTGCAGCTTCAACACATTTTTCTCATTAAAAAAAAAAAAAAAAAGTCTACTAGTCACTATTAAGTCAAGCCAGTGCAGTAAGTATAGAAAACACATTTTGACCTGCTCTCCTCTGCTCAGTCATTTCTGACTGACTTATATTGGCTTTCTGACTACTCTGTTAGAATCCACCAATTAGCAGAATTTTTAATCTAATTACAATTATAAAAGAAAGAACTTGAACTTTTTACAAATGTTTTTAAGTCACACTGCAGACATTAACTGTGGATATTCTAAAATAGAAAACAGTTAAAAATTATGACATATAAAATTAATAGGTACTTTGTATTTCTTCCTAAGCCAAGTGATGAAAAGCTGCTCTCAAATTCGACACCCCTCTGAGTTAGAGTTATTTAGACATAGGAGGCTTTTCAATATTTGCAGGTATAAATCTGATCCATTAAAAAAAGTTAGGCTTGCACCCTTTTTCAAGAAAGTATTACACTATTAAATAGGTTCATGAATGCTCCTATCCAAAGAGTTAAGAATTTCCCTAATAACAATGAACATATACTGAAAAATATTACAGAGAACGTTCAATGCAATTATAAATCACGATAATAGTTACATTAAAAAATTAAGAGGACATTGTCTGGAAATGGCATACTCTACAGGAATGACTTCCCCACTCAGTTTCCGAGAAGAGAATCTCCATTAGTTTACCGTAGAGTCATAAGACATTAAAGACTCAACAAATATGATGCTACCTTATGATATTGTAAAATATGAATGGCAAGCTTACCTATGCCCTAATTTGGAAAATAATTTGCAACATTGGTGGATTCCAGCCAAAATAAAATATCTGTTTTGTAGTACCTCTATCATCTTAGCTAAAAGTTGTTGGTTTTCAAGAGAAGTCAGCCCTGAAAGATAAAACAAAATAACAGTAACAAAAAGATGAGCTAATAATTCAATGACTATTTTTTTAATTAAGGGAATCTGAGTAAAAGAGAAAATTAGAATTTGTTGGATTGCCAGAAAGTTGTTAATATAACTTTAACTCTTGATCCTAAGTTTTATTAAGGAAGGGAAAATGAAGAGGAAGAGAGCAGCATATGTGACTACTAAATCTAGAATGTTTGTATTTGTTTCCCTTTCTGCCACACAAGGGAAAAAAAAACATAAAAGACATTGTTAAGCCTAGATATAACTAAGCATCATGTTAGAAGTTATAGCTTAGTGCTGTAATACTTTATTTCTTCAGCCATAGAATGGTCATCAGCACAATTGTCCATTGTGGTTTATTGCCTTTTCATGATACTTTGTAGTTTTGATCTAAGATTTCAAATGCATAGAAAAGGAGCAACACATCTACCACCAAATTGTGAGTACCTGACAATCAAAAACATCTCTGGATAGTTGAAATCAATAAACCATTTTATTTTTGAACTCAACGAAAATATGTCTATTTTTCAGGGCTCTAAAATTATAAATGTAATAGACAGCATATCACTTTTCTCATGAGTTGATATCAAATTCACAATAAGTGAGAAATGATCTCAATTTAAAAATACCAGAATAGAATGAGTCAAATCCAGGCAATTTTTTAAAAATTTAATTTGTGAGACTTACTGTAAAAGTATCTTTGTTTTATCAAACCTGACTTAAATATGTGTATAAAACAAGGGCTATTTAAATTATTTTACTTTCATTTTATTTTAAATAAATACTGACTTGGGAGTTTTAATGCACTGGTGAAGTGATGGCCTGAATAAGAGCTCTCACTTTTTCAGTATTAAAAATGATCATCTACGGATGACCTATATGGAGGCTTATAATCACAATGGGTAACACTTCAACAAAAGAATCAATTTTAGGAGAAAATGTAGGGACAAATATAGGGTCTTTGTAAAATAGGAACCAAGTTGATCTTCTCAAGAACATTCTTTTAATCAGTGTGATAGAACATAAGAAACCAGAGTATAAATCAACATCTTCATGAGATTTTATTAATTTTGTCAGCCAACAAATATACATTTTGTAGAAATTATGTGCATAGAACTGTGCAGAGACTTAGGTGACTAAGGTCCTTGCCTTCAAGGGTAACAAGAAAGAGACAGACCCATTGTTCCAAATGGAAAGCATTTCTAAAAGTACCCATGTCTCCCTACTCTTTATGATCCCATTTAAAAAGGAAGGAAAGCTAAGCATTGATGGGTTATAATATGAATGCCTGCAGACAGGCAAGTGGTATAGAGAACGATGCTAATAAATTAATCAGAAGTCAAGATGAACAGAGAACTATAATGTGGCCTTGAGGAACATGGTGCGGAATGTCTTCAGGAGGGGGAAAAAGTATTTGGAGAAAGGGAATAGCGTGTTAGGGAAGGGAATAGAAAGCGAGTAGCATGTTATCCAAATGTCTAGTAAAATATCAATTCCTATTTCACCATTTTGGGATTGGCCTAATTTGACATAAAATTGAATTTAAAACTCCATTGTTATCTCAATATTTTGCTCATTTATTATGTATAGACAGACAGGCCACATCAGTTTTTTAAACCATGCTATATTGATTCTGATAGATTTTAAATTCTAAAGGACATTTTTGGTGATGAGGAAATGATTTCAATCTGCTGTCCAAAGTCAAGACACAGAATTTCAAATTAGACATGGCAAGCCTAATATTGAGGACATGTACTTCCCCCCTTGAACTTGAACATATTTTCAAAGCTATCTGTGCAGAAAATAGGATAAGTATTTATTTTAAAAAGGAAAAAGAGAGAGCAAAAATATGTTGAAATAATCAATGGCTGTACAATAATATAAAGAAATTGGATAGATTTGTCAGCATGTCAGTCAAAAATGAATTACAATTGTGGTAAAGAAATCAAGGTAAAAGGAATTTCTCTGGGGAAAAGTGGCATGCAAAATAAAAGCATTAGTGTGACATACAGTTTACAGAAACTCTCTTTGTGGAGATTAAAGTTTATGTTTGTTGACAGTACAACAGGAACATGTCACACAATATAGAAATGATCATGCCATAACCACTTCTTAGTTGATGGCTTGATTTTACATGCAGTGTTCGACATTAGATAGAATTCAACATGCATTTCCATCCACTGGCATTAGCTGGAGTAGCTGCCTGAATTCATAGATGCAATTATTTGAGACCAAAACATTTTCTGCCATGAGGTATTTTATGCCATCAAATGATAAGGGCCAGCCCTTTTGCTCATACACTAAAAATTACTTTAGGAAAAAATGAACAGAAATTGAGTTATATATATTTTATTTTATAGACATCATTTATATCCATCTCTGGAGTCTGACAAAGGCTACCTGCATTCTCAGAAAATTAAGACCCACTGTAAAAATTAATAATTGTATTACTAATAGCAGAATTAGTGGGAGCAATGAGTGTAACATGCATTTATTTGGTGCTTATTTTGTGAAGAGCACTTTTTGTGTTTCACCTCCTTTAATTCTCAGAGCATTGACAGTGCGGTGGTATGTCAATAATCTTTAAAGAGGAAATGAAACTTAGAAAGGCTAACTATACAAATGAATCGATACCCAGTGAACAGCAGATAAAGAAAGAGGATCCAGTTTCAAGAGGTCCAAGTCATTGTATACCAAAGATGTTGCAAGTTAAGGTATGATTCCGATAGTCACTACAACTTTAAGTCATTTCTCTTGGGTAGTGTAGTATGTCTTATAAAAATCTGCAGAAAGAGATAAGCAATCTAATGGGAGTCCTAATTTTAATCATTAAAGCAATGCAGATTTATTCTTTTGTGTAGCTTTCTATGGGGCTCTAGTTTCTTAATCATGTACATTTATGCTAATGGAACTATGAGCAGTATAGTTATGACTAATCTTAGGAAGTAGTAAAGTTTTTACTACTCCACTCTCTGTATATTTTTAGTTACATCACCATGCTATCAGGGCTTACATTTCCAATATATATACTGCCATTTGCAGGAGTATTTACAAACCTTAGGTGTTTGGATAGTGGTATATTGGCAAAAGTTTAACAGCTGGCTCTCCAGAAAAAAAAAGGTATGCATATATATGCCTATATAAGTTTATTATAAGTTTTAATAATATATAGGACCCAATTTACCAAAAACAAAAAAAATGCAATACTCATTATTGTAAATTCCACATGGCCAATTGATTCTTGAAAATTCTTCCCCTGATTTTTGCCAAACTCTTATATCTAACTAACTTATAACTACCTAACTGTTCTAGCAAATGGTTGTAATCAATTGATTAATGTAGTAGCTCTGACTCGAATATTGGTTTTCATTCTTACTTACATTAACGAGTAAGACAAAAAACATGTGTTTTGGAACTTCATTCAGTCACCAATGATGTAGGCAATTTCTTTACAGAATTGATTATTAGTTTTCAAACACTAAGGTAATATTTCCTCAGTTTTTTTGTGTGCTATTAATAAGGTAATAGCCACAGATGTGACACACTTTGAAATTTGTCTGCATTATTAATATTTTATAATTACTTTCTTAAGTCTAAGCTAGGGTTCAGCCAACTATCACCCACAGGATAAATCTGGCCCACTTCCTACTTTATAAATAAAGTTTGCTTGTAACACTATCAAACCTATTTGTTCATATATTGCCTATATCTGCTTTCACAGTATAATAGCAGTTAAATAGTTGCTACAAAGAATGTATAGTGTGTACAAAGCTTAAATATTTACTGTCTAGCCCTGTAGAGAAAACATTTGCAGTAAAGAAATGTTAAATCAAGCCCTGATTTGTAGTGTTTACCAATTTTTTATAGTGTATGCTACCAAGTAAACATGTACATTTTAAGCCCAGTAATATACCAGTAAAATGTTGTAATTAGGAAGTTGTGGGTTGAATTGTGTCCCCAAGGAAAGATATGTTGAAGTTCTAAAATCCCTGGTTCCTATGGATGTACCCTTTTTTGGAAGTAGGGTGTTTGCATTTAAAATAAGGCCATGCTAAATTAGGATGGGCCCTAAAATCTGATGACTCATGTTCCTATGAGCAGAGACAAACATGAAGACATAGAGGGAACACAGAGAAGAAGGCCCTGTGATGATGGAGGCAGAGACTACTTATGCATCCACAAACCAAGGAACACAAGTTACCAATGGCCACTAGAATTTAGAAAAAGCAAGGAAGGAGTTTTCCCCTGAACTTTCACAGTGAGCATGAGAATAACTTGACTAGGCTGCTAGCCTCCAGAAATTATGGTAACTTTGTGGTAATTTGTTATGGCCATTCTCAGACACTAATACAGAAGTGCGAAGTTTTGAGTATTTACTATCTTTGTTTTTCATAGAATCAACTTTATTGTACATTTATATAACTCAATTATTAATGATGGCTTTGTTCAACAAAAATTTCATGAAATTTCTGAAAATTTAACAAAATCAGGGGCCAGCTTGGGTTTGTTTCAGTACATCATTCTTTAAAGACAAACAAACAAACAAACAAACAAACAAACAGTAATGGCAAGGCTACATCCTCCTCTGGGGTAGAGAGTAGATTCAGAGCCTAGGTTTGTTTACATCCTTCCATGTTTCCAGAAAGCTAGTTTATAAAAGTGGGACACAGTATGGAGAGATTTCAGGAAATGAATGAGTTAAATCTTGCTGTTGAAACTTTAGCAAAAGTTAAGATCCAAAAAGATTTGATTTGCCTGAAATGAACTTAAGAGAACTCAAGTCCTGGGCCTGATGGATGAGATTTGATTTTGAAATCCTCCTGATAGTGTTGCCTCAACTTCTGATGTATGCCTTGTTCCAGTCAAGACTGGTTCAGTTACTGTATGGGACTGAACGATGGGTGTATCAGTTGGCTCAGTCTTGAACGGCAAAATGAAGCAGAAGAAATGAGGTGGGGTCCATTATCAGCCTTCACTTAGAAAATAAAAAGAAGTTTAGAAATTTCTAATATAAATTATTCATTGCGTAATTATCTTATGTATTTCCAAATCATGTTTTCTCCAAATTGTGGCTCAGTATCCTGCATCTTAGTAACTTATATTTCATATGTCCATATGTAATCACTTAATTTTAGTAGTACTGTTTTTTTCAAAAAAAAAAGTTTATTTTTGAGAGACAGAGAGAGAGAGACAGAGAGAGAGACAGAGAGAGAGAGAGAGAAAGAGAGAGAGAATGAGCTGGGGAGGGACAGAGAGAATGGGAGACACAGAATCTGAAGCAGGCTCCAGACTCTAAACTGTCAGCACAGAGCCTGACGTGGGTCTTGAACTCACAGACCGTGAGATCATGACCTGAGCTGAAGTTGGTCACTTAACCAACTGAGCCACCCAGGTGCCCCAGTAGTACTGTGTGTTGCAACTGTCCCCTCCTATGCCAAAGTAATGTACATTCTGTGTCTTATTATAGTAAGCCTGAAAAGTGAGCTGCTAAACATTTAGTAATGGGAGGATATGTTTACTAATAGGATCACGTTAACCATAAAAATGCATTAGATCTGAAGGTCAGTTGAGTAAAAATTAAAGTTCTTTATTATTAATTAAATAAAGGATGCAAGACCTTCCTCTCACCTTTGTGTCCCTTTCCATGCAGTAGTGAGAGAAGTTGATATTTGCTGACTGTACATTCATCTGACAGATTTCTGGTTTCTTTCTTACTCCACAAGGTCAAGAGCACTATTTCATATTCTGCCAGCAGTCATGGGGGATTCAAATCTATGGTTTATCTCCTTACAGGAAAGCCCTTCGGTATACTAAGTAATTGGACACTCGTCCTTTTTCTCCATTCCTGTACTTAACCAAAATTATTATGTGTTCATTGTCATCATCTTCCAGGTTGTCCTCCCAGCTTAGTTTGAGCATTTATTGAAACACTTGCGGTTGCATAAATGTTGCCTATAACAGACAGTCTGCACTGTCTTCAAAATGAGAGACCCCTGTCTTGCGCTGTATGTTGATCTTCTTGTTGTTCATTAATAGCAGTAGGAAAGCCCTAGATATCAGGACCAAGTTAGTCAGAAATACTTGGTATGAAATTATATCCCCTGTAAACATTGTGATGCACAAAATGAAAATGCTCTATCTCCTGGGGTAAATAAAAGTATATACCTTATACTTAACATTTGACAATGTGATGTTAACTTGAAAATTAATAAGAAAAGTGCTAATTGGAGAAACAAAAATAATATACTCTGCCAACAAGTTGCACAGTCAAACCCGTGATCTGGAAAGTGAAGCTGAGAAAGACATTATTTTTCAGAATTGTTAACTGGATATCACAGACCACTTGAAAAGTTGCTGAATAAAATGATTAGGGAAAAGTCCAGTTGCGTATTTTTTGTCTATTTTTAAGCCAAAGTAGGAATAAAAGTGATGGTACTTTTATATCATGGATAACTTGTGTTACTGTGTTTTTTATAGACTGAAATTCAATAATGGTATTTAAGGGAGGGAGAGCATCAAATTTGTTTCCATGGTTTAATTTCCATTAATTTGAGGATTTATAGGAATAAATAAATGGGAAATTATGTACAGACATAAACACATACATACAAACACATACCCATTTTCACCCTTGGCTCTGAAGATATATTTTAATCAACTCTGTCAGGTCTATATTCTGCTCATGTTTGGAGTGTACTATCCATTCAATGTGCTGGTCATGACTTACAGGCCCTTTCCCATTGTTTTCCTCATGTGGAGAGAGCTCAGAGGAAGGAAAGCTGCTACTGAATGAAGCTTATACTCATGTCCTTTGACATATGTTCCCCTTTGGCAGAAGAAGCTATCTTCAATGTGGAATGAAGGGTTTTAGAAAATAATATTTAAATTTCTCTAAGTGGGTACTAAAATACCCATGACTCTTGGGGTCTATGTTCAAATTAGATTATTAAAAACTAGCATGGTACTCCTAGTACATTATCCAAGAGAAATGAAAACACATGTCAACAAAATCTTGTACAAAGATATTCGTAGTGGCTTTACTCATGAAAGCCAAAATTTGTAAACAATACTTCTGTCTGTCTAACTATAGTATTTTTATACAATGAAACACTACTTGGGAATAAAAAAGGAACAAATTATATGGGTTAACTTCCGAAACATTATGTGAAGGAATTCAGACCTAAAATACTATGTATTTTATGTTTCCATTACTACGAAGCTATAACACAAGCAGAGCAAATCTCTGGTAATGGAAATCAGAAGAATGGTTACTTTATCTGTTTCTTTTTTTTATTATTGAGTTGTAGGAGTTTCTTCTTTATTTTTCATATTAAAATTTCACATATATCTCTTAGCAGATGAATGATTTCTAAACAGTGTCTCCCATTCCATAATTTACCTTTTTATTCTGTTGATTGTTCCCTCCTCTATTCAAGAGCTGTTTATTTTGATTTAGCCCTGCTTCTCTATGTTTGCATTCGTTGCCTGTGTTTTGGTGTCATATCCAAGAAATCCCTGTAAAGACAAATGAAGCTTTTTCCCCTGTTTCCTTTGAGGAATTTTACAGTTTAAGGTCATACATTTAGATCTTATATCCATTTTGAATTGATTTTTGTATATAGTGTAAGGTAGGGGAAAATTCCTTTTTTTTTTAGTATGTGGATATCCAGTTTTCCAAATCACTTGTTGACAAGACCAGCATTTCTCCATTCTGTGTTCTTGGCATCTTTGTCAAAGATCTGTTGTTGATCATAATGTGTTGAGTTACTTCTGGGACTTCTATCCTATTCCATTCATCTGTATGTCTGTCTTTATGTCATTACCATACTACTTTAATCACTGTAGCTTTGTAATATGTCTTGAAATCAGAAAGTGCAATGCTTTGTTCTTCCTTCTCAAGATTACCTTGGTTATTCTGGAACATTTGCGATTGCACATAAATTTTTTAATTTTTTTTTAACATTATTTATTACTGAGAAACAGAGACAGAGCATGAGCATAGGAGGGACCGAGAGAGAGGGAGAATCCGAAGCAGGCTCCAAGCTCTGAGCTGTCAGCACTGAGCCCAACGTGGGGCTCAAACCCACAAACCATGAGATCATGACCTGAGCCAAAGTTGGATGCTTAATCAACTGAGGCACCCCAGGATTTTAAAAATTTATGTAAACTATGCCATTGGGATTTTGATGAGAATAACATTGAGTCTGTAGGTTGCTTTCTGTAGTATGGACATTTTAGCAATATTAATTCTTCTAATATATGAACATGGTATGTCTTTTGATTTATTTGTGTTTCCTTTCTTTCATTGTCTTATGGTTTTCAATGTATAGTGTTTTACCTCCTTGGTTAAGTTTATTACTAAGTATTTTATTATTTTTTATGCTATCATAAAACAGATTATTTTATTAATAATATTTTAAGATGGTTCATTGTTAATGTTAGAAACACGATTGAATTTTGTATTCTGATTTTGTATCCTGTACCTTTACTGAATTTATTAGTTCTAACAGGCTTGTGTGAGTGTGTGTGTGTGCGTGTGTGCGTGTAGACTCTTTGTGTTTTTCTATATACAGGATTATGTCATCTTAAAACAAATATAAATTTATTTCTTCCTTTTTTATTTGGTTTCCTTTTATTTCTTTTTCTTGCCTAACTTCCCTGGATAGGCAAAAGATTTGAACAGACGTTCTCCAAAGAAGACAAATGGCCAGCAGGTATATAAAAAGATGCTCAAAATCATTAATAATTAGGCAGGGAAATGCAAGTCTAAGTTATAATGAGATATCACTTCACACTTCATACTTCATAGTATGGCTATTATAAAAAAAACTAAGTGTTGGCAAAAAATGTGAAGACATGTACATTGTGTACACTTGTATACTCTTGGTGGGAATATAAAATAGTGCAACACCTATGAAAAACAGTATGGAGACACATCTAAAAAATTAAAATAAAACTTTACCATAGGATCCAGAAATCTCACTTCTGGATATATATCCAAAATAATTGAAATCAGGACCTTGAAGAGATATCAATACCACCATCTACATTGCAATATTAGGCATAATAGCTAAGGTATAAAAGCAACTGAAGTGGAAACAGATGAATGGATAAACGAAGTGTAGTAATACATAAAAGGGAATGTTAGCCTTAAAAAAGAAGTAAATACTGCCACTTGTGACAACATGGATGAACCTAGATGACATTTGTCACAGAAGGACAAATACTACATGATTCCACTTATGTGAAATCCCTGATATAACCAAACCCATTGAAGCAGAGAATACAGTGGTAGTTTCCAGGGGCCAAATGAGGCTGGGTAGTTGTTATTCAACAGCTATAAAGTTTTAGTTATATTAAATGAATAAATTCTAGATATCTGCTCTACATGATAGTGCCTGTAGCTAAACAATATGGTATTTTGCACTTTCAAAATTGTTGAGAGAGTATATCTTAGGTTAAATGTTCTTATTACAAAACAAAACAAAACAAAACAAAACAAAACAAAACAAAACAAAACAAAACGGGACACAAGGAAACTCTGGGAAGTGTAGGATATGTCTCCTCCTTTGATTGTGGTGATGGTATTATGGGTGGTTGCGTATGTTCAAACATCAAATCATGCACATTATGAGCCATTCTTTGTATATCAGTTTTACCTCTATAAACTGTAAAAAAATTAAAAAATTAAAAATTAACAAAAAACAGTGGTTGGTTTCAGTAAGTGGAGAAGACTGGAAAAGAGCATGAGGTATCTTATTAGGATGACAGGACTGCTGTATATCTTGAGTGGCATGTAGTTTACTAAATGTATATATTGGTTAAAACTGATTGAGCTGTATTCTTAAGGTTTATGAATTTATTCTGTGTAAATTATACCTAAATAAAAAATAACCAAGTGCTTTAGACAAAATAATGACTTATTAACAGCTAATTTTTAGTCATCGTAATTTGTCTTCCTCTAATTCCTTTTTTTAATAGCATAATCCCATCTACTGTATCATTTTATCTGGTGGTTAAGAAGTCATGAGCATTATCTCTATATTTACGCAAGAAACTATCTTAAAAGAGCCAGATATGATTGCTTATATCATACATTTCTAACAGAACTAGAGATTAAATTATAATTCCTAGATCTCTGATTTACACTTTAAACTGAATCTGCTAAAATGTATATACTTCATGTACGAGTAAACAGTAGGAATGTACAGAAGGGCTCTTTATAAATGATTCTTTTTTTTTTTTTTTAATTTTTTTATTTTTGGGACAGAGAGAGACAGAGCATGAACGGGGGAGGGGCAGAGAGAGAGGGAGACACAGAATCGGAAACAGGCTCCAGGCTCTGAGCCATCAGCCCAGAGCCCGACGCGGGGCTCGAACTCACAGACCGCGAGATCGTGACCTGGCTGAAGTCGGACGCTTAACCGACTGCGCCACCCAGGCGCCCCATAAATGATTCTTTTTAAAAAAAAAAATTAATGTGTATTTTTGAGAGAGAGAGAGAGACCGCGCACAAGCAGGAGAGGGGCAGAGAGAGAGGGAGACCCAAAATCTGAAACAGGCTACCGGCTCCGAGCTGTCAGTCCAGAGCCCCGACGCAGGGCTTGAACCCAAAACCATGAGATCGCGACCTCAGCCAAAGTCAGACGCTTAGCTGATTGAACAACCCAGGTGCCCCTAGAAGTGCTCGTTCCGTCTGACTCAATCCACATCTCTTCTTCGTTAAAACTTTGAGAACAAATGCAGCAGTGTCAAAAAAGGTTAATTCAATTTATATTCTGCTCAAGGTGTGTACATTAATTTAATGTCTGAAGAAATTTTATTGAATAAAAGTATGCAAAATTCCCTATGCTAAGCTCTTGAATGATCACAGCAACAAAGTTCAGTGGATTAGTGGTGACTAACAATTTATTCCCTGCCTTTTGGAAAGAATATCATTCTTTTTAATTACTTGAATCAAAATCCCATATATGTTTAATTTTTATGTGTTTATTTATTCTAGTTGAAATGTAATTCTAGGGGGGCGCCTGGGTGGCTCAGTCGGTTAAGTGTCCGACTTCAGCTTAGGTCGCCATCTCGCGGTGAATTCGAGTCCTGCGTCGGGCTCTGGGCTGATGGCTCAGAGCCTGGACCCTGCTTCTGATTCTGTGTCTCCCTCTCTCTCTCTGCCCCTCCCCCGTTCATGCTCTGTCTCTCTGGTCTCAGAAATAAATAAACGTTAAAAAAAAAATGCCACTCTAGGAAATACATAATACATACAAGACCTGTCCAAGGTATCCAATCTCAGATAAAAATCTTGACTATATATTCTGATGCATAGCAGACGAGCTCATAAATGGCTGTTTCTGCAACATAATAAATGTAATACTTGCACACAAAGATGAAGATATATAAATGCTGTGTGTTTTCCTTTTTTTTTTCATACAAAAAGTTAGCTCTAATAATGTTGGTCAAAGGTATTAGGTTAAAAAATATAAAGAAAAATATGCACTTACATTTCAGTAGCTATTTGTTCTATACACCATAATTTAAATTGAATATTTAAAAAAATAATGTTTATTTATTTTTGACAGAGACAGAGCATAATCTGAGGAGGGGCAGAGAGAGAGGGAGACACAGAATCCAAAGCAGGCTCTAGGCTCTGAGCTGTCAGAACAGAGCCTGATGTGGGCCTTGAACTCATAAACAGTGAGATCATAACCTGAGCCAAAGTCGAAGCTTAACCCAACTGAGCCACCTAGGTGCCCTGATTTAAATTGAATCTTAAGTTAGGAGCCATTTGCTTGTTGAGATGTGTTGGCTACAAACCATATAATTGATTGTCTTGTGTCATTTTTTGTGTTTTTAAAACCTAATGTGTTGCATGTTCCATGTGAATTAGGAAGTCGACTTCTTTACATATACTGTCTTTCTTCTTACAACTGTCCAATAATTTTAGTACAGTTACTATTCCACTATTTCACATAAGAAATTGAGGGTTTAAAAAGTTGCCATTTACTGCAAGTTAAACAGATGGTAAGCTGAAGGATTGGGATTTATATCTAAGCAGTTTGATCTCAGAGCCCTTGTCTAGAAGTGCTATTTTATACTATTCCTGAGAAGAAACATTGTATATACCTAGAAAAGTAGGAAGTATTTCCTGGGATAATCTTTTTCCATCACACCTATTTTAAAAGAAGTCACCAGTTAGCACATTTCACTCTGACTCCTAAAATACCATGAACCCTGATATTTTTCTGGTCAGGATTTGTTTCAGTACATGTCTGTAATAAGAAGCACAAATTTAAATGCTGACCTGGGCTTGATAAGTAATTAATAGCAGTAAGCAGGCCAGAGCGCATATATGAAGTGATGTTGCTATGGAGATGTAGCCATGCACAGGATGCATCCACTTCCTTAGTCACTTTTGTTAATTCAGAGACTGGCAGCAACCACTCAAAATGGGTAATATGATTAGTGATATTAAGCATCTTTTCATATCTGTTGACCATCTATCTGTAGGCCTTCTTCAGGAAAAACATGTCTGTTCAAGTTCTGTCCGTTTTTAAGTAGATTATTTGTTTTTTGGTGTTGAGTTATATAAGTTGTTTATACATTTTGGACATTAACCCCTTATCAGATATATCATTCACAAGCATCTTCTCCTGTTCAATAGATTGCCTTCTCATTTTGTTCATGATTTCTTTGTGCAGAAGTTTTGTTTTGTTTTGTTTTGTTTTGATGTAGTGTCAATAATTTTTTTTTTTTGCTTTTGTTTCCATTGCCTTAGGAGATGTATCTAGAAAAATGTATCTATGGCCAATGTCAGAGAGATTACCGCCTATGTTTTCTTCCAGGAGTTTTATGGTTTCAGGTCTCACATTTAGGTCTGTAATCCATTTTGTACTTTTTTTGTGTGTGTATGGTATAAGAAAGTGGTTCATTTTCATTTTTGCATGTAGCTGTCTAGCTTTCCCAGCACCATTTATTGAAGAGACTGTCTTCTCCTTGTTGTATATTTTTGCCTTCTTTCTTAAAGATTAACTGACATGTAAGTGTAGGTTTATTTCTGGGTTCTCTTTTCTGTTCCATTATTTTATGTGTCTATTTTTGTGCCGGTACCAATATGTTTTGATTAGTACAGCTTTGTAGTATATCTTGAAATATGGGGTTGTGTTACTTCTAGATTATTGTTCTTTCTCAAGATTGCTTTGGGTCTTTTGCGGTTCCATATAAATTTTAGGATTATTTGTTCTGTCCTGTGATAAATGCTGTTGGTATTTTGATAGAAAGTACATTAAACCTATAAATTGCTTGGGTAATATGGACATTTTATTTTATTTTATTTCATTGGACATTTTAATAATATTATTTCTTCCAGTCCATGAGCATGGAATGTCTTTCCGTTTGTGTTGTCTTCAATTTCTTTCATCAGTGTTTTATAGTTTCCATAGTTCAAGTGTTTAATCTCCCTAGTTACATTTACTGCTAGGTATTTTATTATTTTTTGTCCCATTTTAAATGAGATTGTTTTCTTAATTTCTCTTTTTGATATGTAATTATTTGTATCTAGAAATGCAATATATTTTGGGGCTCAGTCAGTTAAGCGTCCCACCTTGGCTCAGGTCATGATCTCATGGTTCATGAGTGCAACCCCTGCACCAGACTCTGTGCTGACAGGTCAGAGCCTGGATCCTGGTCCAGATTCCATGTCTCCCTCTCTCTCTTCCCCTCTTCCACTTGTTCTCTGTCTCTCAAAGATAAATAAACATTAAAAAAAAGAAATGCAACATATTTCTGTATATTATTTTTTTATCCTATGACTTTATTGAATTACTTTATTAGTTCTAGCAATTTTTTGGTGGAGTCTTTACCACAATGAGATAGCACCTTGCACCTGTAAGAATAGGCAGAATAACAAAACCCCACAAACCCAACAAAACAAAACAAAAAACAAACAAAAAACCAAAACAAGACATAACGAGTGTTACCAAGGGTACAGAGAAAAGAGAACCCTTGAGCACTGCTGGTGAGAATGTAAAATAGTGCAGTCACTATGGCAAACAGTCAGTAGGTTCCTCAAACAATTAAAAATAGAAATACCATAGTAATCAACTAATTCCATTACTGGTTATTTACACAAAGAAAATAAAAACACTAATTCAAAAAGATATATATATCCCTGCATTTATTCCAGCATTATTTACAGTAGTAAAGGTACGGAAATAACTTAAGTGCTCATTGATATATGAATGAATAAAGAAGATGTGATACATCTCAAGAAGATGTGATGTGAATATTACTTAGCCATAAAAAAAATGAGACCTTGGCTTTTGCAGCAACATGGATGGACCTAGAGGGCATAATGCTAGGTGAAATAAGTCAGAGAAAGTTAAATAACATATGATTTAACTCGTGTTTGGGATCTAAGAAACAAAAGAGACAAACAGACAAAGAAACAAGACACAAAAACCATACTCTGGTGGTTGCCAGAGGGGAGGTGGGTGAGTAGTTGGGTGAAATACATAAACGGAAATTCAAGTTATAAAATAAATAAGTCATCAGGATGAAAAGTACAGCATAGTGAATATAGTCAATAAGATTGTAAAAATGTTGTTTGGTGAAAGTTGGGATCTGCATTTATCCTCCCAAGCACCGAGTAGTGTACAAGAATTGTTGAATCATTATGTTGTACACCTGATACCAATGTAACATGCTAGTTACATTTCAATTAACAAAAAATGGATGAAGTAAAGGAACTATTGGCTTGCATACAGGAAGTCCAGAGGTAATGTGGGATTTTGAATTGATTTATTTTCAGGACTCTTTTCTTTTTCTTCATCCAATACCCGTAGCTTTATTTTCCTTTTGTAGGGCTTTATCTTCAAGATGGTAGCAAGATAGCTTCAGCCATTCCAAGCCTCATAATCATGAATACATAGCATCCAAAAGAAAGGACAGGGATGTTTTGGGAAGTTCACAGAAGATTTAGGAGAAATAAACTTTTCCAGAAGTCCCAGAAAATGACTCCTAAGATCTCATTAGTCCATATTTGGTCACAGATCCTTGAAGAAACACATTTATGGGGGAAAAAAAGGAAAATTCAGAAATTGCAAGAGAGTTACTTTTCCTGGAGTTAAAAAAGTCATGTGCAGTTGTGGGGTGTCTGGGTAGCTCAGTCTGTTGAGTATCCAACTCTTGATTTTGGCTCAGGTCATGATCTCATAGTTGTGTGTCGGGCTCTGTGCTGACAGTATGAAGCCTACTTGGGATTCTCTCTCTCTCTCTCTCTCTCTCTCTCTCTCTCTCTCTCTCTCTCTCAAATAAGTAAACATTTAAAAAAGTTATGTGCATTTGTACATCTGAACCAATATAGTTCTATCAGGAAAGAGAGAGGAAGGAATGGATGCTGGTCCATGGTATCTCCTATACCCTTACTCAGGCCCAGCCAGTTATTATTCTTAGGGACTCAGGGGTAAGATATTTTGGTTTCCTTTTCCAATAAAAACTGCAAATTTTAATGTTTTGAGAATTACTTCTATGTTTAAAAATAAATGTACAGACAAAGAAATGGCATCTTCAAATCAGGTACAGCCTAACAGCCACAGTGATATCGATTGTATTCTAAAATTGGGTGGTATTAACCCCAGATTGTTGAGAACCACAAAACTATGAAGAGGCATTGTTCAATAAAACATATTTGATCCATAGGATTTCCAAGGCAGGGATTCTCAGGAAGACCAGAAATGGAGCTGAGTCAGTACGTGGGGACAATGACCAGAAAGACGTAGAAGAAAGGAGGTAATGTGGGGCAAAGTGACAGTATCAACAATGATTTTTTTTCCTAGAATGATTTTAAATAGGTTCTTTTCCCCCCACTTGCCAGCATCTTTCTGAATTTAATGTAAATCCATAAAAAGTCCTGTAGAAACTGAAATCAATTCTTATGTCATTAGTCATTATCCCAAATCAGTTTAACAATCCACAATTCCAATGACCCATATTATTACCACTAGTCTTACTACTCTGCTTCCATCATTTACTGAGCTCTTACTATCTTCCAGACACTGTCCTAAGTTTAACACATATTGACTCATAAATCTTGTGAGAAGATCATTTTTCTCATTTTACAGATGACAGCACATAAGTTCAGAGAAGTCAAATGACTTTCTAAGGTCAGAGGCCTGGAAAGTAATAGGGCTGGAATTTAGTTCCAAATCTGCTGGACTTAAAAACATTGATATTTTATTACTAGCTATTTTGCCTTACCTGCCCTTATCCCCACAACTACTACCGTGTAGGAAATGAGCATGATCCTACCATACTATTTGAGATGAACTCATGTTATTAGCATAACCATAAATTCCACCTTCTTGGGAAAAAAATAGTGTATCTTTAAAAAAATGTATAGCTAGATAAACCACATTATTTTATTTCAACTTAAACACATATACCTTGCATGCATACCTGCTTTATACCTTATCTTTTTTCTCCATACTTACCTTTGCCTTGATTAATCTACTTTAGGATTAACGTGTTAACTGAGTGGTTGAACAGACATGTGTTAAAGGTCCAGTTATTTCTAAGACTGAATTCTGATTTTTCAGTCCTTATTTATATATTTCTAATATATATTTATATATTTATATCTATCTGTATATATATATATATATTTATATATTTATATATCTAATATTTATGTATTTCTCTTTCTTGTTGCCCAGAGATCTAAGGCATCTTTATACCTATTTTTCCCTTTCTACCTTTAAACAAAGGTATAAATAGGGGCAGCGGGAAGTGTCAAGAGTTTAAAACATTTATTGGTTTCAGGGGATTCAAGGTTAATGGTGAAATGTAGGTAAAATACCTGGATTTGGGGTGTGTGTGTGTGTGTGTGTGTGTGTGTGTATGTGTGTGTGTTGTATTGACTCACATTTGGTGTTTTGCTAATAGTGTGTGAAATATTCTGCTTTCTTCTTCATTTTCTGTATGTTTGGGATAAATGTGAGAAAGGATTACATTCTAGTTAGTCCTTGAAATTAGAACATATTTTCCTCATCTTTACATCTTCAACCATTCAGCAAAGTGTCTTTGTAGACTTTGACCAAACATTTGTGAGATGGTTGGATTTGTTATACTTCAAACTATGTGGGGTTATTCTTAAAAATTAAAAGTATAAACTGTGATATCAGTCGATCCCTAACCACATGTTTTTCTGAAATCTATTCCAAAAATGTATGCATTCTTTTTTCTTCAGTGTTTTTTGGGGGTGAAATAGTACAGTGGAAGCTAAGAGTTATTTTTGATGTTGGAAAAGAAAGCCTCACCCTGTAAGCAAGCCATCCATAGAATCTTTAATGAGAGCAAAATAAACCACCTCATCCTGGGCTCTCAGCATCATGACTCTTGGTGACTTAGGATTCCTTCACAATCAAGTACAAATAAGTCTGTGTCTTTAAAAAATAAAGCTCATCTTTTATGTGAAACAGCTTATAGTTTATCAAAAAGCTACAATAAGGTGCTTAATAAATCATGCTACATCCAACCCAGGGATAAGAGAGCACAACTGTATAAAATAAAATACATAAGGAATATAGGAAAACCATATAATTATTAGTATGATACTCAGAGTCCTTATGAATTAATCAGAAAATATTTATTAATTGTGTACCAAGTTTAGGGGCACCTGGTGGCTCAGTCAGTTGAGCAACAGGCTCTTGGTTTCGGCTCAGGTTATGAACTTGTGGTTTGTGAGTTCGAGTCCCGCAATGGGCTCTGTGCTGACAGTGTGGAGCCTGCTTAGAATTCTCTCTCTCTCCCTCTCTCTCTCTGCCCTCCCCTGCTCGCTCCCTCTGTCTCTTTCTCAAAATAAATAAACTTAAAAACTTGAAAAAAATAATTTTCTACCAAGTTTAAAGTAATAAAGGGATAATAATAATAATAATAATAATAGTCTTTTTAAGGGAATGTGCGAGGCCTGGCTACTAGGAAGTTAATTGTAAATCTTAGTATTAAACCAGTTTTAATTTTTTGTTATGACTTTGTAAGAAACACATCAACACTGCAAAACCAAATGAATTTGTCTTAAGGTAAAGGATAGTCTTTGTAGGAGGATTACAGACTCAACAGAAATGAATCCCACCTTGTGCCTTTTTCAGCAGATGTTCACTGTCCCACTTTCTATCATTCTGGTTGCACCATTTCCTGTACCATCTTTACCAGACTTCCAGAAGGAAGTTCTAAAAAGTATTTCAGAGACTGGAACTCCAATAGTAAGGTGACAAAGGGTGTCACATTCTGACCTAATGCCTCTAATTGATTGATTGATTAGGTCAGACAGAGAGTTGCTATGGGACTGGCAGGCTGTCGTTCAATGGCGCCTTGGTTCCTTACATGGCCTAGAAGAATCCAATCATGTTTTACAATTGCTCCTCCAACTGCAAGCAAAGACATGAAGAAGTTAGCAGTATGGTGGCCTTCAATCAGCAGTGAAAGTCCTATCTGACAGTGATTCCTTCATTTAGAACATTGTTTGTGTCATAGAGGGCAGGGGGCCAAGGGAGTAAAGGTTACTAGGGTAGAGAGAAGTTTAGCAGAACAACGCATTTCTGTTTTTATCCTTTGCTGAGAGAATATCTCTTTAGTCTCTATGGACAGAGAAATAGAACCACTTTTTCAATTAGGAGGCATTTAGAATATCAGCTGCCAGGTAATTGTGTTTGTGTGTGTGAGCACACACTAAGCATTTGAAGTGGGCCTTGTGGACTACTCCAGGGAACAAGTACGAGATAGAAGAATTTGTTTTGGCTTTGCAGTTAAACAGACAGACCCAACTTATCCACTTATTAGCTCTGTGATTTGAGACAAGTCACCATAAGAATATTAGTGTCCCAAGTGTGTAAAATGGGAGTAATAACATCTATGTCTTAGTATTGTTGCCACAGTACCTAACATAGAAACAGAAGCTCAGTCGATAGTAGTTACCTTTCTTCCCTTCAAAACCTTCTGATCATGCAGTGTCTTGCCTAAAATTCTGCATCTCCCTCAACCTGTAGAGATATGAATTATACTTCTGGATTTAGCTTTCCGCAGACTCTAGGACCCAACTTGTTTGGGAACAAATACAAGGAGCCACAGGCAAGGATTTGCCAATTCACTATCAAGTGAACAATGCTACTGATTCTATTCTAACCTTATAACCAATAACTAATTTTTTTGTTCCTTTTCCTCGTGATCATGGAACTGCATGGTACTTTTCCTGTCTTCTCTCTCCATTGCAGTCTTTGTCTTGATTCTTTTCCCCAAGGCTAATATTTTAACCAAGAAGTTCAACAGACATTTGTGAAGGTCTGCTTCTTCCTAATAATAAAATATAATTCCCCATTCCTCATTTATGTATCTCCCATATTCCTGCTCCTTGTTGCTCTGAAATCTTAGACATTTTCCTGGTTTCTTCTTGCCTACTGTTAGGAACCATTCCATTGCTCCATTGTCATCTCTAGGATGTCAGCCTTCTCTAGGTTCTGTCCACCTCCAATTTGATTCATCCTGATTTTAAACAAGAACATTTATATATATATATATATATATATATATATATATATATATATATATGTGTGTGTGTGTATATATACACACACATACACACACACAAATACACACACACACACACACACATACACACACATATATATATATGTTATTTGAGAAGAAAGATCATCTACACATTACAGACATTATAATACAAGACAATCCATGACAAGAACACATCATCAAACCTCAGAACAATCTTTAATTCTGCCCTCTCAGTATGTACATCTTTTTCCTTACCAAGTCATGCTGTTCTTACATAGGATTCTTATAAATTCACTGTCCATTTTTCCTTTCTGTTTGCTACTTCATTTCCAGCTTCTTTCCCCACTCATACATAGACCATCACAAAACTTACTTCCTGGGCTATCTGTGGACAATCATCCTTCTTGATTTCCACTAGATTTACCTTTCTAAAATCCAGATTACTTCTTGTCCCCCTTCTTTTGTGGAACAAAAGAGCTCTTCACCATGGGATTGAAGGCCCTTTAAAATCTACCCTAATCAACCTTTTGATTGCAGCCCTGTCTTTCCCACTTTGCATTATTATCTTCCCTTAAGGACATCAACCATATGATGTCATTATGTTGTGCCTTCTCCTTGCTCTAGTACTTAGGAAAAGCCTACTCATTCTTTGCACTCCTGCCTACTTTAAAATCACACACCAAGTTACATTACCTTCCCGGTTTAATTTCTCCATGGCTCTACATACTGAATAGGGTAAAATTTTATAGTCCTTAGTAGAAAAGACTAATAATAAGGGTGACATGTTGTTGTGCTTCGTACCCAAAGGCTATGTTGCCGTGGCCTGACTAGATTCACGAGACTCTCCTCACTTCCACTGCATCTCCAGCTTCAACATTCCCATACATGCAATGATATTTTAAGCCTCCTTGCTTTTTTGCATGCTGAGCCACAAATGAACTTCACTCTGGCCATCTGGCAATTCCTTCTTGTTCTTCAGGTCTCAGTAAGACTTGTCTTTTCCTTGTGAAGCCGTTCCTCACCTACCCAAGCAGGTGCCTGGCTCCCTGTTGCCCCCATTCCATATGTCTATTGCTGCCCTTATCTCCCCATTAATCATTTTTCGAGGCTGTCTTCTCTACCAGACTGTGAACTTTTTAACGGGAGACATTGTCTCTTATTTGTTGTATATGTGCTTCTAGAATTTAGCATATTACCAATCTAATATTAAATATCTAATAAATATTATAAAATAAATAAAAAAAATTCTTTCTGTATTTTTTCCTCCTAGCATTCATAATTAGTTTATCCTTTGTCTAAGTTCCATAGCATCTGAGTATCAAGAATTTAAACTTATATTTCTGGACTCAAATTACTAATCTTTTATTTACTAATAAATAACTTTTTGAAATCCTAATACTCAGTTTCCTCATCTCTAAATAATGAATCTATGATTTAGGTTATTTGTTGAACAGGATAATGCCACATAGTAATCAATTAGCAGCAATTAGATATTGTTAGAAATTTTTCTAACAAATTTTGCTGATAATGGTGGAAGTGGTGGTTATTGTGTTATTAACTTACAATTAATTCCATGTACCTTGTCTTGCCAGGTCATGACTACTTAAGGGATAGAACTATTTATATTTTACTTTTCTGTTCACATAATCTAGAACACTTCCCCTTAACAGTCTCTCTCTATCTCTCTTTCTCTCTCTCTGAAAGGAATTTTATATATTGACATAAAATATAAGAATGAAATTAATTCTAAATATATTTAAAATACATACTATATATTAAAACTGCAAACTGAAGGCCACTTGAAGACCAATTAGATCTAGAAAACAAAATAAATTGACTCAGGAAATACTGACATTTTCTATGAATATATGTAGAACAGAAGTGTGGTGAGGGGATATAAGAAGTATAAAGAGAAATCAAACTATTTGAAGTTCAGATATTTAAAACCATGCTTACCAGGGAAAGATTTCATTGTGTCCAATTATGATCAGGTACATAGTCATAAAAATATGTTGACTAGCTTTGGAATTGTGGAAAATGTCACTTACTTGAAACTGAGCTTTTAGATCAAAATGCAAAATTTATTGGTGTATAGCTTTGACTGTGACATTGAATCAAAAAGAGTCTGCATAGCTCTGCCCCTTGGCTTAGAAGAGTGCTTCTAAACCCTTGGGATGAATTTGTACATCTTAGTCAGGAGACCTATATCATCTGCCAAAACAAGATTTCCTAGGTTTATTTCTAAATATAGCTTTAGTTTGGGTAATTTGCTATAATCAATTTTGAAGCACATTTAAACTCAATTTAATGTTTATTTTCTTTGCCAATTCTTGGTGCCTGCATATATGATGACTCTCATTCAAACTAGAAGATTACACACCTATTAAATATGTACATGCAAGTGAAATCACTGTACATCATAGAAGCACAAATTTAACTCTGGAAGATGTATTGCTTTCCCTGATGCATTTATTCATTTGCTGAGTTTTTTTTTTAAGTATGCATGTATTAAATATAACATTTAGAGAGTTTCACTTTGAAAATTCCTTAATTTCCTAACAAAATAGCACAATTATGAAAATTTCACTACTCTTATATTACCATTGCCAGTACATTTTATATGCAGCTTTGAGATCTGTGGTAGATTTATGAGGGCCATATTTACTGATGAAATTGTTTAACAATTTTATGTTTACTGATATAGGACTGTAATTGCTTTTTGCCAATAGTCATATCGTTAGTAAATTTGACAAAGGTAACTTTCTGCCAGAGAATAGAAATACCAGTTGTGAACAGCTTCTTTCCTAAGGACCTGTCATTGATAATGAGACCTTAGGTCTAGGATTGTAAAGGTGAGAGGCTGAGGGTGCCTAATTTGGAATGGGTAGGAATATGACTTGCCCTAAGCAGGAGCCCATAATTGGATCCACAAAGGGAAACTGAGAAACGGTGCAAGGCTTTCCATCTCCCAGGATGGAATTTAAGAAGTGGAAAGGTTAGAAGTCATGTTCATATGTACCAGAGTCAAATTAGGGCATCAAAACAGACAAGAGACAAAGAAAACAATTGACCAGAGATACATACTTAGAAAAAGAGGAAGATCTAATACAAAGCCATGTAGTAAGTCTGCAGAGGGCAGGATCTGGCTGACATATATGGCTCGGTGGTGGATTTGTTTTCTGTTTTAAATAAGAATTAAAATTAAATTATCAATAGGTTTAAAAATTAGGAGATATACCACTAAATGCCCATGTGTATCTTCTCTTCACGAATCACAAGTTCTTGAAGATCCAGTGTGAGCATTGCTGAAATCTGAACATTCATTACCTCTTAGAGATGGCCATATATTCTACTTTGTCCCCTCTTACACCTATTAATCTAGTGTAATTATTAACAGCACCCTTTTTCATTTTCATAGTGTTCTGACCTGAAAGATAAATTTATCACTCTCTTCTAAGGGGAGTTGCACACTGCCGCATGCCCCACCGTCTCTCCCTGGCCTTTTATGTCCAATCCACTTGAAATATTAGCTTTAAATGCCTTGCTTCTGGAAGTGTTTGAGTTTGTGACTCTTATTGTCAGACAACAATTAGGAGTTATAAATTGGAAAGTTATTGAAAGACACAACTATTCTGATGACCAAAAACTTGCAAGTCTAGAGGAGCAGGTTGAGCTTTAGAATCATAAGTAAAGTGATGAGATAGATCTTATCCTACTATTGTGTGGTTCCCAAAGGTCAGACAGAGGAACCTGGATTCCCACAACGCACATCTGGGTGACACACTTTTGTTACTTGAATTATATAGCCTATTATCTTATTAATTTATTGAAATAGGGGGCATTGCACATGTAAAAACGAATCTCTAGCTTGTCTTGAAAAATTGGAAGATCTAGCAATTCTGGCTGGGCCCACATTCTCAAAATGGCAAAGGCAGATAGGACTTGCTAAAGCTTGTCTACCTTTAGATGGTGCACACATTCTCCCAGTTACCACAGTGTAAACAGGATGATTCATTTACTGTACCTGTCTGGTTGTAGTAGGTCTGAGGGTTTTTGTGTCCTCTGAGGGGCGGTGGGCATTAATCCTTTCATATAACACTCAGCACCATAACAATTGTTTAAAACCTGATTGAGATTGAGGAGTGGGGTCAGGGGTAAACAAGGAACTTTTGGCAGGCCCACCCTAGCGTGACATTCACTATAGATGCTATCCTACTTTTGATAGTAGAAATGATACACTAACCAGATGGAGGCAGTCCCGATATTAAAATTAGTTTAAAGTAATTATTGCTTTTTAAAATGTGGTCTGATAACAACTACAACATGAGCATTACCTTGTCTCTTGTAGCAATAATTGGGTGTAAATTCTATTAGTATACAGATTAGGAGTTCAGTTGTTGGTGTGAGAGCCAACTCTAAAACCTAAGCCCTGAACCATCATGCTGACGAGTTTCTACCTTATGTAAAACACTGCAGTGATCCACACAGACTGGAATTTCTTTCTTCTGGATTCTTGCTTTCTTTCCCTTAAGTAGAACATAGGTACAATATTCTCTCTAATCCCCTGAGCATCGGCATGGAGTAGCACTGTATGGACAGAAATATATTAAACCCTGGGTTTGCCTGCATTCTCACACCTGACACTGTCTCTTACAGAAGCCAAAGGCAGTGAAGTGAAATTCATGGAATGTTCCTGACATATTGTTCTTAAACATACACTAATCACCTCTGTATGGCTCATCATCAAACTGCCTCTAGCTTGGATC
The DNA here is from genome assembly GCF_007474595.2 of Lynx canadensis. Lineage (NCBI taxonomy): Eukaryota > Metazoa > Chordata > Mammalia > Carnivora > Felidae > Lynx > Lynx canadensis. Next base: position 182,970,461 of record NC_044303.2, on the reverse strand, counting down.
TCATCATTATTTCCTTTAAATTAGCATCACATTCTGTGCTACTGTGTGGACTGCAAATAGTTAAATTCTCTTCTCTGTTCCTCACGCTTACTTTTACAAAACTAATAATGTTGTTACCTGCATTTTGGGTTATAAGACAAGTAGACTTATCTTTTGATTATGCATGTTCTTTTCCAGTAAATATAATAGCATTTACTATCCACTTGCCCTACCACTTTAGGATCCCACAATGAAATTACACGGCTCACAGCTTCTAAGAGAGAAATTGGAACACCTGATTTATTCTTCCTAACTTCGTGATAGTTTTTGCTTGGTTTATACAATTTGAAGAAAAATTATACAAGAGAAAGAATAGACACATCTTGGAAAATTTAGAGTTGAGACTATATTATACTTCAGAGAGATGATTTAAATTTCTATCTCATACCATATTCTTCAGTATTGGACTTTGAGGTTGTGTTCCCAGAATCCATTGTATCACTGCTCTATTGTGTACAGCCTTGGTTTGTAGTGTACTGGGCCACAACTCTGGCTCCATATGGACCCTGATTGGTATAAGTTGGTCAGTACAGCCTCATCTCTCTTTCTCAGACATTGGTTTTAAAATGGGCATATTATCGGGACACCTGGGTGGCTCAGTCGGTTGAGCGTCTGACTCCAGCTTAGGTCGTGATCTCACACTCCGTGAGTTCGAGCCTCACGTCGGGCTCTGTGCTGACAGCTCAGAGCCTGGCACCTGCTTCAGACTCTGTCTCCCTCTCTCTCTGCCCCTCCCCTGCTCATGCTCTGTCTCTCTGTCAAAAATAAATAAACATTAAAAAAATTTAAAAAATAAAATAAAATGGGCATATTACCTACATTAATTTTATTAGAGTGAAATAACAGAAATTTTAGTTAATTCGGAAGGTAAAAGGAAGTCCTTTTCTGTGTGATATAGTTTAAGAACATAACGTGAAACTGGTACAGAGATGGCTGATGGAATTGAAAATGAATCTGAACACAGAGTTAGCACATGAAGAGATAATATAAACCTCTAGATTGAACTATAGCTGAAGTCAATATTACTACCATGTAACTTCTCAAGCATATGAGCTAATAAATTCTTTTCTAAAAACATCTCTGATATACCATCTAAAAGCTAAGATAATGATAATAACTGTTAAAAAAATACTGAGTGCCAATAAGAGACTATAATAATCAGAAAATTAACTACAATCCCAGACTGTAGGCTTTTAGTCAAATATTTTATCATCCTCTTTATTAATTCACTAATTTACATATTATTTAATATTTACATGATACATTGACCTTCTTAACATATATGGTATCAAAACAAACAAAAAAATAAGATTAAAAATTGCATTTTGGACCACTAATTTGCAAACTCTGTTTTATATAAAGATTACCTGGAGGGCTTATTAAAAGTGTAGATGCTCAGGATTTGCCCCAGAACTACCCTAATCAGAAGCTCTGGATTAGAGACCCAGGCTTCTGTATTTCTCAGAGAACACTAGTTGATTTTGAAATGTATTTTTAAAAGTCTGAGCATCTCTGTTACTATATAACATCAGAATTTTATGGAAGATATTGAATTATGTTTCATTAGAAGTTTGAAATGCTCATTGTTATTTGTGGTACATTATTAAAACTTCATGAGGGAGGAATCATACTTATCTTTCTCTATGGTATTCATATAGAGATCTGGCAAAGTAAGTGTTCAGTAGGTATATGTTAATTAAATTAACAATCTTGTTAAGTGAGGGTATTCCGGTTTTCACACAAAAGATATATTTATATAGAATGTATGGAATATACTTGACATGGAAGAGTTTGATGACATTGCAGTATATCCAGTCCCAGTGATTTTATTTTCTTTTTTGAAAACAAATTTGAATTAGTCAAAACCCGCTGCGAAGGGAATGTATCAAGGGAACTTAGAGATAAAACCTAAAATGCAGATGGTGAGTACTTAACTCTTGTCAAAGTGACTTATGAATTGCTCTTTATAATCTTTGTTACATTTACTGAAGACTGAATCAGTTAACCAAAAAATGACTGATTTTTTTGACTAAAGAGCTTTAAGTTAACTTAATAATTTAAAAAATAATAATAAAAATATGTAGAAAAAACTGATTTATGATCCTGACCTAAAAA